>NW_027464439.1:80000-434338 GCF_050947455.1 Rhinoderma darwinii
CGGTATATTCACTGCTGCTATATATGGATCTGTGCGGTATATACACTGCTGGTATATATTTATATGTGCGGTATATTCACTGCTGCTATATATGGATCTGTGCGGTATATTCACTGCTGCTATATATGGATCTGTGCGGTATATACACTGCTGCTATATATGGATCTGTGCGGTATATTCACTGCTGTTATGTATGGATCTGTGCGGTATATTCACTGCTGCTATATATGGATCTGTGCGGTATATTCACTGCTGCTATATATGGATCAGAGCGGTATATTCACTGCTGCTATATATGGATCTGTGCGGTATATTCACTGCTGCTATATATGGATCTGTGCGGTATATTCACTGCTGCTATATATGGATCTGTGCGGTATATACACTGCTGCTATATATGGATCTGTGCGGTATATACACTGCTGGTATATATTTATATGTGCGGTATATTCACTGCTGCTATATATATGGATCTGTGTGGTATATTCACTGCTGTTATGTATGGATCTGTGCGGTATATTCACTGCTGCTATATATGGATCTGTGCGGTATATTCACTGCTGCTATATATGGATCTGTGCGGTATATTCACTGCTGGTATATATGGATCTGTGCGGTATATTCACTGCTGCTATATATGGATCTGTGCGGTATATTCACTGCTGCTATATATGGATCTGTGCGGTATATACACTGCTGCTATATATGGATCTGTGCGGTATATACACTGCTGGTATATATTTATATGTGCGGTATATTCACTGCTGCTATATATGGATCTGTGCGGTATATACACTGCTGTTATATATGGATCTGTGCGGTATATACACTGCTGCTATATATGGATCTGTGCGGTATATACACTGCTGGTATATATTTATATGTGCGGTATATACACTGCTGCTATATATTGATCTGTGCGGTATATACACTGCTGCTATATATGGATCTGTGCGGTATATTCACTGCTGCTATATATGGATCTGTGCGGTATATTCACTGCTGCTATATATGGATCTGTGCGGTATATACACTGCTGCTATATATGGATCAGAGCGGTATATACACTGCTGGTATATATTTATTTATAGGTTGTGCGCAGTTTATTTTTTGCTTTGCTTCTGTTCCATATGCCTTTTTTTCTAAATATAAATTTTTGCCCCTTGCAGTTAAAGGGGTTGTTCCAAGATTAAATGTTATCCCCTGTCTACAGGACAGGACATAACATGCTGATCGGTGGGGGTCTGACCACTGGGACCCCCACTGATAACTGGAACGGTGGTCCCTTGTACCCCTGAGTAACTGGAGCGGCAGGGTGTATGCTTGACCTGCAGCGTCATTAACTCAGGGGTACGAGGGACCCCCACTGATCAGCATGTTATCTCCTATCCTGTAGGGAGGGGATAACATTTATTCTTGGGACAACCCCTTTAAGACCTGAACATGCAGTGAATAGTTTTCAGATTATATTACTGGCTCGATGATCACATTCATTCCTAGTCTGGTCTGCGCAGTTTCGGTTTACAAATATTACGGATTGGTAGTACAGATCCAACAGACGGGGACAGAAAACAATTGCAGCGTGCGTTACTATACTGACTGTAAAGTGCCGCATGTGTTACTATACTGACTGTAAAGTGCCGCATGTGTTACTATACTGAATGTAAAGTGCAGCGTGCGTTACTATACTGACTGTAAAGTGCTGCATGTGTTCCTATACTGACTGTAAAGTGCAGCGTGTGTTACTATACTGACTGTAAAGTGCCGCATGTGTTACTATACTGACTGTAAAATGGCGCATGTGTTACTATACTGACTGTAAAGTGCAGCATGCATTACTATACTGACTGTAAAGTGCAGCATGTGTTACTATACTGACTGTAAAGTGCAGCGTGCGTTACTATACTGACTGTAAAGTGCAGCATGCGTTACTATACTGACTGTAAAGTGCCGCATGTGTTACTATACTGACTGTAAAGTGCCACATGTGTTACTATACTGACTGTAAAGTGCCGCATGTGTTACTATACTGACTGTAAAGTGCCGCATGTGTTACTATACTGACTGTAAAGTGCCGCATGTGTTACTATACTGACTGTAAAGTGCAGCGTGTGTTACTATACTGACTGTAAAGTGCCTCATGTGTTACTATACTGACTGTAAAATGGCGCATGTGTTACTATACTGACTGTAAAGTGCCGCATGTGTTACTATACTGACTGTAAAGTGCCGCATGTGTTACTATACTGACTGTAAAGTGCCGCATGTGTTACTATACTGACTGTAAAGTGCAGCGTGCGTTACTATACTGACTGTAAAGAGCAGCGTGTGTTACTATACTGACTGTAAAGTGCTGCATGTGTTACTATACTGACTGTAAAGTGCCGCATGTGTTACTATACTGACTGTAAAGTGCAGCGTGTGTTACTATACTGACTGTAAAGTGCAGCGTGCGTTACTATACTGACTGTAAAGTGCAGCGTGCGTTACTATACTGACTGTAAAGTGCAGCGTGCGTTACTATACTGACTGTAAAGTGCTGCATGTGTTACTATACTGACTGTAAAGTGCCGCATGTGTTACTATACTGACTGTAAAGTGCAGCGTGTGTTACTATACTGACTGTAAAGTGCAACGTGCGTTACTATACTGACTGTAAAGTGCCGCATGTGTTACTATACTGACTGTAAAGTGCCACATGTGTTACTATACTGACTGTAAAGTGCTGCATGTGTTACTATACTGACTGTAAAGTGCAGCGTGCGTTACTATACTGACTGTAAAGTGCCACATGTGTTACTATACTGACTGTAAAGTGCCACATGTGTTACTATACTGACTGTAAAGTGCAGCGTGCGTTACTATACTGACTGTAAAGTGCCGCATGTATTACTATACTGACTGTAAAGTGCCGCATGTGTTACTATACTGACTGTAAAGTGCCGCATGTGTTCCTATACTGACTGTAAGGTGCCGCATGTGTTACTATACTGACTGTAAAGTGCAGCGTGTGTTACTATACTGACTGTAAAGTGCCGCATGTGTTACTATACTGACTGTAAAGTGCAGCGTGCGTTACTATACTGACTGTAAAGTGCCGCATGTGTTACTATACTGACTGTAAAGAGCAGCATGTGTTGCTATACTGACTGTAAAGTGCCGCATGTGTTACTATACTGACTGTAAAGTGCCGCATGTGTTACTATACTGACTGTAAAGTGCAGCGTGCGTTACTATACTGACTGTAAAGTGCCGCATGTGTTACTATACTGACTGTAAAGAGCAGCATGTGTTGCTATACTGACTGTAAAGTGCCGCATGTGTTACTATACTGACTGTAAAGTGCCGCATGTGTTACTATACTGACTGTAAAGTGCAGCATGTGTTACTATACTGACTGTAAAGTGCCGCATGTGTTACTATACTGACTGTAAAGTGCCGCATGTGTTACTATACTGACTGTAAAGTGCAGCGTGCGTTACTATACTGACTGTAAAGTGCAGCGTGCGTTACTATACTGACTGTAAAGTGCAGCGTGTGTTACTATACTGACTGTAAAGTGCAGCAGGCGTTACTATACTGACTGAAAAGTGCAGCATGTGTTACTATACTGACTGTAAAGTGCAGCGTGCGTTACTATACTGACTGTGAAGTGCAGCGTGCGTTACTATACTGACTGTAAAGTGCCGCATGTGTTACTATACTGACTGTAAAGTGCAGCGTGCGTTACTATACTGACTGTAAAGTGCAGCGTGCGTTACTATACTGACTGTAAAGTGCAGCGTGCGTTACTATACTGACTGTAAAGTGCAGCAGGCGTTACTATACTGACTGAAAAGTGCAGCATGTGTTACTATACTGACTGTAAAGAGCAGCATGTGTTACTATACTGACTGTAAAGTGCCGCATGTGTTACTATACTGACTGTAAAGTGCAGCGTGTGTTACTATACTGACTGTAAAGTGCAGCGTGCGTTACTATACTGACTGTAAAGTGCAGCGTGCGTTACTATACTGACTGTAAAGTGCAGCGTGCGTTACTATACTGACTGTAAAGTGCAGCGTGCGTTACTATAGTGACTGTAAAGTGCAGCGTGCGTTACTATACTGACTGTAAAGTGCAGCGTGCGCTACTATACTGACTGTAAAGTGCCGCATGTGTTACTATACTGACTGTAAAGTGCTGCATGTGTTACTATACTGACTGTAAAGTGCCGCATGTGTTACTATACTGACTGTAAAGTGCTGCATGTGTTACTATACTGACTGTAAAGTGCCACATGTGTTACTATACTGACTGTAAAGTGCAGCATGTGTTACTATACTGACTGTAAAGTGCAGCGTGCGTTCCTATGCTGACTGTAAAGTGCAGCGTGTGTTACTATACTGACTGTAAAGTGCCGCATGTGTTACTATACTGACTGTAAAGTGCCGCATGTGTTACTATACTGACTGTAAGGAGCAGCGTGCGCTACTATACTGACTGTAAAGTGCTGCATGTGTTACTATACTGACTGTAAAGTGCAGCGTGCGTTACTATACTGACTGTAAAGTGCTGCATGTGTTACTATACTGACTGTAAAGTGCAGCGTGCGTTACTATACTGACTGTAAAGTGCAGCGTGCGTTACTATACTGACTGTAAAGTGCAGCGTGCGTTACTATACTGACTGTAAAGTGCTGCATGTGTTACTATACTGACTGTAAAGAGCAGCGTGCGTTACTATACTGACTGTAAAGTGCAGCGTGCGTTACTATACTGACTGTAAAGTGCCGCATGTGTTACTATACTGACTGTAAAGTGCCGCATGTGTTACTATACTGACTGTAAAGTGCAGTGTGCGTTACTATACTGACTGTAAAGTGCAGCGTGCGCTACTATACTGACTGTAAAGTGCAGCGTGCGTTACTATACTGACTGTAAAGTGCAGCGTGCGCTACTATACTGACTGTAAAGTGCAGCATGTGTTACTATACTGACTGTAAAGTGCCGCATGTGTTACTATACTGACTGTAAAGTGCAGCATGCGTTACTATACTGACTGTAAAGTGCCGCATGTGTTACTATACTGACTGTAAAGTGCAGCATGTGTTACTATACTGACTGTAAAGTGCAGCGTGCGTTACTATACTGACTGTAAAGTGCCGCGTGTGTTACTATACTGACTGTAAAGTGCCGCATGTGTTACTATACTGACTGTAAAGTGCCGCATGTGTTACTATACTGACTGTAAAGTGCAGCGTGCGTTACTATACTGACTGTAAAGTGCAGCATGTGTTACTATACTGACTGTAAAGTGCAGCGTGTGTTACTATACTGACTGTAAAGTGCAGCAGGCGTTACTATACTGACTGTAAAGTGCCGCATGTGTTACTATACTGACTGTAAAGTGCCGCATGTGTTACTATACTGACTGTAAAGTGCAGCGTGCGTTACTATACTGACTGTAAAGTGCCGCATGTGTTACTATACTGACTGTAAAGTGCAGCGTGTGTTACTATACTGACTGTAAAGTGCCGCATGTGTTACTATACTGACTGTAAAGTGCCGCATGCGTTACTATACTGACTGTAAAGTGCAGCGTGCGTTACTATACTGACTGTAACGTGCCGCATGTGTTACTATACTGACTGTAAAGTGCCGCATGTGTTACTATACTGACTGTAAGGTGCCGCATGTGTTACTATACTGACTGTAAAGTGCAGCGTGTGTTACTATACTGACTGTAAAGTGCAGCGTGCGTTACTATACTGACTGTAACGTGCCGCATGTGTTACTATACTGACTGTAAAGTGCCGCATGTGTTACTATACTGACTGTAAAGAGTAGCATGTGTTACTATACTGAATGTAAAGTGCAACGTGCGTTACTATACTGACTGTAAAGTGCAGCGTGCGCTACTATACTGACTGTAAAGTGCCGCATGTGTTACTATACTGACTGTAAAGTGCAGCGTGTGTTGCTATACTGACTGTAAAGTGCAGCGTGTGTTACTATACTGACTGTAAAGTGCCGCATGTGTTACTATACTGACTGTAAAGTGCAGCGTGTGTTACTATACTGACTGTAAAGTGCAGCGTGTGTTACTATACTGACTGTAAAGTGCAGCGTGCGTTACTATACTGACTGTAACGTGCCGCATGTGTTACTATACTGACTGTAAAGTGCCGCATGTGTTACTATACTGACTGTAAGGTGCCGCATGTGTTACTATACTGACTGTAAAGTGCAGCGTGTGTTACTATACTGACTGTAAAGTGCAGCGTGCGTTACTATACTGACTGTAACGTGCCGCATGTGTTACTATACTGACTGTAAAGTGCCGCATGTGTTACTATACTGACTGTAAAGAGTAGCATGTGTTACTATACTGACTGTAAAGTGCAACGTGCGTTACTATACTGACTGTAAAGTGCAGCGTGCGCTACTATACTGACTGTAAAGTGCCGCATGTGTTACTATACTGACTGTAAAGTGCAGCATGTGTTACTATACTGACTGTAAAGTGCCGCATGTTTTACTATAGTGACTGTAAAGTGCAGCGTGCGTTACTATACTGACTGTAAAGTGCAGCGTGCGTTACTATACTGACTGTAAAGAGCAGCATGTGTTACTATACTGACTGTAAAGTGCCGCATGTGTTACTATACTGACTGTAAAGTGCAGCATGTGTTACTATACTGACTGTAAAGTGCCGCATGTGTTACTATACTGACTGTAAAGTGCAGCATGTGTTACTATACTGACTGTAAAGTGCAGCGTGCGTTACTATACTGACTGTAAAGAGCAGCATGTGTTACTATACTGACTGTAAAGTGCCGCATGTGTTACTATACTGACTGTAAAGTGCCGCATGTATTACTATACTGACTGTAAAGTGCCGCATGTGTTACTATACTGACTGTAAAGTGCAGCGTGCGTTACTATACTGAATGTAAAGTGCCGCATGCGTTACTATACTGACTGTAAAGTGCCGCATGTGTTACTATACTGACGGTAAAGTGCAGCGTGCGTTACTATACTGAATGTAAAGTGCCGCATGCGTTACTATACTGACTGTAAAGTGCAGCATGTGTTACTATACTGACTGTAAAGAGCAGCATGCGTTACTATACTGACTGTAAAGTGCCGCATGTGTTACTATACTGACTGTAAAGAGCCATTAAAGGAGCCCTGACACAAGTTTGAACACTGACATTGTTCTTTCATTTTTGTGTTTGAATTTTGGATACACGTTGCCCTGGTCACTTTACTAGTATTTATAGCTGGGGCAATATAGGGATATTTACTACACAATTGCCTGTAGCATTATGAGACCTTGCAGTTTATAACAATGATGTTCAATAAGGGCCTGTTCACATCACCGTTCCGTTCCGTAGTCGACTTCGCTATTGATTCCGTCGGAAAACCGGAAACCAGCCGGAATGGTGACGAACGGAAGCCATTAGCGATGTTTCCATCAACATTGAGATCAATGGTGACTGAAACGGAAGCTGTGCTGTCACTTTCACTTTCCGTTGCGTGGTTCACCCGACAGAACCTCGGAACGGAAGGGAATGGTGATGTGAACAGGCCCTAATGTATTTTTTTGTTCACACAGCTTTAATTTTTTTGTTTCGTTTTACAAGTTGTTTCTTACTTACAATTTATTTTTATTTATTTTTTTTGTGTGGAGGGGGGAGGGGGCGCCATTTCCATTTTTGCCTCAGGCAGCAGAAAAGCTAGAATCGGCCCTGGTCATAGGAAACAACAATGGTAAGGCAATATGCACTCACCTGGACGGGTGAAAGGATACGTGTGGAGAAGACACACCCAGGGTGTGTACAGCCAGATGCGAGGTGTAGCTGCTGCCAAGGTCCAAAAGCCGGTGAACGGAGATTCACCGTTAATGATAAGGTGAGAGATTGGAAAAAAGAAGGTCCAATATAAGGCGCTGCTATACCAAACTAAGTTTTTATTTTGAGTAGGTTATTGATAGGCTACGCGTTTCGACGCAGAACATTCGTCTTCATCAGGCCATGAACATACAAAAGAAACATCACATATATATACAAGTAGATAATAAAATATCAACCAATCACAAAGAGGAAACAGGGAGGGGACACGGGGAACTCCTACAAAGAGAAACGGACGAAATCCCGCTAAAAAAACAACCAAATTTGATTAATACAATGTATGTGAATTTGATATGTGATAAATGAATTTAAAATAAATTTAAAATATGGGACAATTGTATAGAAAAACAAAAGATACTACTAAACGATCCATTTCAGTTGGTGTTTGAAGTGTGAGCCGTTTTAAAAACACAACATCGCTAAACTCATGCGGTCAAATCGTACTGATATAGTAATTTAAAATAACCCATAAGGGTAAAATCGGGAGTATAGATAATAATGGATCCACTATTTATTCTTTAGTAAAGAAAAAAATCTAATTAAAAATCAGATAGAAAAAAAACGGCAAAACGGGCGAATGATATGAAAAACGCTATAAATTTTATAAATGAACCAAATATTGTTCAATCAATTAAAAACGAAAATGACATTCAATAATTTAGTCAGACTATTCTGAATAAAAAAATCAAGAATTCATTCAAGTAAAACGCCAGGACGGCTAAAAAAGTGGCGTCTTTATAGTCAAGGCAACAGTAGTTTTATAATAGATACCTGGAAAATATGTTAAATTGATAGAACATCTATACTATAAGGGTATGTGCACACACACTAATTACGTCCGTAATTGACGGACGTATTTCGGCCGCAAGTCCCGGACCGAACACAGTGCAGGGAGCCGGGCTCCTAGCAGCATACTTATGTACGATGCTAGGAGTCCCTGCCTCGCTGCAGGACAACTGTCCCGTACTGAAAACATGATTACAGTACGGGACAGTTGTCCTGCAGAGAGGCAGGGACTCCTAGCATCGTACATAACTATGATGCTAGGAGCCCGGCTCCCTGCACTGTGTTCGGTCCCGGACTTGCGGCCGAATTACGTCCGTCAATTACGGACGTAATTAGTGTGTGTGCACATACCCTAACACTAATTATAAATTTGTACTGTAATGAAAAACAAATCAATTGTCAGACTAAGCCTATATAAACCAATGTATTAACCCCTTAATGACCGCCGATAAGCCTTTTCACGGCGGTCATTAATGGGCTTTATTCTACAGCGCCGCCATTCTACGGCTTCTGTAGAATAAAGTAAACAGAGCAGGGAGCCGTCAAATCTCCCTGCTCTCAGCTGCCAGAGGCAGCTGAGGGCTGGGGGCGTCCCTGCTCTGCCGGGTGAGATCGATATTAGTATCGATCTCACCCGTTTAACCCTTCAGATGCGGTGCACAATAGCGTGCACCGCATCTGAATGGTTTTGGAGAGAGGGAGGGAGCTCCCTCTCTCTCCCACCGACACCCGGCGATAAAATCGCCGAGTGTCTGTGTCTTCTATGGCAGCCGGGGGTCTAATAAAGGCCCCCAGGTCTGCCTGGAGCGAATGCATGCTAGATTATGCCGCCGGCATGACCTAGCAGATGCCTGTCCGTTTTAAACGGACAGGCAGTAATAGGGTATGTGCACACACACTAATTACGTCCGTAATTGACGGACGTATTTCGGCCGCAAGTACCGGACCGAACACAGTGCAGGGAGCCGGGCTCCTAGCATCATACTTATGTACGACGCTAGGAGTCCCTGCCTCTCCGTGGAACTACTGTCCCGTACTGAAAACATGATTACAGTACGGGACAGTTGTCCTGCAGAGAGGCAGGGACTCCTAGCGTCGTACATAAGTATGATGCTAGGAGCCCGGCTCCCTGCAGTGTGTTCGGTCCGGAACTTGCGGCCGAAATACGTCCGTCAATTACGGACGTAATTAGTGTGTGTGCACATACCCATACACTGCAATACAAAAGTATTGCAGTGTATTATAATAGCGATCGGAGGATAGTGAAGTCCCCTAGTGGGACTAGTAAAAAAGTAAAAAAAGTTGAAAAAAAGTTTTCCCCTTACAAAATGCTTTACTATTAAAAAAAACTACAATAAAGCAAAAAAGTTACAAATATTTGGTATCGCCGCGTCCGTAACGACCCCGACTATAAAGCTGTTACATTATTTAACCCGCACTGTGAACGCTGTAAAAAATAAAATAAAAAACAATGGAAAAATTGCTGTTTTCTGTTAATCCTGACTTTAAAAAAATGTGATAAAAAGTGATCAAAAAGTCGCATCTACTCTCAAATGGTACCAATAAAAACTGCAAGTCGTCCCGCAAAAAACAAGACCTTATACAGCTATGCCGACGCAAAAATAAAAAAGTTACAGGTCTTCGAATGTGACAATGGAAAAATGTAAAAAATGGCTTGGACATTAGGGCCCAGAATGCAAGCAGGGGGAAGGGGTTAATAAATAAATAAATAATCACAAACACATGGAAGATGCGAAGGACGGCCAAACCCTTCAAATTATGAAAAAACTATAAGGCTATGTTCACACGGGGTCTTTTGCCGAGTTTTTTGACGCGGAAACCGCGTCGCAAAACTCGGCAGAAACGGCCCGAGAACGCCTCCCATTGATTTCAATGGGAGGCGTCGGCGTCTTTTTCCCGCGAGCAGTAAAACTGCCTCGCGGGAAAAAGAAGCGACATGCCCTATCTTCGGGCGCTTCCGCCTCCGACCTCCCATTGACTTCAATGGGAGGCCGGAGAAAGCGTGTTTTATGCCCGCGGCGCTCAATGGCCGCGGGCGAAAAACGGCGCGATAATTGCTATTCACACGGAGTATTTTGGGGGAGGAATATCTGCCTCAAAATTCCGTTTGGAGCTTTGAGGCAGATATTCCTCCCCCAAAATACTCCGTGTGAACATAGCCTTAGGCGGGATTCACACGACCGGGTCGTTCCCGAGCCCGAGTGTCGGCCGGTAAAATCGGCCATTTTGCCCGGCCGGTTTGCATAAAGTTATGCATCCGTGCCGGGCCGGGCAGATCCGGACAGTGACATCAGCGGCAGCTCCTGAAGGGGAATCCCCATGTGTTCGGGGATTCCGCTTCAGGAGTTTCCCCTGATGTCACTGCCCAGATATGGACAGAGACATCAAGCGCTCTGTCCAGGAGCGGAATACCCGAAAACACGGGGATTCCGCTCCTTCAAGGAGCTAAAGTGCGGCTAGCGCATAGCAGAGCGGGGAGATACCTCCCCGCTCTGCTATAGTGGCGTCGCTACAGTAGTAGCAGCCGCAGCAGCAGCAGCTGCTGCTACTACTACTAGCGGCGCCATCGAAGGTGTCGCCGAGCCAGGGTGCTTTTAACAAGCAGGGGAAGGGAGCCAGCGCAGCGCTCCCTCCACCTGCTGTACACCCCGGCCCTGCAACACAGTGTACAGCGATGCCATTCGTCAGAATGGCATCAACTCCTCCTCCTCACATGCATTCTGCGCTGTGAGGAGGAGGAGATAGAGCGCAAGCGCCGGGAAACCCGGCCATCACTCGGAACACATTCCGGTGATGGCCGTGTAATACCCGGCCCCATAGACTTGTATGGGAGCCGGGCGGCCGGGTGCCCGGGCAAAGATAGAGCATGTCCTATTTTTTGACGGCCGGATTTTCCGGCCGTCAAAAAATCGGTCGTGTGAATAGCCCCATTAGGGGTCTATCATTCCTAATGCAGCCGGGTGCCGGCCGATTTATGAACGGCCGGCACCCGGCCGGGAAACCCTGCCGTGTGAATGAGGCCTTAGGGTCAGTATTGATAAAAAATTAGAAACAATAAATAAAGAAATATTAGTAACTATACCTCATGATGTCAGAGCTGGGACCCGCATCTATCAGACATTTATGGCATATCCTGTGGATACGCCATAAATGTCTGTCATCACACAACCCCTTTAGCAATGTTATTGACTAAGCAACATATACAATATAAAGAACTTGTGGCCTCTTGGAAGTCATCAGTCAAAGGTAAGGTTACAGTTTGGTAATCCCATACAAGAATGTTCTTTTTAGAAAACGACAGTGCCAATAAGGTAACTAATGGATTGATACTCATTGTAAGGAACTAATACATTCACTGGCGTAGCTATAGGGGTCGCAGCGGTCGCAATTGCGACCGGGCCCCGAAGCCAGGGGGGCCCACGGCCCCCCGCACCACATCAATAAAAAGTTACTTTAGTAACTCGGGCCGCGGGCCCCTGTTACTATAGTAACATACTTTACTTACCTTCCTGGTTCCGGATGGCAGCGGAGGTCCTGACGTCAGGCGCTGTGCGCAGCGCATGACGTCACAGCGCTATGCGCCGCGCACAGCATCGAGACGACAGAATTCCCGCCGCGGCCGAAGAGGAAGGTAAGGTTAGCCCTGACTGGCGGGGTCCGACTCCCGTACCCGCCAATCAGCTGTTTTGAAGGGGCCGCAGCACTCGTACGAGAGCTGCTCCCCTTCATTCCTGTCACTTCATTCCGGTCACACTGTGAATCCGTGTCGGCGATTCACAGTGTGAGCGAGTAGTGAAATGAAGGGGAAGCAGTTCTCGTACGAGTGCTGCGGCCCCTTCAAAACAGCTGATTGGCCGGTCCCGGGAGACACATCAGCTATTGATGGCCTATCCTGTGGATAGGCCATCAATGTTTAGGGACTGTACAACCCCTAAGCCTATGATGTAGCAGGCTTAGGGGGCCCATGAGACAGGATCACAGATTGTGTGATCCTGTCTGCTGGGCCCTGTATCTAAGCCAATCACATGGCAGGCTTAGATACATGGCCCATGTGTGATCCTGTCTGCTGGGCCCTGTATCTAAGCCAATCACATGGTAGGCTTAGATACATGGCCCATGCGTGATCCTGTCTGATGGGCCCTGTATATAAGCCTACCACACTGTAGGTTTAGATACAGGGCCCCAGCACACAGTAATCTTATACTGTATAAGATTACTGTCTGCTGGACCCTGTATCTAAGCCTACGTTATGGTAGGCTTAGATACAGGGTCCCACAGACAGTATCACACATGGGCCCTGTATCTAAGCCTAACACACGTGTTACTAATCATTTTTTGTGTGTTTTCTTACAGGTTCGGTCGTTGGACTACGGCGGATTCCAGGACTACTTCGATGACAGCTTTTTTTTTTATTATCAATAAAATGGTTAATGAGGGCTGTGTGGGTTTTTTTTTATTTCAATAAAATATTTTTTCTATGTCTTTGTGTTTTTTTTTAAAACTATATTACTACCGCCTTAGTAATGGCCGCCGGCTGATTGACAGCATCCATTGCTAAGGCGGGGCTTAGTGTTAGCCGATGCAGAGGTGAACACTAACCCCCTTTATTACCCCGGTACCCACCGCCACCAGGGGTGCTGGGAAGAGCCGGGTACGATCCAGTACCTGACCATCTGTAGTGATGGTCGGCCACTGGGGCGGCCACAGGCTGGTATTATCAGGAGGGGAAAGGCCAAAACCAGTGGCCCTTCCCACCCTGGTGATGCTAGGCTGCTGCTGCTTTATTGTATCTGGCTGGTTATGAAAAATGGGGACCCCACGTCATTTAAAAAATAAATAAATAATTGGAAAGAACGATGTGGGGTCCCCCCCAATTTTCATAACCAGCCAGATACAACACAGCAGCAGCAGGCAGCATTACAAGGGTGGGAAGGGCCACTGTCTTTGGCCTCCCCCAGCCTGCGGCCACCCCGGTGCCTGACCGTTACTACAGATGGTCGGGTACTGGTTCGTACCCGGCTCTTCCCAGTACTCCTGGTGGCGGTGGGTACCGGGTAATAATGTGGGTTAGTGTAGCCTCTGCACCGGCTAACATTAAGCCTCGCCTTAGTAATGGAGGTTGTCAATCAGCCAGCGGCCATTACTAAGGCGGTGATAATAAAGTTTAAAAAGATACAAGCACATAGAAAAAATATTTTATTGAAATAAAAAAACAACCCTCATTAACCATTTTATTGAGAATAAAAAAACGCCGTCATTGAAGTCCTCGTATCCGAAGTCCAACAACCGAACCTGTAAAAAAAAACACAAACACACAAAAATAATCAGTAACACAAATAAGCAAAATTATTATTCTTACCTATCCTGGGTCCAGCGCTGGAGCCGCAATGTCAGCGAGCTGAGTCCTGTATCTAATCCTATCATGTGTGATACTGCCTGCTGAGCTGTGTATCTAATCCAATCATGTGTGATACTGTCTGCTGAGCTGTGTATCTAATCCAATCATGTGTGATACTGTCTGCTGAGCTGTGTATCTAATCCAATCATGTGTGATACTGTCTGCTGGGCCCTGTATCTAATCGTATCTTGTGTGATACTGTCTGCTGAGCCACTGTATCTAATCCTATCATGTGTGATACTGCCTTCTGAGCCACTGTATCTAATCCTATCATGTGTGGTACTGTCTGCTGAGCCACTGTATCTAATCCTATCATGTGTGATACTGTCTGCTCAGCCACTGTATCTAATCCTATCATGTGTGGTACTGTCTGCTGGGCCACTGTATCTAATCCTATCATGTGTGATACTGCCTTCTGAGCCACTGTATCTAATCCTATCATGTGTGATACTGTCTGCTGAGCCACTGTATCTAATCCTATCCATAGTTTATAGGGTCGTAGTGCTATAGATATGCTATTCTGTCTCATATACACACTTTTTTTTTTGGGTGGACACATATGTATTGGGGCTATTTCCCTGACATTTTAAGCCCTGAGGGTATGTTCACACGGCAGCGTCTGTTACGGCTGAAATTACGGTGCTGTTTTCAGGAGAAAACAGCACCGTAATTTCAACCGTAATGGCATGTGCAGGCGTCTTTCGCTGCGTCCATTACGGACGTAATTGGAGCTGTTTTTCTATGGAGTCCATGGAAAACGGCTCCATTTACGTCTGAAGAAGTGACAGGCACTTCTTTGACGCGGGCGTCTTTTTTACGCGCCGCCTTTTGACAGCGGCGCGTAAAAAAAAATAACCGCCGGCACAGAGCATCGTAAGACCCATTCAAATGAATGGGCAGATGTTTGCCAACGCTTTTGAGCCGCATTTTCGGACGTAATTCAATGCTAAAACGCCCGAATTCCGTCCGTAAATAGAGTGTGTGAACCCAGCCTTAGTGACGCCCCCGGCTGCTAGTGCTGCATTGTTGGGTCACTTAGGAGACCCAGCGATGCAGCTGAAAGCTGCGGACTGTCGGCCATGAGAAGTTTGCGGGGGGGGGGGGGGGGCCAGTAAGAATTCTTGCATCGGGGCCCATGAGCCTTTAGCTACGCCCCTGAATACATTGTAAATTTAGGGGATGGAAGTTACATTTATTGTATGTAGTTTCATTGGGATTTTTTTTTCTTTTACATTTTCTATTTTCTATTGTTGCTTATATAGCACTAAAGTGAGAGATTATATCAAATTATCTACTTCACAGTTGTTTCCTTTGGTCTACGGTAATGTAGTTCTATCTGCATTACTTTGGGTAAATTAATCTCCAGTAATATAATATAATTTAATATTAATCTGAAATTATGGCATTCAAGTGCCATAGATGTCATTCAATTTCTGATACATTTGGGTCATTTTTATATTGTGTTTTTAGACTCGGTTCAGAATTAATCATCATGAGGTAAAGTTACTAATATTTCTTTATTTATTGTTTCTAATTTTTTATCAATACTGACCCTAATAGTTTTTTCATAATTTGAAGGGTTTGGCCGTCCTTCGCATCTTCCATGTGTTTGTGATTATTTATTTATTTATCAATACATTGGTTTATATAGGCTTAGTCTGACAATTGATTTGTTTCTCATTACAGTACAAAATTAATAATTATTGTTATAGTACAAATTGTTCTATCAATTTAACATATTTTCCAGGTATCTATTTTTATAAAATTATTGTTGCCTTGACTATAAAGACGCCACTTGTTTAGCCGTCCTGGCGTTTTACTTGAATGAATTCTTGATTTTTTTATTCAGAATAGTCTGACTAAATTATTGAATGTCATTTTCGTTTTTAATTGATTGAACAATATTTGGTTCATTTATAAAATTTATAGCGTTTTTCATATCATTCGCCCGTTTTGCCGGTTTTTTTCTATCTGATTTTTAATTAGATTTTTTTCTTTACTAAAGAATAAATAGTGGATCCATTATTATCTATACTCCCGATTTTACCCTTATGGGTTATTTTAAATTACTATATCAGTACGATTTGACCGCATGAGTTTAGCGATGTTGTGTTTTTAAAACGGCTCACACTTCAAACACCAACTGAAATGGATCGTTTAGTAGTATCTTTTGTTTTTCTATACAATTGTCCCATATTTTAAATTTATTTTAAATTCATTTATCACATATGCCTTTTTATCAAATTCACATACATTGTATTAATCAAATTTGGTTGTTTTTTTAGCGGGATTTCGTCTGTTTCTCTTTGTAGGAGTTCCCCGTGTCCCCTCCCTGTTTCCTCTTTGTGATTGGTTGATATTTTATTATCTACTTGTATATATATATGATGTTTCTTTTGTATGTTCATGGCCTGATGAAGACGCATGTTCTGCGTCGAAACGCGTAGCCTATCAATAACCTACTCAAAATAAAAACTTAGTTTGGTATAGCAGCGCCTTATATTGGACCTTCTTTTTTCCAATCTCTCACCTTAGTGCTATATAAGCAACAATAGAAAATGTAAAACAAAAAAAAATCCCAATGAAACGACTTACAATAAATGTAACTTCCATCCCCTAAATTTACAATGTATTAGTTCCTTATAATGAGTATCAATCCATTAGTTACCTTATTGGCACTGTCGTTTTCTAAAAAGAACATTCTTGTATGGGATTACCAAACTTTAACCTTACCTTTGACTGATGACTTCCAAGAGGCCACAAGTTCTTTATATTGTATATGTTGCTTAGTCAATAACATTGCTAAAGGGGTTGTGTGATGGCAGACATTTATGGCGTATCCACAGGATACGCCATAAATGTCTGATAGATGCGGGTCCCAGCTCTGACATCAGGGGCTTCTCCTGGAGTGGAATCCCCGGCCAGAGCGTCGGCTGTGAGAATAGCCCCATTTGGGGTGAATTGTTTTTACTGCTTCCGTGTGACGGCCATTATAAAGAACGTCCTTCACATGGCCGGAGAACCCTGTTGTGTGAATAGGGACTAATAGATTGTCTGTCAGTTTTACACTGACAGGCAATAATGCGATCAGAAGATCGCATTGTAAAGTCCCCTAGCGAGACTAAAAAAATTAATTAAAAAATAGATTACAGTAAAAATTAAATTAAATTTTTTCATAAAAATTGGTTTTATTTACTAGGAGTATAAAAACAAAATACAAATATATGGTATTGCTGCGATCATAATAACAAAAATCTATACATATTTGGTATCGTCGCAATCGTACTGACCCATAGAATAAATCTAACATGTTATTTACACCGCATAGTGAACTGCGTAAATTATAAACGTGAAAATCAATGTTGAAATTGCTGTTGTTTTTTTTTCCAGAGACACGCAGGACCCGCTGTCACTGAACCCGTCAGTCCCGCTGACCTGACGGATACAGGTTTCAGTGCTAGATACAGCTGCTCTGTATACAGGATACAAAGTAGCTGTGTATCAAAAAGTTAAAATATCTTCTAATAAAAATATAATTACAAAGTTGCACTAATTACACCGATACACGTTTTATATATATATATATATATATATATATATATATATATATATATATATATATATATATATACATACAAATATTCCCCAGGCACAACATTCGATAAAATATTTGGGGATTTAAGTGTGCCATACTTCAGACACGCTATACAAATTGAATTACCCCTCCTAATACAATTAAATACAACAGGAATTTACCAGATGGCATAAGTTTTATCCTCATTGGGAAGAAATCATCTTTAACCCCTTCCCGAAATTTCACGTATCCATATGTCATAGCCGGGTAGGGGAAGTATGGAACAGGCTCACGGAATAAACCCGCCCCGTACGATGTGGGTGTCGGCTGTATGTTACAGCCGACACCTCACAGTAACGACCGCAGCATTTAAAGAGGCTCTGTCACCAGATTTTGCAGCCCCTATCTGCTAATGCAGCAGATAGGCGCTGCAATGTAGATTACAGTAACGTTTTTATTTTTAAAAAACGAGCATTTTTGGCCAAGTTATGACCATTTTCGTATTTATGCAAATGAGGCTTGCAAAAGTACAACTGGGCGTGTTGAAAAGTAAAAGTACAACTGGGCGTGTATTATGTGCGTACATCGGGGTGTGTTTACTACTTTTACTAGCTGGGCGTTGTGTATAGAAGTGTCATCCACTTCTCTTCACAACGCCCAGCTTCTGGCAGTGCAGCACTGTGACGTCACTCACAGGTCCTGCATCGTGTCGGCACCAGAGGCTACAGATGATTCTGCAGCAGCATCAGCATTTTCAGGTAAGTAGCTACATGGACTTACCTGCAAACGCCGATGCTGCTGCAGAATCATCTGTAGCCTCTGGTGCCGACACGATGCAGGACCTGTGAGTGACGTCACAGTGCTGCACTGCCAGAAGCTGGGCGTTGTGAAGAGAAGTGGATGACACTTCTATACACAACGCCCAGCTAGTAAAAGTAGTAAACACACCCCGATGTACGCACATAATACACGCCCAGTTGTACTTTTACTTTTCAACACGCCCAGTTGTACTTTTGCAAGCCTCATTTGCATAAATACGAAAATGGTCATAACTTGGCCAAAAATGCTCGTTTTTAAAAAATAAAAACGTTACTGTAATCTACATTGCAGCGCCGATCTGCTGCAATAGCAGATAGGGGTTGCAAAATCTGGTGACAGAGCCTCTTTAAATAGTTAGAAAGAGGGGGCGACCCCCTCTAGCAGCTCATCGCGCCCCCCCGCAATGCAATCGCGGAGTGGCGATGGTTACTATGTCTGCCTGGGGGCCTAACAAATGCCCCCGGGTCCACCATCTTTGTGCTCCTATTAAGACCTGCCTCTGGCATCATACACTCCTCTTTACAACGCCCACTTGGCCATATAGTAAAACACGCCCAGTTGTCCATTGAGAAACTCATTAGCATAAAGCTAAAATAGGTCATAACTCCGTCAAAAATGATCGTTTTTCTAATTAAAAAACACTGATGTAATCTACATTACAGCGCCAATCACATTATGTAGAAGATAGGCCACTTATAATGTGGTGACAGAGCCTCTTTAAATACACAGTGGCAGTGTTTTTTCAATGACTTTTTAATGGCTTTTGTTGTGTGATATCACGCTTCAGCAAGTTATCCGAGTCAAGATAAAGATGGCTACATCCGTACATACACGCGATCATATTGTTTGCATTTAATGGCATAAATTACATGATGCTTAGTACAATTTTTATAAACGCATCAATATCGTAAGTACTTTTTAAAAAAGAAAAAACTTTTTGGGAAAGTCACGTTTTGTTGTTAGCGACACTGTAGAAAAGACTTGTAACAACATGTAACTAAGAGATCTCATCCTCTAGGTGACCCGAGGGCAGCCTTTACCCACAATTTGTGTCAGGACTGGATCCGGATTTAACATGGGTTCATTTTATCTGAATAATTTTTTGATATTTCTCCAAACTTTTGGCTCTATGCCGTTGAAGAAACCGGTAATTGATCTCTCGTGCTTCAGTATTTATTATTAACCCCTTAATGACCAGGCCATTTTGCACGTTAATGACCAAGGATTATTTTTTGTTTTTTCACGGTCGCATTCCAAGAGTCGTAACTTTTTTTTTATTCCGTCTATATAGCCGTATAAGGGCTTGTTTTTTGCGGGACGAGTTGTATTTTGTAATTGTACCATTTTTAGATGATTATAATATATTGATTAACTTTTATTAACTTTATTTTAGGAGAGAATTGAAAATAAGCAGCTATTCCAGCATTGATTTTCACGTTATAAATTTACGCCGTTTACTATGCAGCGTAAATAACATGTTAACTTTATTCTATGGGTCGGCACAATTACGGGGATACCAAATATGTAAAGGTTTTATATGTTTTCCTACGTTTGCACAATAAAAAGCCTTTTAGAAAAAAATTACTTGTTTTTGCATCGCCGCATTCCAAGAGACGTAACGTTTTTATTTTTCCGTCTATGTGGCCGTATGTGGGCTTGATTTTTGCGGGCCAATGTGTAGTTTTCATTAGTACTATTTTGGGGTACATAGGACTTAAAGATTAACTTTTATTTTATTTTTTATGGGGGGAATGGGAGAAAAGAGAGAATTTTGCCGTTGTTTTTTGCGTTTTCTTTGGACGCCGTTCATCTGGCGGTTTAATTAATGTGTTCATTTTATTGGTCAATTTGTTACGATCGCGGGGATACTATATATGTGTATGTGTGATTTGTTTTGACAGTTTTACTAAATAAAACCACTTTTTGGGCCAAAAAAGTAGTTTTATTTGACTTTGACTGTAATTTATTTTATTTTTTTTAACAAACTTTATTTAACGGATTGTCATTTTTTTTTAAAGTCCCACCAGGACACTTCACTATGCGATCTGTTGATCGCATATATAATGCTTTGGTATACTTAGGCAATAATGCTTCGGTATACTGTCAGTGTAAAACTGACAGGCAACCTATTAGGTCATGCCTCTGGCATCGCCTAACAGGCAGATGCTGAAGGCAGACCCCCGGCTGTCATGTAAACCCGACGGCGACCCGCGATTTGTTTGCGGGGGCGCTGATCGGGTGACAGAGGGAGCTCCCTCCCTCTGTCAAACACATTAAATGCCGCTGTCACTATTGACAGCGGCATTTAATGGGTTAAACTGCCGGAATCGGAGCACGCTTCGATTCCGGCAGTTGCAGCAGGAGCCAGGCTGTGTATAACAGCCGGGCTCCTGCCGCTGATCACATGGGTACGCTGTCAGTACCCGCGCGATCACAGGACGGATATATCCGTCCTCCTGCGCGAACTAGCAGCTGCTGAGGACGGATATATCCGTCCTTCGGCGTTAAGGAGTTAAACAAGATGGATTATTGTGTCCTTTGTTTTGATGCCGTTCTTAACATCCATTGTTAATATCCTGTAAGATGTAATCCACGGTCAATATTTATACATTGGTTGTGAAATATCTTGTCATTTGAGCAGGCTACCCTAGTTCTTATAAATTCCCCTGTAGGTATTGCCTAGATGGTGTGAGCTGGGTGACTGTAGTGCCCGAAGAGGGTTCACAAAATGTTTCCTTTTCTGTACTACAATTCCCCTGTAACGTAATCTCGAAGAAGGTAACCGAATCCATGGATGCCGAGCCTGTAACATTCTAATTTAAATGTATTGGTTTTATTGTATTCCATAAATGGTGATACAGACGCCACATCACGACCCCTAAACAAAAAAAGATCATCAATGTAGCGTCCATCCCACACAATCCACTCGTAAAAGGGATTATTGGCTGAAAAAATGTTCTCCCACCATGTCATAAACAAATTGTCCATGGAGAGGGAGAATTTTGACCCCATCAGGGTGTCTTCTATCTGCAATAAAATAAAACTATCAAGGCACAAGTAATTATGTGAGCGCAGATACTCCACTGACATTAAAATAAATTCTTGTAGACATTTGAAATACCTGGTGTATTTCCTCAAATGGAATTCCATTGCCTTGATTGCCGGAATATGTGGTATGCAGGCAGGCCCGCCATCAGAAATGTCTGGGCTTCATACAGTCAGTGGAATACCATTTGAGGAAATACATCTGGGTCCCCCATTATTAGGGGATTTGGAGAGTTCGCAACGGAAAGTCGTGGGATGGGAGCAGGACGCAAAGTGCCAGGGACTCTGTGAGCGGGCGGAGGAGTAGGCTAATAGAACGGAAGGTGGCCGAGGCGGGAGTTGTGCCAGAGTGGATATGACACTTGACCGGGGTCTTGGGAGGGGAAGGGGAGAGAGACCGGTTGGAAGGGGACAGAGGCCGGTGGAAAGGGGAGAGAGACCGGTGGGAAGGTGGGAGAGAAGGGGCAACATAAAAAAATAATTAAACTGAATCTACTTGTAAAGGATCTGCCAGGCACAGCTTCGGGGTTAACTCCCATAGTTAATCAGTCTGCACCTGAATCTATGTCTCTGAGACTGACTCCATCTTCCACCACTCAGGATGGCAGGCTTAGGAGTGGGGGAGCCTATCACAGCCTGGCCAGACGGAGCTAGCTCCCGCCCTCTGTCTATTTATACCTGCCTTTCCTGTTCCTCCTTTGCTTGTGATTCTTCTCGTGTGGTTTCCTGGCCCAGCTACAGCTCCTAACTATTTGATCCTGCTCCATTCTGACCCTGGCTTACTAACTACTCTCCTGCTCTGCGTTTGGTACCTCGTGCACTCCTGGTTTGACTTGGCTCGTTCACAACTCTGGTTGCTCACGGTGTTGCCGTGGGCAACTGCCCCTTTCCCTTTGCTTTGTATTCCCTTGTATGTTTGTCTCGTGCACTTACTGAGCGTAGGGACCGCCGCCCAGTTGTACCCCGTCGCCTAGGGCGGGTCGTTGCAAGCAGGCAGGGACAGAGTGGCGGGTAGATTAGGGCTCACTTGTCCGTTTCCCTACCCCGTCGTTACACTACTGCTTTAAAACAGAGTCACTCACCAAGTTGCAGAGCTGGCCGCTGCTTCTGGCCCCTGCATGGGTCCCATTTCTTTCTACAAACCAATTACCGCTGATCATAACCTTGATGAGCGGCGGCTGCCCACTTTAAATTACTTTTGTGGCCAGGCCCCTGACAGTAGTACCAGCGGTACTACCCTGATGGCAGGCCTGTTTGCAGGGGTACTAGCCAACTACGTCACAGATAACTCAAGTTTCAAGACCATGCAAAGTTATGGATTTTTGGCATCCCATGGAATATGGGAACAATAGGGAATTCTATCAGTAAGTATTCTGCCTGTTTCTTGGCTAATACTCCTAATCCAATTCCTTCTTCTAGCAGATTTTTTAAAGATTCTTTACATGCGGTGCTTGATTTCACCACAAGTTTGCGATATGTCGATTCATTGTCTAAAATGGTATGAACGTGTCTGGGATATAAACAGGAATCTAGAACAACTCCTGCTCCATGCACTCCTAAGATTTGGAGGACACAGTTATACGCTGGATATATGGTGAGCACCTCTGTGTTTTCACCTTTAGCCCTTATGTGTATATATGAACCTTTTAGATGGTTAATCTTTACCCGCTAAGGTGGGAGGGTTGGTTCCAATGCCTAGTTATGGTGGTGTCTGTAGACTGGAGTGTGGTGTCTGAGAAAGTAAAGGTCCTTTTAGACGGGCCGATACTGACCATGAAAACAAGCGCCGATTGACGATACATCGTGATGCAAAGAGCAATCGTCGGTAATGTTTGGGGGGGGCAAACAATCGTTACTACACCCAGACACCGCACCGATACGCCAGTCCAGCTGCCTCCGGGCACTGGATAATATTGCCGGAAGCAGATGGCTCCGACTACTGCATAGCGGCCGTTCGGCAGAACTGCAGCTCGGCCTCTATTCTTTGACCTGAGCCATCTGCTTCCGGCAGTGTTGTTCGGTGCCCGGAGGCAGCTGGAGTGGCGGATCGGTGCGAGGTCTGGGTGTCGGGCACGCACTGATCATATACTGATGACCTATCCAGTGGATAGGTCATTAATTGTCATAACGTGGAAAACCCCTTTAATACCTGCGTTTCATACACCAGTCCTATTAAACAGTTTGCTGGAGTAAGATGCAACACATTTATTAACAGGCGAACGACTCTTATTAAATGTGTCGCATCTTTTAGCTGCAACGTGGCCTGTCATCAGTACTTTCTACGTGCTGCGGCCTGCTGTAAGAGCCTGAGGGAATCCGGGAGGGAGAATCGGAGTGGTGAGGTAAATAAATTTTTAAAATGTATTTTATTGTCTGATTGGGGGGGGCATACAGTCTGATTGGGGGGAGGTATGGGTCTGGCACGGACCTTTGCCTTGTTACGCCCCTCAGAGATAAATCTGGGCCGCACTATACATATAGATTTCTGCTATAATTTACATCAGTTACTGGCGTAAATTATTGTAAAATTGTTGGCCATTTCTGCTAAGCCCCGCCCATTTTTTGGCACCAAAAATTTCGACTTTTGTGAATTTTCTACGCTAGTAAACTGTTGTAGAAAGGTTAATATATTCCCCCCAAAGGCTACAGACCGTAATACAATATCTTTTTTTTTCGTTATCAAAATTTTTTATTCGAAATTAAACAGAGCAGATAAAACATTTTCACAAAATTGCAAAAGTTTGCACGCAGTGCAATACAATAAAGTCAAACTGTAGAAATTGTTACAGAGATATATGAACAATGGTAGGAGGTAGCCTCCCAAACAGTGAAGTAATAGGAAGTAAATAATAAAATCTAATGGTAAGTAACAGTCCCATAACCATAGCAGAAGTAGTGCAATATTTAGGGAAGCCAGTCCCAAAACAAATAGCAATGACAGTTAAGTGCAGATTTGAACCCCTTAACCCGTTAGTGACCGGCCCATCGTGTTTCTACGTCGGTCACTAACGGGCCTTATTCCGATGCCATCATGGCCGGCCTTAGCTATGTGCGACACGTGCGGTCGCACAGGGCGCCGGCCGCCATGCTGTAAGGGGGGCGCCAGTGGGTACAAGCCGAAGAGAGGAGAAATTTTCCTTCCTCTTCACGGCTGTGTGAAGTGAGCGCTGATTGGAGGAGCAGCAGCAGGTGCTTCTGTCTGCTCCACCAATCGGCACAGCCTGTACTGCAGTGTCACAGAGAAGACTCCTCCACGGAGCTCCAGTGTCAGGTAAGAGCAGAGGCTTTAGCTTAATCTATGTTTATTTATGTGCTGTGTGAGGGAGGAGGAAAGAGGGAAGGGGTTAAGTGATGTGTAACAGGATGGTTTTTTTTGTTTGTTTTTTTAAAAGATGGATTTTGTGGGGGAGGGGAGACTAGGTTACAGGTGATTTAAGTGTGTATTTTTTACAGATCGATTTTGAGGGTGAGGGGACATTGCCCTAAATGCTATAGGAGTGTGGGGGGATTCTTTATAAATGTATTTTGTGGGGAGGGGACATTGCCCTAAATGCTATAGGAGTGTGGGGGGATTCTTTATACATGTATTTTGTGGGGAGGGGGACTTCTGTATAGTTTATTTTGTGGTGTAGGAGCTTATTATGAATCATGGGGGAGGGGAACTTAGCGTTATGTATGGGGAGATAGGATTCTTTAGGGTACGGCCACACGGAGCGGCCCCCACACTGTCGCAATGCGGCCAACAACCGCACTGGCACTATGTAGGAGCGGCTGTCAAATACCTCGTTAAGGGGTATTCCGGTTACATTCGCATGCGCACTGCCGCTCCACTCATTCTCTATGGGAGCGCCGGAGATAGCCGAGTGCAGTGTTCTGCTTTTTCCGGCGCTCCCATAGAGAATGAATAGAGGGTAAGTTGTTGTAATTTGCAAAATCGTGCGGCCATAAAGGGTGTATTAATTCATGGCCGCACGTTAACGCGGGTAAACCGTCCCTTTATCTGCAAAATCGTGCGGCCATGAATTAATACACCCTTTATGGCCACACGATTTTGCAAATTACAACAACTTACCTCCTATCCATTCTCTATGGGAGCGCTGGAAAAAGCCGAACACTGCACTCGGCTGTCTCCGGCGCTCCCATAGAGAATGAATGGAGCGGCAGTGCGCATGCGAATGTAACTGGAATACGTGCGGCCACTAACAGGCTGTTTGACAGCCGCACTGAACATGGTGCTGGTGTGATCGCAATGAGGTCACTTTACGCCTTGATCTCCATGCGGGTTCAAATCAGGTGGGGGAGTGCGAGCTCGGAGAAGCAAAGACACACTGAGACGTTTCTCAAGGCAAAAATACTTCTGACTTTATTTGCAGAGACACAGAGTTTATATAGTAAAAATATCATATAATTACGTGCAGACACATATACATTCTTGTGGTTTCTTTCCTCTTTATTCTTATCTCTACATACATTGTTTCTTATTCCTTACATCTAATTTTTAATCCGGTGTTATACCCATATCTATCTTGACTGTACGCCCAGAACCCAAAAATCCTGTAAACAGACTGCCTAGTTCCTGGTAGTACACTCATAACATAATGAATTCGCAATTCCCAGTTTCAGCAGAACATCTGCAGATTATCACATTCCATAACCTTTCAATAATACCCAAAATATAGACTCGTTTATCCTTCTACCTTGAAGTAGTACATACATTACACTTATATCATTGATTATAGGTTGTTCTATACCATCACAATCCCTCCTTTTGTGATTTTACCAACATCTAAATTCCAATGCTACTTCTATCTCCGGATAGCAAGGCTTCGATCCATTTCTTCACTTGATTCACACAGGTATGTAGGTGGGGTAATCTCACAACACTCTTTCATCATAATGTATAGGCCTCTGATTGAATGCTTCCCTTATCTTGCAAAATGCATAACAATTGAAACATGTAAGCAATATAAACAATATTATGAAACATATCAAGGGTTGGAATAACACATGCAGTATCTTAGTAGCTGTAGGTGAGAATCCTGTAAGAACGTCATACCAGTGATGGGCACTAGCATCTTTTATTGCTGACGATAAATGTATCACTTCCCTAGCTGCTATTGTAGCCAATACTTTCACTTTACTTAGAGTTACATTATGGGCTGCTATCAATTTCTTTACGTCTTTAGACTTTTGTAACACTTGTTTTAACTCTTCCAGTGCCAAACTAAAATTTCCATAGGGCAAAGGTTCAGGTACCCATACAGTGGACATTATTTCTTCTAAAGTAGGCAGGAACACTATAGTTTGGTTCCCCCAAGTCAAATGCGTCACATTGTATAGACATCCTGAAAATGGTCCTATGAGATTAAACTGGCTAAGGGTCTGCTTGTCGTTAGTTATTAAACATACATGCTGTGGACCTACTTCAATATAAACCTGTAGGTTAGCTTCTGGGATTATAGTGAGTGCGCATACATTATCCTGGTGCTGCATTAGACAGGGTTCATATATCCCTGACTGTTCATTACATACATATCCTTGCTCTGTTAATTGGCACAAATCTATATTCCTTGTCTTATTTTGAGAATCTATGTGTGTTCCTTTCATTTCCAGGATACAATATTGTCCTAATAATGTCACCGGATCAATCATTACCATTGGCATAACAATAAATTTGCATAATAGAGTAGGATTTTTCACATGAAATGCTATTAGTCTTCCTGCGCACCATTTAGGTGTACACTCAGTATACTCAGGCTGTAACAATAACCACGTATCATTTCTCTTTCCTATGGGCAGAATGTCTGTCCATTGCCTAACATGACTACTAAACAATTTATTCTTACAATTATTTATCTGTTCTTGTTGCCACATCGTTTTAAGCGTACATACTGTCCAATTTACAAAAGTTGATACATTCTGTAATGTTCTATATTCGGTTAGCATACTTTCATTAAAAACATTTAGAAATAGTTCATCTATAGCTAACCCTTTTTGCTGTACCTCAAAGGTAGTAGGTAACCATGACGCACCTATCCTTAATGCAGTAGATGTGTCATCTCCCACTGAGTTTCATTTGTTCATAACTGTTTCTAACTGTATACCATTCAATACTCCTAATCCCGTTCCTACCCCTCCTAATAGCATGTCATACCATTCTCTTTTTTGTCTATGACAGCTGGGGGATTCAGGGAAGGAAATATTGAAGTGTACATTCTTTTTCTGCTGTTGGGTTACAGCGCTCTTACAAGTGTGTGGGATTCTTTCCAGACTTTGTACTGTTATATGTGGCTTAAAACTATCTCTTCAAATTGTTATCAAGAATACAAAATACATTCTATTTCTTATTTGGCTATTATTCATACATAATATCATCCCATCAGTCTCTTTTATTACAATCGTAGAGTTGAGCCTCTCCTTGTTGCATCTTTCATAAGTCTTATTTATCATTTCATTTCTATTTTTACTGGTTGTATATTTCTGTAGATACTGTAAATCTGGTTCATAACAACAAAACAACAGCCCCGGCGTCTCTTCTTGTATGCTAATGTTGGCTGTTTTGTCTATGTGAAGGTACACAGTCCCTCCATGTGGTCTTTTTTCCAAGTCCCTTCGGTTGTAGTCACATTTGTAGTATAACACGGGGCATTGGCCTTACAGGTGTAGTTACCCTGCATTCTCCACTGTGGCATTTGCCCACCCTGTCCTGAACTGTTCCAGTGATTCTGTACTGATTACGTGTACAGGAGTAGCAGTTCTGCCTTTTTGTATAAGAGCACACGCAACAACCGCCGCAACAACCGCAAAGATCTTCATTCTTTTGGCTGAAGAACCTTTTTACAATGACTGGCGTGAATCCAGCTTGCCTTTCCTTCGAGCTTCACTGAGGTGCTTGTAACGAGTAAAACTTGAAAAGGACCATCAAACCGTGGCTCAAGGCTCTTCCTCACGTGTCTTTTGACAACGACCCAATCTCTTGGTTCTAGCTTATACGTCCCTTCAACTGAATCAGGACCTGGAATGGAAGCAAAGACTTGTGCATACACCTTGGTCAATTGTTTGTTCAGCGTTTATACATAATCTGTTAGTCTACCATACTGCATTTGGAGCACCTGTGGAAAATAACATCCTAATCTGGGAGCCGACCCAAATAAGATCTCATATGGGCTGAGACCTATTCTTTTTGTGGGCGTATATCTTACTGAGAACAAGGCTAATGGTAGACACTCGGTCCATGGTTTCCCGGTTTCTACCATTGCTTTTGGATTTTCAATTTGAGAGTCCCATTTAGTCTCTCAACCTTCCCACTACTTTGTGGATGGTATGGTGTATGTAGGGCTTGACTTATGCCTAGAGCTGACAACACATGGTTCATGATTTCACCCGTAAAATGAGTTCCTCTGTCGCTCTCGATCATCTCTGGAACTCCATATCTGCACACCACCTCGTTGATCAGTTTCTTTGCTTTGGCTACGGCTGTAGCTTTGGTTACTGGAAAAGCTTCTGGCCATCCTGAAAAGAGATCAATACAAACAAGCACATACTCATAGGTACCAACTTTGGGTAGTTGAATATAGTCTATCTGCAGTCTCTGGAACGGATATATAGGTCTGGGTGTGTGCTTCTGTGGTACTTTTTCAGTTCTTCCAATATTATGTGTTGCACAGATCATGCATCCTTGTGTAAAACTGCTGGCCATCACACTAAACCCTGGAGCATACCAGGTTTTGTTAACCAAGTCCATCATTGCCGTTTTTGACTGGTGTGTCTCTCCATGTGTTATTTGGGCCATCATTGGGAACATTGTCTTAGGCAGGCACAGTTTATTCTTGCATTGCCAGAGGCCATCTTTTCGTAGCGTTGCTCCTTGGGCCGTCCACTTGTCTTTTTCTTCTTTTGTTGCTTGTCCTTGAAGTTTTTGCAGTAGTTCCGGGCTTACAGCTGGATCCTCTGGATCTTTTATCTGACATACGGCTGCTAACACGGGTAGCTTCTGTGCTGCTTGCTTTGCCGCTTCGTCTGCCAGGGCATTTCCCCTTTTGTCTCTGGTGAACTCACCTTAGTGTGAGCTTTAATTTTTACTACTGCTACTTCTGTGGGTAACATCAGGGTCTCCATCAAGTATTTTACAAAGTCTGTATTCTTTACAGGTGTACCTGCAGAGGTCAAAAACTGTCTAGCCTTCCATATGGGGCCATAATCGTGTGCAATCCCAAAAGCATATCGAGAGTCAGTGTATATATTTGCTGTCTTTCCTTCTGCATGTTGGCATGCTGCTGCCAGGGCCTTAAGCTCCGCTTCTTGTGCTGAGCGGGACGCTGGTAAGGAGGCTGCTTCTAGGACTACATCTTCGGTGGTTACTGCATATCCTGTAAGAAAAGATCCTTCTACACAATACCTTGAACCATCCACAAAGAGTATTAGGTCTGGGTTTTGGAGTGGGGTATCTTTCACATGTGCAAAGCCCACTGTTTCCTGGGCCATAAGGGCCATACAATCATGTTCATCAGTTTCAGGCAAAAATTGTGACCATACTTTACCTACGTCTTCTCCCCTTGCTCCAAAGGCAGTAAGGTAGCTGGGTTCAATGTAGTACAGCTATGGAGTGTGACCTGCTCAGGGAGAAGAAGCGCACAGGTTAATCTTAGATATCTTGCTGTTGACAAGTGCTTCAGCTGTACTTGAGTAAAAATAGCAGTAATATCATGTGGTGCAAAACTTGGACTGGAAATGCCAGGACCAAATCTGAGGCCTTGTTTAACATTGAATTTACAGCAATGATAGCTCTCACACATGATGGGGAACCTCGGGCCACAGGGTCTAGTCTAGCTGAATAATATGCTACCGGGCGCTGCTGTGGTCCATGACTTTGTGTGAGAACTGCAGTGGCATGTTCATTTTGTTCAGTACAGTACAAAGTATATGCTTGCGTAGAGGTACTCCATGGATTGGTGTCACAAGCCGCTACCAAACACAACTCCTCCTCATTCAGCTGATAATCCAGAATACTTTGAGAATCTCACTTTTATCAGATTCTGCAAATACTTGATTAATAAAAATAAAACATTCTTAAAAACTTTACATCAAATTAACAATGTCCAGACAAGTTTTGTTTTGCCTTCTCCCTCATCTAAATCCATAAAAACTCGTGTGAGTGATGTCACATCACCTCCTGTGTAACTTTGCTGGAGGGGGATGGTCTCTTACACATAAACCAAAATTGTACCTGATCAGTTCCTTCACCCTTCCCCCCTTTGTGGACTCTGCGAGAGTGATGTAGCAGAGTTCAAAACTACATCTCAACATAACACTAATTTAACCCCCTGTAATGTACAACAGCCTGAAACAAAAATGACTTTTTCCTGACAAACATTTGATCTTTACAATGACATAATTTATATGTGAAATCAAAAATAGAACAATTGTAGTTAGTTATTCAATAAAACAGAAAATATTATCTCTGATAACATTAATTACTGCAAACCAATAAACAGTATAACGGTGGGGGCACATACATTTTCAAACCCCCGTGTCTCACAGTATCTGTAGTTTAATACATCTGAGTTAACATCAAAACACATGAAATCTGATCACATCATAACACATAAATATCGTAACTTTTATAACCAACAGCGCTTGCGCAAAAGAGAAGAAATGTATTTAGGTTTGTAGACATTACTGATATATATATCTCTCAGCAGTGCATATTGAGATCCCTTTGTCTCATCAGCCCTGCAGACTGCACCCAGTCAGCCCCCCTCCTCCTCCTCCCAAACACAGCACACTTTAGAGGGGAGGGAGGGGGGTCACAAACTCACAGCTTCTCACACCTTCTTCTCTCACAATCCTAACACTTTCAATGTCGGCAAAACAACATACGTATCTGCAATCATTCATCACACCATTGTATAGGAATTATCTACGTTAATGTTTAACCGTACAATCTGACGGCCACCATCTCTATATTATAATTACGTGTTGTTTCATCAGTGAACTAGACTGGAACTTCTGTAAATAGAAAAAAACACTACAAATGACAAAATTAACAAGGTGATTATTTCATACTGATTTGGATGGGCCGGGCGTGGCCACATCAGGGGCAGGGGGTTTCCCACCCACAATGAGGACACACTCAACATGAGGTACGGACGCCATTACCGGGCGTCGGCTGGATCAGCATTTAATGTTGTGTCCATTCATTTCAAGAACAAGATTACATTTCTTATCTCACTAGCAGCTGTTCTTCACCTCCCCCTTCTCTTATCACACTAGTTGATTCTAAATTATACCATATGGGAATTTACTATAAGGTCATTTGCAACATTAAAACAACTACTACTTCTATAACTTCCTTTTCTTTAAACTTTACTTTATAAAATATGAATTTCCTCTGACAACCTCCTGCACTTTTACTTCAGTGTATTAACATTACATACATTTGTCTCTAAAAGATGCTAAAAAGATCTATGAAGATAATGAATATACAAAATAACTGAAATTATTAAAGTATATATTCTATACTGACTACTATAAAAATACATTAGGCTCTTTGTTGCTTTCTAAAAGATGCTACAATCCATCTACTCCAATCTGCTTTGTCATTTGACTCTGTGATTCTGGATTTACAATCCCCTAGTAAACTTACACCATTTCAACAGGTGCTTGCTCACCCATATGCCATACCTCAAAATTCATCTTCTCCTGTGGGGTCAGAGAAGCCTGAATCTGGTGATCGGCCAGACTCTCGTTTGCCGTGACTGTTGCCCATAGCCCTGCTATGATGGAGGGGACTCCTACCCTTCTCTCTCAGTTTTTATCTTCACTAACAAACACTATGGCTATTGGCTGTTAGGGAAAGTCCCACACTACCTACGTACACTCTGTATACACTATCCAACTGAGCCAAATTACAACCAACTAAACAATAATCCCACAAAGGATCTGCTCATTATATCATCTATATTTTTCCAGATCTAATCTTCCCGCTTTTCCCATTCCACATGCCTTCATTAACTGATTCGTTCCTTGCGTTGCCTTTTTACCTTCTCTTTCTGCTACTACCTGTTTGGCGGTTTGTCCTTTGGGGTGCTCATCTCGTACTCTTGTTACAGATTCTAGCTACTGACAGATGAATTCCATTCTCATCTGTTTTATACAGTTTCTAGTTTCCGTACTTACTCCTGTTACAGATTTTAGCTACTGATAGATGAATTCCATTCTCATCTATTTTATACAGTTTCTAGCTTCCGTACTTACTCTTGTTACAGATTTTAGCTGACAGACGAATTCCATTCTCATCTGTTTTAGACAGTTTCTAATTTCCGTACTTAATAGGGACACCAGTTCCCCATTGTCTAGTTATAAGTGGTCGCCTATAGGCAGACCCTAAGTTATGTAGGGGGTAATTTTCCTGATAGGTGAATTCCTTCCTCACCTATTTTAGACAGTTACTTATCCCCTCAAAACTCTTTTTTAAACCTTCTTCTACTCTGGCCAGAGAATTAAATTCCTTTTATAACTAGCTTACTTTCTTCTTATTCACTTTAAGCACCACTCAAGGAGATATCCTCCACACCATAACAGTAATATGACAAATATTCCTAATCCAAATAATAAGGCAAACGTAAAATCAAGCTGTTCATTTGACATGCCGGATTATCAGATTGCAGAAAATTCTGGAATTTTGAGCTGAAAATTAGTGCATGATAATCTCCGCAAGTACCTCAATGCTGTACACACATTTTCGGTATTTTGCCGGATTATCGGAAGTTTTTTCCCAAAAACAATTTCCTTATTCTAAAATGCATTTGTGACACAAAACTGGGTTTCTACAACATTCATACAAATACTGTCATGGAGATCAGGCACTTTATCCTGAGGGTAGGATTACATATAGACTTGACCAGATTTTTACACTAAAAACACCCTCATGTGGCCCCTCTATCCCTCAGGAGTACTACCGGGAAGGTGACCTACCAGACAGGAAGGTGCAGAGCAGAGTTTGTAAGAATTAAGTCTTCTTACCTTGCTGCAGCAGTGGTCTGCACGTTCCTTCGTCCGGGTGGTCGCCATTCAAGTCCCGGGAGATCCCCTAGGTGGGGTGCCGTCCTTCTGGTCAAGTCCCTGTTTCGGGCGCCAATTTCTGTGATCGCAATGAGGTCACTTTACGCCTTGATCTCCATGCAGGTTCAAATCAGGTGGGGGGGGTGCGAGCTGCTCGGAGAAGTAACAGATACACTGAGACGTTTCTCAAGGTAAAATACTTCTGACTTTATTTGCAGAGACACAGAGTTTATATAGTAAAAATATCATATGACTACGTGCAGACACACATTAATCATTTACATTCTTGTGGTTTCTTCCCTCGTGATTTATGTCTCTATGTGCATTGTTCTTATATCTAGTTGTTAATCTGGTGTCTGGTCCTTATCTATCTTAGCTGTATGCCCGAAACTCAAACATCATATAAACAGACTCCTTTGTGTCTGGTAAGTCCTTGTAGGGTTCCCAATTTCTACTATCTACAGAATGTCTGCAAATCTATTCCATTACCTTTCAATAATACCCAACATATATTCTAATACATGTTCTTCTCTTCAGCATTGCACTCATTGAGGTCCCAGATACATTATACATATATTTATTCCATAACAAAAGCGAGGGAGTATATTGAGCAATATGACCAACAAGAAAATTGCTCACCTTAGAGAATGGATACCAGTAGGTATCACAAAAGCATGAAGCTGCAGCCAGGTCCGTACACATGCAAAAAGTTTTGCTGTCAAGGTAAATAATTGAGATGATTCAGGAAAAAGGACCACCGGCGCTGCTATATAGGATGTCGAGGCAATAAAATAAATAAATCAAGCTGGCCTGATGAAGACGCCGGTCCGGCGTCGAAACGCGTAGCCCTGTCTTTACAAATAAATATTATTTATTTATTTCATTGCCTCGACATCCTATATAGCAGCGCCGGTGGTCCTTTTTCCTGAATCATCTCAATTCTTTAAAGGAACAGTGTCATCACAAATTATTTTTTTATATGTTAAAGATGTTAGTGCTTTATTAAAAACGTTTATATTCATTTGTGTGTTTGTGTTTTACTTTTTCTTATTTTTACACTTTTTCTTCCCTATGGGGGCTGCCATTTTTTGTTCCATTTCTGTGTGTGTCGATTAACGACACATACAGACATGGAATACGGCAGCCACAGTCCCATAGGGACTGCGAACGGCTCCCGTCCCATTGACTGCAGTGTACGGCGTCTGTGTGGGAACTGCGCATGCGCCGCTCCCACACAGTCCTATTCGAAATTGGCGCCGTCCGGCGCCATTTTCCTGTGGACCGGAAGTCGCGGCCGGACAGTAATATTACTACTTCCGGTCGCGGCTTCCGGATTTGTGCACTTGCACCAGCGGCAGCAAACGGAGCGGACGGGCCGGAGGGAGCCGCGGCGGCAGGAGCAGGTAAGAGATTTCAATGTATGTTCGTGTTTATGTGTGTTTACTACTGTATGTAAACCTACTACACTGTGGGTTAGCTCAAAAAATGGCGACACACAGTGTAGGAGGTTACACCGTTCAAACCCCTCGTTTATCCCGGCACTAGCCAGGATAAAGGAGGGGGGATGCTGAGAGCTCACTAGAGCGAGGGCTTTTAACCCAATGTTGCAATGCTGCAATTTTGGGAACAGCTCCATCTAGTGACCAAAAATGGGTAGTATTATAAATTAGAAATAATTTATAATATTTCCTGGACTCGTGCAAAAAAATAAAAAAAATTTGAACAATGTTTAATCACCCACACACTAAATATTTAATTTTTTTTAAAAAAAACATGTTTTTCTGGCAACACATTCCCTTTAAGACCTGAACATGCAGTGAATAGTTTTCAGATTATATTACTGGCTCGATGATCACATTCATTCCTAGTCTGGTCTGTGCAGTTTCGGTTTACAAATATTACAGATTGGTAGTACAGATCCAATAGACGTGGACAGAAAGCAAGTGCAGCATGCGTTACTATACTGACTGTAAAGTGCCGCATGTGTTACTATACTGACTGTAAAGTGCTGCATGTGTTACTATACTGACTGTAAAGTGCCGCATGAGTTCCTATACTGACTGTAAGGTGCCGCATGTGTTCCTATACTGACTGTAAAGTGCCGCATGTGTTATTATACTGACTGTAAAGTGCAGCATGCGTTACTATACTGACTGTAAGGTGCAGCATGCGTTACTATACTGACTGTAAAGTGCCGCATGTGTTACTATACTGACTGTAAAGTGCCGCATGTGTTCCTATACTGACTGTAAAGTGCTGCATGTGTTACTATACTGACTGTAAAGTGCAGCATGCGTTACTATACTGACTGTAAAGTGCAGCGTGTGTTACTATACTGACTGTAAAGTGCAGCGTGCGTTACTATACTGACTGTAAAGTGCCGCATGTGTTACTATACTGACTGTAAAGTGCCGCATGTGTTACTATACTGACTGTAAAGTGCAGCGTGTGTAACTATACTGACTGTAAAGTGCAGCGTGCGTTACTATACTGACTGTAAAGTGCCGCATGTGTTACTATACTGACTGTAAAGTGCTGCATGTGTTACTATACTGACTGTAAAGTGCCGCATGTGTTACTATACTGACTGTAAAGTGCAGCGTGCGTTACTATACTGACTGTAAAGTGCCGCATGTGTTACTATACTGACTGTAAAGTGCCGCATGTGTTACTATACTGACTGTAAAGTGCCGCATGTATTACTATACTGACTGTAAAGTGCCGCATGTGTTACTATACTGACTGTAAAGTGCCGCATGTGTTACTATTCTGACTGTAAAGTGCCGCATGTGTTACTATACTGACTGTAAAGTGCCGCATGTGTTACTATACTGACTGTAAAGAGCAGCATGTGTTACTATACTGACTGTAAAGTGCCGCATGTATTACTATACTGACTGTAAAGTGCCGCATGTGTTACTATACTGACTGTAAAGTGCCGCATGTGTTACTATACTGACTGTAAAGTGCCGCATGTGTTACTATACTGACTGTAAAGTGCCGCATGTGTTACTATACTGACTGTAAAGTGCCGCGTGTGTTACTATACTGACTGTAAAGTGCCGCATGTATTACTATACTTACTGTAAAGTGCCGCATGTGTTACTATACTGACTAAAGTGCCGCATGTGTTACTATACTGACTGTAAAGAGCAGCATGTGTTACAATACTGACTGTAAAGTGCCGCATGTGTTACAATACTGACTGTAAAGTGCAGCGTGCGTTACTATACTGACTGTAAAGTGCCGCATGTGTTACTATACTGACTGTAAAGTGCCGCATGTGTTACTATACTGACTGTAAAGAGCAGCTTGTGTTACTATACTGACTGTAAAGTGCCGCATGTGTTACTATACTGACTGTAAAGAGCCATTAAAGGAGCCCTGACACAAGTTTGAACACTGACATTGTTCTTTCATTTTTGTGTTTGAATTTTGGATACACGTTGCCCTGGTCATTTTACTAGTATTTATAGCTGGGGCAATATAGGGATATTTACTACACAATTGCCTGTAGCATTATGAGACCTTGCAGTTTATAACAATGATGTTCAATAAGGGCCTGTTCACATCACCGTTCGATTCCGTTCCGTAGTCGACTCCGCTATTGATTCCGTCGGAAAACCGGAAACCAGCCGGAATGGTGACTGAAACGGAAGCTGTGCTGTCACTTTAACTTTCCGTTGCGGGGTTCACCCGACAGAACCTCGGAACAGAAGCGAACGGTGATGTGAACAGGCCCTAATGTATTTTTTTGTTCACACAGCTTTAATTTTTTTGTTTCGTTTTACAAGTTGTTTCTTACTTACAATTTTTTTTTTGTGTGGAGGGGGGGGGGGGGCGCCATTTCCATTTTCGCCTCAGGCAGCAGAAAAGTATAATTTTTTCCAATAATATGTTTTTTTTAGCTCAAAATATATTATTTTCACAAGAAATAAAATACCCAATTTTGTTGCCCAATTTGTCCTGAGTGCGGCAATGCCCAATTTGTGGTGATAAACTGACATTTGGGCTCATGGGAGGGCTCAGAAGGAAAGGACCACCATTTGGTCTACTGGGGATTTTCTGGTGCAAAGTCATGTATGCAGAAGCCCCTGAGGTACCAGTACAGTTGAAACCTCTGAGAAACCTCTGAGAAGTGACCCAATTTTAAAAACTACACCCTTAAGGCATTCATCTAGAGGTGTAGTGAGCATTTTTACCGGGACATACACCCCATAAACTGTAATGTGGGTTCTCACGGATATGGCAATACCCTCAATGTGGCTGTTATCAGCTGCCTGGGCACACGGCAGGGCTCAGAAGGGAAAGATAAGGGGGATAATCTGTGCGGAGTGCATCAGGGTAAGTAAAACTGGGGTAGATTAAAAATCAAGTGATGTATGATACATTTTGAAGCACTCTTTCATACGGAGCCTTAGTTTTTCGGGACACGTCACATTGATATATTGTGTCATCCCTTATCCCCCTCTTATAGCAGACTTTGTACCTCTTTTGACTTTTTCCTTTCTTGCCAGTTTGGGGAACTTCTCCTGGAAAGTGTTGCCCTGGTACGATGCGTGTGGCCTTGCTTCCAGAAGTACTGGGTGTCCCCCCTTCTTGGTCCCTAAAAATTAGTTTCTTGATAACCACCTCTTGAAATTCCAGGAAAGTTCCCGTCTGGCCTGTACATGGATGTAGCACGTACACATTGTACAATGCCATCTGTATGATGTGCACGGCCAGCTTCTCATACCACACCGCATGGCGCAGTAGGGCTTCAGGGCTTGATCTGACAAGTCCACCCCTCCCATGTACCTATTGTAGTCCAGGATGCAGTCTGGTTTGGGGGTCTCTGTACTGGTACCTCGTACAGGTACATGGGTACTGGTGTGGCATCTCTCTTGTCTTGTACTTGACACACAATCTGTTGCTGCTAGATTGTGCCCTGCTCTCACCCCTTCTGAGTGTTTGCCCTGCAGAGTCTTAGGGAGGCCTCTCAGATTTGTTCTAGCAGTGCCGCATGCCGCCGGACTTCTGGAAGCGAGGCACTTGAAGAGTGGGACGCTGGTATAAAAATTATCCAGGTAGAGGTGGTAACCCTGGTCCAGCAGTGGGTGCACCAAATCCCACACAATTTTTGCATAACTCCCAGTAAGGGGGGGGGGGCATTCTGGGGGCTGAATATTGGTGCCCTTCCCTTCATGTATCCTAAATCTGTAGGTATACCCTGATGCACTCACACAGCTTACACATCTTCACGCCATACCTTGCCCTCTTACCCGGCAGGTACTCGAGGAATTGAAGCCTCCCTTTAAAATGTACCAAGGACTCATCAATAGAAATACACTTCTCGGGGGTGTATGCTTGGGAAAACCGGGCACTGAAACGGTCTAATAGGGGTCTCCGTTTATACAAACGGTCAAAACTGGGGTCATCTTGGAGTAGCCAATGCTCATTAGGATTTTTTTTTTTTTAGGTTCCAGTTCAGTTCTGATGTTGCTTTGAGGGGCCTATATATTAGACACCCCATTTTAGAAACTAGACCCCTCAAAGTATTCACAACAGCATTTAGAAAGTTTATGAACACTTTAGGTGTTTCACAGGAATTTAGAGCAAAGTAGAGGTGAAATTGACATATTTATTTTTGTCAGAAAATCATTTTTATACCTTTTTTTTCTATAACACAAAAGGTTTTACCAGAGAAACCTCAATATTTATTGCCCAGATTCTGCAGTTTTGAGAAATATCCCACATGTGGCCCTCGGGCGGTAATGGACTGAAGCACCGGCCTCCGAAGCAATAAAATAATGGATTTTGAGGCCTCTTTTTTATTAGGCACCATGTCCGGTTTGAAGAGGTCTTGTGGTGCCAAAACAGCGGAATCCCCCAAAAATGACCCCATTTTGGATACTAGACCCCTTGAGGAATCCATTGTAGTTTTTTTTGGGGTGCATGCGGCTTTTGGATCAGTTTTTATTCTATTTTTAGGTGGCGCGGTGACTAAAAAACAGCAATTCTACTATTGTTTTTTTATTCTATTTTTTTTACAGCGTTCACCGTGCGCTATAAATGACATATTCACTTTATTCTGCGGGGCGATACGATTACGGCGATGCCAGATGTTTATAGTTTTTTTTTTATGTCTTACGGCGTTTGCACAATAAAATACGTTTTGTAAAAAATCATTCACTTTTTGTGTTACCTTATTCTAAGAGCCAGAACTTTTATATTTTTCCATCAATAAAGCCGTGCGATGACTTATTTTTTGCGTAACGAACTGTAGTTTCCATCAGTACCATTTTTCGGTACATGCGACTTTTTGATCTCTTTTTATTCCATTTTTTTGGAGGTGAAGTGACCAAACAATTGTGATTCTGGTACGGTTTATTATTATTTTCTTTTCGGCGTTCACCACGCGGGATAAATTATGAAATCATTTTGTAGTTCAGGCCGTTACGGACGCGGCGATACCAATTATGTATAGTTTATTTGTTTATTTATCTATTTTTATTAATAATAAAGGACTGATAAGGTAAAAAGGGGGATTTTTACTTTTATTACTTTTGCATCTTTTATTTTCTTATTTTTACACATCTTTTTTGTACTTTTTTTTAACTTTATTACTTTGTCCCACTAGGGGACATGAGGGCAGGAGGTCCTGATCGCTATTCTAATACACTGCACTACATGCGTAGTGCAGTGTATTAGAGCTGTCATCTACTCACTGACAGCAAGCATAGTGGGTCCTGACTTTGTCGATGGCATAGCCGGACGCCATTGTTTGGTGTCCGGTTGCCATAGTTACAATCGCCGGCCGCTATCGTGTAGCAGGCCGGCGATTGTAGCTTAACCCCTAAAAAGCCGCGATCCCTATTGAACGCGGCTTTTAAGGGGTTAATCAGCGGGGACACAGCGATCGGTCGCCGCTGTAGGAGCTGCGGCAGCTGCTGTACGACACAGCAGCTGTCACAGCTCTTGTATGTGTCGGGAGGACGGCCGAAATGGCCGTTACTCCCGAGACGTACTATTAGGTCATGGAGCGCGAACGATACAGCTACCATGACCTAATAGTACGTCCAGGAGCGGGAAGGGGTTAAGGACATTCACAGTGCAACGAAATACCACATTGCCCTCATAATAAATGACAGCCACAGTGTCTCCATACCAGTGCCAACCACAGTGCTCCCACTGCAGTGCCAAGTACAGTGTTCCCATAAGGGTATGTGCACACACACTAATTACGTCCGTAATTGACGGACGTATTTCGGCCGCAAGTACCGGACCGAACACACTGCAGGGAGCCGGGCTCCTAGCATCATACTTATGTACGACGCTAGGAGTCCCTGCCTCGCTGCAGGACAACTGTCCCGTACTGTAATCATGTTTTCAGTACGGGACAGTAGTTCCACAGAGAGGCAGGGACTCCTAGCATCGTACATAAGTATGATGCTAGGAGCCCGGCTCCCTGCACTGTGTTCGGTCCAGGACTTGCGGCCGAAATACGTCCGTCAATTACGGACGTAATTAGTGTGTGTGCACATACCCTAACAGTGCCAACCACAGTGCTCCCATAACACTGCCATCCAGTGCTCCCATAAAAGTGCCAACGAGTGCTCCCATAACTGCCGCTTTCCACGATTGCATTGCGGGGGGGCGTGATGAGCTGTTAGAGGGGGTCGCCCCCTCTTTCTAACGATTTAAATGCTGTGGTCGCTATTGACCGCGGCATTTAACGAGTTAAACAAGCGGGATCGTGCACGAGTGTCATATACATATACACCGGCATCGTATGGAGCGGGTTCACTCCGTGAGCCTGTTCCATACTTCCCCTTCCCGACTTTGGCGTATGGATACGTCAAATGTCGGGAAGGGGTTAAACTTCATGTTGGTTCCTGATTTATTCGTCCTTGTCTACCAAGGTGCCTTCCTGCCGGGACGTATGAGATTCCCATCTTGACAGGGAAGGGTTAAAGAAGTTGTCCAGGATTAGAAAAACATGGCTGCTTTCTTCCAAAAACAGCGCCACACTTGTCCATGGGTCGTGCCTGGTATTGAAGCTCAGCTTCATTGTAGTAAAAGAGGCAGGGCTGCAATAACACACACAACCTGTGGGGAGGTATGGCAGGTATGACTCAAAAAGTGATCGCAGCATATTCCATGTTAAAGGAATACCCTTATTTTGGAAAACGAGGCGTAAAAAAACGCCCCGTTGGAACAGAACGCCGTATTTCCCATTGAAATCAATGGGCAGATGTTTGCAGGCGTTCTTCCATTTTTTTCAGGCATTTTTTGATGCGTAAACGCCCCAAAATACGCCTGAAAACACTCCGTGTGATCATACCCTGATTGCAGAAGAGGCTGTTCTTCATGAGACAAACCTTAAGGAGGCGCTGTCACCACATTATAAGTGGTCTATCTTGTACATGATGTGATCGCACACTTGGTCATATAGTAAAACACGCCCAGTTGTCCATTGAGAGACTCATTAGCATAAAGCTAATATAGGTCATAACTCCGCCAAAAATGATCATTTTTCTAAATAAAAAACACTGCTGTGATCCACATTACAGCGCCGATCACATCACGTACAATATAGGCCACTCATAACGTGGTGACAGAGCCTCTTTAAGCTCTTTATTTCGGCCTTTCTTCTTGGAGGTTCTCAATTCTCACAAATGAAGGGGTTGTCCAGGTTTTGAGGAAATAAACAAGAGACTGGCGGGAGACCACAGGGTCATCGGCGCTGGAGCAGGGGGGAATTTCCAGGGGACTATGGGCTTTTTTTTATTTTACCATACACGCAGCTGTCCAATTTTTTGGGGTGCATATAAATGTCAGTCATGAGGTGTCGTAAAGAAGAGAAACGCGTCACAAGTCATTTATTATGTACAATGTTCCTCATGACACTAATAATAAATCTCTTCCAATATCTCCGCTCACTGGTAATGGCAGTTGTAATATTTCCTATACGAGCTCCTGGGTGGCTCATGGCAACGCTGCTCTGTTGTCATGGTTATTACCGGCTTCAGCTGCGGCCTAGTAGAGGACAGCGGGGGATCTCCAGAACGGCGCCATTCAGGTGACATATCGGGGGCAGGTAGAGCGCCACAACTCTGATCAGAAGCCGACATCTCAGTGTTAGAGGGTAAATCAGACGTCCGGTGACTATAACAAGAAGACGCCAGGACATGTCCACAGGGGAGATAATAAAAGCGCTGGATTATGGGGACACTCCTGCAGGAGAGCGGTTTTATCTTATCTGGATCTGAGTGAAGCTGCACAAGGACCTGCGATCCCTCCATTTCTGCAGACGCCGGAGCTTCAGGACCTCCCAGTGACGTCACTATTCAGCAGTTCCATGATTCTGGGGGTGACAATCACTCCATGGAAATGAGGACGAGGGGACGGCAGCAGCGTCCAGACCAGAGGACCGAGCAGCCCCTCCATCAAGTCCTCCCGTGTGACAGACCCTCCTGCTTCTGCATTAGGAGGCAGGAGACGTCAGTACAGCAAACGGCCGAGCCCTGAACAGAAAGACGTCACCCAGATACCGCAGCGGAGGATTCAGGAGCGCTGGGAAGTCTTCATCTGTGGCCGGAGGTTTCCTGTAAGACAGGTGAGAGCGGGGGTGGAGCTTCACACCTGTCCGCCCACTGGTTTACCCACAATTCTCCTTGTCTTTACCCCTCTCACCTGCTCACTTATAGGGTCTATCTGCTTTATACACCCCCTGTCCATATACTCTATTACACCACATGGCCGTCATTACACAGAGCAGCCCCCCCTCCCCCGCAGCCACGCTGTATATATGTTGTGTATATAATGTTCATATGTCTACAGGTTGTGTGTTAATATAAACATAGAGTGTAATTCCTTTAATCCGGCATCCAATAATACAGACACTCTGATAATTCAGCACTCGTTTCTAGCACAGAACTGCAATATAAACCCACAAATCAAGGAGCACTGTGTGTGGGGATCCCCCAATTATTATACTGGAACAGGATCATGTAATACCCAAGTCTCCACCAAAAGTAAACAATGGAGGTTGGGAGCCAAAGGGGCCCTAACCATTTGTCAGTACAGGGCCCAGATACTACTAATGGCCGCTCTGGGTCTGGTGTCTTAATTGAATTTGGGGTCTAGTCAGGGGTCTGAATATATTCAGGTGTCTGGTCTAGAGACAGTATTAATATCAGGTTCTGAATTAATTTAGGGTTCTGGTCTGGGGTCTGAATTTAATTTTGGAGGCTGACATCTGACAGATTTTTATCCAATGTAAGTAAAAAAAATGTACATTACTATTCAATGACAGCAAGAAGAGATCTTAAAATCGTAAGGGAATAATACAGAAAGTATATTGAAAAATGTTATATCTTTCCTTTATACAAAAAATAATTTTTATTCGCAGAAACTGGAATAGCCCTTTAACCCCTTAATGACCGGGCATGTTTGTACCTTAATGACCAAGCCAGATTTGTCAAATCTGGTATGTCTGACTTTATCAGAGAATAACTCTGTGAAAGTTTTGAATATCCAAGTAATTCTGACATTGTTTTTTCGTCACATGTTGTACTTTATTTTAGTGGTAAAAGTAGACTGATACGATTTGCGGAAATTAATTAAAAAATAGAAAAATGGAAGAAATTTTGTAAAAATTACCATTTTCCCCTATTTTTAACTGCAATATGTCACATATGTACATACATACTGCACAATTTTTTTAATTAAATATATATTTCTATCTCTTTACTCCATTTTGGCAGCACTTTTGAAAAAATAAAATAAATTTTCAGCAATTTAGAGGACTTACAAATTGAATAATAATTTTATAAATTTTGAAGTACATTTTGTTTTCCGGCACCAAGCCAGGTTTTCAGAGGCTCATAGGTCTCAGAGTGATGGAAACCCCCACAAATGACCCCATTTAGAAAACTAGACCCCTTAAGGTATTTACCTAAGGGTATAGTAAGTATTTTGACCCCACAGTTTTTTGCTAAATTTAATACATAGCAAGTGAAAAAAAAAATAATTTCACTTTTTTTCATAAAAGTATCAGTTTGAAGACCAATTTCTTTGTAAAGCGACCATGAGAATGAAGAAACACACCACAAAATCTATCACCCTCTCTCTCCTGTTTTCAAAAATGCCCCCATTGTGACCCTAATGCGCTGCCTGGACACACGGCAGGACCCAAAATGAAGGGAGCACCCGGACTCTTTCAGGACTCATATTTTGCTTGAAAATGTTTTAGGCCCCACTGTACATTTGGAGAAGCTTTGAGCTGCCAGAACGATAGAAACTCCCCATAAACGACCCCATTTAGAAAACTAGACCCCATAAGGTATTTATTTAGGGGTATAGTAATTATTTTGACCCCACAGTTCTTTGCTAAATTTAATGCATATCAGGTGAAAAAAATAATAATTTCACTTTTTTCATAAAAGTATTTGTTTGAAGACCGATTTCTTTGTAAAGCGACCATGAAAATGAAGAAACACACCCCAAAATCTATCACCCTCTTTCTCCTGTTTTCAAAAATACGTTTTTTCATTAGAAATGAATTAACCCTTTCAGGACTGATCCATTTTTTGCTTTCATATTTTAGATTTTCACTCCCCGCTTTCCAAGAGCCATAACTTTTTTATTTTTCCATCAATAGAGCGGTGTGAAGGCTTATTTGTTGCGGGACAATCGGTCGTTTTCATTGGTACCATTTTGGGGTACATGCGATTTTTTTTTATCACTTTTTATTCAATTTTTTTGCAATCCTGAGCAAAAAACAGGAATTCTGACACCGTTTTTTTAGTTGTTTTTTTTGCGGCGCTCACCGTACGCAATAAATGACATTTTTAATTTATTCTGCGGGTTGGTACGATTACGGCGATACCATATGTATATAGGTTTGGTCCTTTTTTTTAGCGTTTGCGCAATAAAATGACTTATTTATAAAAAAAAAATTCTGTGTCACCATATTCTGAGAGCCATAATTTTTTAATTTTTTAGTCAAAAAAGCTGTGTAAGGGCTTGTTTTTTGCGGGACGGATAGAAGTTTTTATTGGTACTATTTTCGGGTACATGCGACTTTTTGATCACTTTTTATTCTTTATTTAGGGAGCGGTGGTGACCCAAAAAATTGCGATTCTGTCGTAGTTTTTTATTGATTTTTTTTGGGGTGTTCATCGTGCGGGAAAAATAACATTATAGTTTTATAGTTGGGTTCGTTACGAACGCGGTGATACCAGATATGTGTACTTTTTTAACGTGTTCATTTTTTTTCTATAATAAAAGTCTTATTATAGGAAAAAAAGCATTTTGTGTTTATAGAATTTATAACTTTTATTTTTACACTTTTTTGAAAACATTTTTATTACTTTTTTTTACTTTTTTAACTTGTCCCACTAGGGGACACTTAGTCTTGCAGCTTTGATCGCTGCTAGAGTACATTACACTACACACGTAGTGTAATGTACTCTAACTGTCATTGTGACGTGACTGTCACACTGACAGGAAGCAGAGGAGGAACGGCCGGAGGCTGTTCCTCCGAGGCTTCCGTGCATGGCAACCCGGAGGTCATTATCTGACCTCCGATTGCCGTGACAAGCATCGGTAGCCCCCACGATCACTTCGTGGGGGCTGCTGATGTGCTTCAAACCACTTAAATGCGGCGACGGCAATCCGTCGCCGCACTTAAGGGGTTAACTGCCGAAATCAGCGGCGATGGTCCGCTGTCCGGCAAGACTGATGTCTCAGCTGTCGGGGACAACTGTCAGCGCGGGTCTGTCACTCTGTGTTTACACAGAGTGACAGTTTGAAATGCGGACGAAAATGTACGTCATGGTGCGGGAACTAGCAGCCGACCATGACGTACATTTTCGTCCTTGGTCGTTAAGGGGTTAACCCTTTGAGGACCAGACTGATTTTCGTTTTTATGCTTTTTTTTTCCGCCCTGCCTTCCAAGAGTAATAACTTTCTTATTTTTTCGTTGACACGGCCATGTGTGGGTTTCATTTTTATGGGACAAGTTGTACTTTCTAATGGTGCTATTTAACCCCTTCCCGAATTTGTCGTAAGTATACGACATGGAAAGCCAGTGCTTCCCGCAAAATGTCGTATACTTACGCCAAATGTTTGGCACCGGCTCAGAAGCTGAGTCGGTGCCATCATCCCCGAATGTCAGCTGTATCTGACAGCTGACATCCTGCTGTAACGGCGGGACCGAAGTTAACTTCGATCCCCGACATTAACCCCTTAAATGCAGCCGTCAAAAGCGATGGCTACATTAAAGGTGTTTGCATCTCATCGACACCCCAGCAATGAAATCGCTGGGGTGTCGGTGGCTGCAATGGCAACAGGAGGCCTAATAGTGGCCTCCCGGTGTGCCTAGAACGGAAAACTTCCAGCCTCCGCCCGGAGGCGTGGCCTGAAAGGCTTCCGTAGCTGCCGGCAAGATGGCGCCGGCTCAGGAGATGAGCCGGAGCCATCAGCGGTGGATATCAGCTTTATGTTACAGCTGACATCCACATGTAACGGCAGGAACTGGAGCTAGCGCTGATCCCTGCCATTAACCCCTCAGATGCAGCGATCAGATCCGATCGCTGGATCTTTGTGGTTGCTAGCAGATCGGCAGCTGTGCCCTGCAATCGCACAACTGCCGACTGCTACTATGACACCAGGAGACCTAACAATGGCCTCCTGTTTGCCATTACGGAAGCCGATTAGGCCCCGCTCGGAGGCGAAGCCTAATCGGCTTGCTGTCAGTGAATGACTGACAGATCTAATACATTGCACTACGTAGGTAGTGCAATGTATTAGAAAAAAAAATCTGACAGTTGGACCTTCAAGTCCCCTATCGGGACCAAAGTAAAGTGTAAAAAAAGTTGTAAAAAATATAATAAAAGTTTTAAGTAATAAAATAAAACACAATTGCCCTTTTTCCCTTATCAAGTCCTTTATTATTGAAAAAAATAAATAAAGCATACATATTTGGTTCTCACAACTTGGCGACAGAAAAAATACATTCTTTTTACAAAAGTAATTTTATTGTGCAAAAAGTTGTAAAACATAAAAAAGTGCCATAAATTAGGTATTGCCGGAATCGTACCGACCCGCAGAATAAAGTTAACATGTAATTTATAACGCATGGTGAACACTGTATAAAAAAACCCTAAAAAAAACTATGGCAGAATTGCTGTTTCTTGGTCACCTTGCCTCTCAAAAAATAGGATAAAAGGTGATCAAAAAGTCGCATGTACCCCAAAATGGTACCAATAATAACTACAGCTTGTCCCTCAAAAAAACAGCCCTCATACCACTATGTCTATGAAAAAATCTAATTAGTTATGGCTCCAATAAGTCAGGAAATAAAAACATGCAGTTGTGCAGATCAGAGGGGAACATTTCATCTGTTTCAAGATACGATTTATCAGGGCCCTCAAATTATTGAACCATGAAGGGGGGACCCAAACATATCTGCTAGAAGCGAGGGTGCCCATATTATACCAGGACAACACTTCCCAGCAAAATTCCACAAACTGCAAAGGTGCGGAGTGTGGACCAAAGGGGGATAAGAAAGGACGCCATATATCAGTGCGACACCGGCCTGTGCAGAAAGGATTGCTTCACTGCGTAACACACATCTATGGATCATTTTATTGTTTTTTTACCCCATTATTATGCCACCTGACTATGCCCCTGATGTACTCTGCCCAGCTTACATGTACTCCCACATTATATATGGAAACACCAGTAATACTCAAACAAAACTACTACCAAGCAAAATCTACGCTTCAAAAGCCAAATGGCGCTCCCACCCATCTGAGCCCTACAGTGTGCCCAAACAGCAGTTTACTTCCACATATATGGCGCCGCCATACCCGGGAGAACCCTTTTAACAATTTTTGGGGTGTGTGTCTACAGTGTCCTAAGCTGGGCACGACATACTTGCCACTGAATTGGCAATTCTGGGGAAAAAATTAAATTTTTACTTTGCACCATACGCAGCACATTTATTTATGGAAAAAAACTGTGGGGTGAAAATGCTCACTACACCCCTTACTAAATGCCTCGAGGGGTGTAGTTTCTAAAATGGGGTCACTTCTGGGGGGTTTATTTTATTATTTCCCATCTGAGCCTCTGCAATTGTGAACCAATTCTGTGTAAATCGCCAAATTAGGCCTCAATTTCGCATGGTACTCTCGCAATGAGCCCTGTCAAATGTCCAGGCAAAAGATTAGGGCCCCATGTAGGGTGATTCTAAAACCGGGAAACACAGCATAATAATTAGAGCGCGGTCTTGTTATGGTGGCACAAGCTGGGCACCACATATTGGCATATCTATGGAAAATATCCCATTTTCACTCTGCAATATCGAGTGCACACTAATTTATGCAAAACAGCTGCAGAGTTAACATGCTCACTACACCACTATGTAAATGCATTGAGGGGTGTAGTTTCCAAAATGGGGATCACTTTTGGGGGGTTTCCACTGTTTTGGTCCCACAGGGGTTTTGCAAATGCGACATAACGACCAGAAACCAATCCAGCAAAATCTGTACTCTGAAAGCTAAATTGCGCTCCTTCCCTTCTGAGCCCTGCTGTGTGCCCAAAAATTAGTTTATAACCACATATGGGGTATTGCCGTAGTCGGGAGAAATTGCTTAACAAATTTTGGGTTCTTTTTCTACTTTATTTTTTGAGAAAATTAAATTTTTTGAGCTAAAGCTACGTCTTATTGGGAAAAAAAATGTAATTTTTATTTTCACTGCCCAATTCAAATAAAATCTATGAAACAGCTTTGGGGTCAAAATGCTCACTACACCCCTAGATTAATTCCTGAAGGGGTCTAGTATCACAAATGGAGTCACTTTTGGGTAGTTTCCACTGTACTGGTACCTTAGGGGCTTTGCAAAAGTGACATGGTGTCAAGAAACCAATCCAGCAAAATCTGGGCTCCAAAAGCGAAATGCCGCTCCTTCTCTTCTGTTCCTTGCCATGTGCCCAAACAGCAGTTTATGACCACAAATGGGGTATTGCCGTACTCAGGAGAAATTGCTTTACAAATATTGGGGGGGGGGGGGTTCTTTTTTTCCTTTATTTGTTGAGAAAATTAAAAATTTGACCTAAAGCTACATCTTATTGATGAAAAAGGATTGTTTTTATTTTCACTGCCCAATTCTAATAAATTCTATGAAACACCTGTGGGGGTCAAAATGATCACCACACACGTAGATCTTCAAGGGGTGTAGTTTCCAAAATGGGGTCACTTTTTTGGCGTTTTCATTGTTTTGTCCCCTCAAGGGCTCTGAAAATGTGTCCTGGCCATTCCTGCTAAATTTGAGCTCCAAAAGCCAAATGGAGTTCTTTCCCTTCTAAGCCTTGCCGTGTGTCCAAACAGCAATTTATTGCCACATGTGGGGTATTGTTTTACTCTAGAGAGATTGCTTTACAAATGCTTTTTCTCCTTTAATCCTTGTGGAAATGAGAAAAAATTAGCTAAACCTACATTTTCTTTGAAAGAATATAGATTTTCATTTTCACGGCCTACTTCCAATAATTTCTGCAAAAAACCTGCAGTGTCAAAATGCTCACTATACCCCTATATAATTTCCTCAAGGGGTGCAGTTTCCAAAATGGGGCCACTTGTGGGGGGTTTCCACTGTTTTGGTCCCTCAGGGGCTTTGCAAATGCGACATGGCCTCCGCAAACCATTCCTGCTAAATTTGAGCTCCAAAAGTCAAATAGCGCTCTTTCCCTTCTAAGCCCTGCCATGTGTCCAAACAGACGTTTATAACCACATGTGGAGTATTCTTTTACTCGGGAGAAATCGCTCTACAAATGTTGTGGTGCTTTTTCTCCTTTAGTCCTTTTGGAAATAAAAAAAAATTTGCTAAACCTACATTTTATTTGAAAGAATGTAGATTTTCATTTTCACAGTCTACTTCCAAAAAATTTCTGCAAAAAAACTGTCTTGTCAAATTTCTCACTATACCCCTAAATAAATTCCTTCGAGGGGTGTAGTTTCCCAAATGGGGTCACTTTTGGGGGGTTTCCACTGTTTTGGTACCACAAGAGCCCTTCAAAACTGACGTGAAGCCTAAAATATATTCTAATAAAAAGGAGACCCCAAAATCCTCTAGTTGCTCTTTTGCTTCTGAGGCCGATGATTCAGTCCATTAGCACACTAGGACCACATGTGAGATATTTCCTAAAACTGCAGAACCTGGGCAATAAATATTGAGTTGCGTTTCTCTGGTTAAACTTTGTGTTACAAAAAAAATGGATTAAAAATTAATTTCTGCAACAACAAAAAATTTAGTTTGTAAATTTCACCTCTACTTTTGTTTAATTCCTGTGAAACGTCTAAAGGGTTAAGAAACTTTCTAAATGCTGTTTTGAATACTTTGAGGGGTGAAGTTTTTAAAATGGGGTGACTTTTTGGTGGTTTCTAAGATCTAAGGACCTCAAAGCCGCTTCACAACTGAACTGGCCCCTGTAAAAATAGACTTTTGAAATTTTCTTGAAAATGTGAGAAATTGTTCTAAGCCTTGTAATATCCTAGAAAAATAAAAGGATGTTCAAAAAACGAGGCCAATCTAAAGTAGACATATGGGGGATGTTAATTAGCAATAATTGTGTGTGGTATTACTATCTGCAGGCAGATACATTTAAATTTAGAAAAATGCTAATTTTTGCAATTTTTCGTTACATTTTGGTGTTTTTCACATTTAAATACTGTATGTATCGAGCAAATTTTGCCAGTAACATAAAGTCCAATGTGTCACGAGAAAACAATCTCAAAATCGCTTGGATAGGTTAAAGAATTCCGAAGTTATTACCACATAAAGGGAAACATGTCAGATTTGAAAAATGAGGCTCTGTCAGGAAGGTCAAAAGTGGCTAAAGAGGGAAGGGGTTAATATTATGTGTGATGTACTGGGAAGCTGGAATTTTTTTTTTAGAATGGAGTGGAATTGGAAAAAAACAGCAGGCCGGCATTTTCTTATGGATTTCGTTTTTACGTGTTCACTGTACAGTGAAAGTGACGTGTTACCTTTATTCTGAGGGTCAGTACGATCGCGGTGATACCAAATTTATATAGTTTTTGTTATGTTTTATTACCTTTAAAAAAACGACAAAGTTTGAAAAAAATATTTGCACCATATTGTGACCCCCATAATAACGTTTTTATATTTCTGTGTACAGGGCTGTGTAAGGCGTCTTTTTGTACGTGGAAAGATGTGGTTTTTATTGATACCATTTTGGGGAATGTCGGGCATTTCAAACACTTCATTAAATTTTGTGGGCGGTTGTAGTGGCAAAAAAATAGCGATTCAGACATTTTTTTTTTTTTCACGCTACGGTGTTCACCATATTGGATAAATAATTTTATATTATTATAGTTTGGGTATTTTCGGACGCAGGGATACCTAATGTGTTTATGTTTATTTTTATATTGTGATCTAGGGAATTATTTTTATTGTTTTTTAGCCCCTCTAGGGGATTTGTACCTGTGATCATTGCCATAGACTGCAATATCACAGTATTGCAGTCTATGATGAAATCAGTACTTTGTTATTGAGACCTGCCACAGGCAGGTCCTAATAGCAATCTTCCTATAGCAGGGCTGGGAGCGTTCACAAGGCGGCCAGCTGCTAGAGGAACACACCGGCTCCCACCATCTTGCCGCGTGTGAGCCGGTGTTACACAGCAGAGACCCAGCGGCTATGACGCCCGCTCTGCTTCTGAGCAGGCGCCATATTTAAATACCCTTTCCTTTACATAAATAGCCAGTGCAGCGACAGGAAAGGGTTAACAGGAAATAACTCAGAAGCAAAACGTTCTTCTTTTCTGCCTCCCTTCAGCCCCCGTAGCATTGATTTTATCATATCTCTATATAAATAGTAAATCTGTCTAGTTATGAAGTGATATGTCACCTCACCATACTGTAGCGTTACATTACTAAGCAGTCTTGCCATTCAGGAGTGTGGACAATTTGGGTGACAACAGTTGTCTGGGTTTTCTCTGGGCAGATATACAGAAGTGTCCTTCCTTAAAGAGGCTCTGTCACCAGATTTTGCAACCCCTATCTGCTATTGCAGCAGATCGGCGCTGCAATGTAGATTACAGTAACGTTTTTATTTTTAAAAAACGAGCATTTTTGGCCAAGTTATGACCATTTTTGTATTTATGCAAATGAGGCTTGCAAAAGTACAACTGGGCGTGTTTACAGTAAAAGTACAACTGGGCGTGTATTGTGTGTTACATCTGGGCGTTTTTACTTCTTTTACTAGCTGGGCGTTAGGAATGGGAGTGTATGATGCTGACGAATCAGCATCATCCACTTCTCTTCGTTACCACCCAGCTTCTGGCAGTGCAGACACACAGCGTGTTCTCGAGAGATCACGCTGTGACGTCACTCACTTCCTGCCCCAGGTCCTGCATCGTGTCGGCACCAGAGGCTACAGTTGATTCTGCAGCAGCATCAGCGTTTGCAGGTAAGTAGCTACATCGACTTACCTGCAAACGCCGATGCTGCTGCAGAATCAACTGTAGCCTCTGGTGCCGATGTGTCCTCGCTCGTCCGACACGATGCAGGACCTGGGGCAGGAAGTGAGTGACGACACAGCGTGATCTCTCGAGAACACGCTGTGTCTGCACTGCCAGAAGCTGGGTGTTGTGAAGAGAAGTCGATGATACTTCTCGTCAGAACGCCCAGCTAGTAAAAGTAGTAAACACGCCCCGATGTAACACACATAATACACGCCCAGTTGTACTTTTACTGTAAACACGCCCAGTTGGACTTTAGAAAGCCTCATTTGCATAAATACAAAAGTGGTCATAACTTGGTCAAAAATGCTCGTTTCTTAAAAATAAAAACGTTACTGTAATCTACATTGCAGCGCCGATCTGCTGCAATAGCAGATAGGGATTGCAAAATCTGGTGACAGAGCCTCTTTAACTTATGTCTTCGGCCCCATGCAAATGACCGTATTTTTCATCCGTAATTACGGACCCATTCATTTCTATTGGCCACGGACACCTTTCTGTATTTTTGCTGAAAAAATGATAGAACCTGCCACTCTCCCATAGAAGCCTAAGGGCGCTTCCGTATATATGGACGGCTACGGATGTGTATGCATAAACCATCCGTATTTACAGAAGCGTTGCTAAGCAACATGTTAGTGACATCATTTGCAGCCTCCCTTTTTTTTTACGTATACGTATATACGGATCAAATACGGATGCACTACAGACCGTATTTGCGGATATCGTTCCATATATATACGGATGACTACGGATTCGTATTTACCGACAGTATTTACTGATAGATGAAAATACGGTCATGTGCATGGGGCCTAACCCGAGATATATGGCGCGAGATGTTAAACGAAGATGTAAAAGAAAGTATTTACTCCGACGGATGCCATATGTCGCCCATAGACTCCCATGTTAAAAACAAGTGTATGTTGCTTTTTTTTGCTAGATGGCACGAGATTGTATTGAATTGGTATTATGATACATTGTATAACTTGATGCAAGTTAAGGGTTAACACATCTGTAAGGCCCAGTTCACACAAAGTTTTTTTATGCGGAAACCGTATCAGATTTAGTGTAAAAAAAAGTCCCAAACCACCTCCCATTGATTTCAATGGGAGGCGGAGGCGGTTTTTTCCGCGGCGGCTTTCAGCCGCTTGTGTTACAAAAAAGCGGCATACTCTTTCTTTCCGCCGTTTTTTACCCGAAAAATGCAGCGAAAAAGGCCACGAAAATAGCGGCAAGAATTTGCAGGCAGATTTTCCATTCCTGAATGAATTTTGAGGCAGATTTTTCTGCCTGCAAAAAAACTCTGTGTAAACGGGGTCTAACTGAGAATTATTATTTTTATTTACAATCTATTTACTGTTTTTTCTTCCCTTTTTAGAGATGACGTGTCTTCATATGATGTCATCAGTCCTACTCCTATGTGGTGAACAGGTAAGTTACAAGAGGTAGGTGACTATTTAATATGAATGTATTGTCTGCGTTATTCACATAGAGTATATATGTATACTGCTACACATGGCCGGACGTGTTGCACCCATAAAATGGCGTAATCAGGAAAGATTGGTGACATATTTAGGAATGAATGACTCTCTTTTATGGACAGTTGTAGACACATGAAGGATTTTTGTGGGAATGATCTTCTACATGGGGAATAATGCCGGGGTTTCAGATATCTTGTAATGTCTGCCCCTTACATGGAGAGAGTCTCTATAGTGAGACATATGAGAATGCGTGTACGATTGGGAGCAGATCCCATCTACAGCCCCCATATCCTTCCAAATCACTTTACTGCATCATGGGAAATACCTATTTTTGTTGGCAGCTGAAGGAACTTTATGCTTTAGGTTGGGGCTACATGGGAATTTCTAATCATGTGCAACACAAATGACTACTAGTACTACAGGGGCTCAGCAAATGTGACATGGCGCCCAGAAACCATTCCAAAATCCAAATGGTGCTCCTTCCATTCTGATCCCTACCGTGTGTCCAAACAGATGTTTATGACCACATGTGGGGTATTGTTTTACTCGGGAGAAATTGCTTTACAAATGCTTTTTCTCCTTAAGTCCTTGTGGAAATGAAAAAAAATTAGCTAAACCTACATTTTCTTTGAAAAAATGTAGATTTTCATTTTTACGGCCTACTTCCAATAAGTTCTGTAAAACGCCTGTAGGGTCAAACTGCTCACTGTACGCCTAGATAATTTCCTCATGGGGTGTAGTTTCCAAAATGGGGTCACTTGTTGGGGGTTTCCACTGTTTTGTCCCCTCAGGGGCTTTGCAAATGCAACATGGCCTCCGCAAACCATTCCTGTTAAATTTGAGTTCCAAAAGCCAAATGGCGCTCTTTCCCTTCTCAGCCTCGCCGTGTGTCCAAACAGCCATTTATTACCACATGTGGGGTACTGTTTTACTCGGGAGAAATTTCTTTACAAATTTTATGGTGCTTTTTCTCCTTTAGTCCTTGTGGAAATGAAAAAAAATAGCTAAGCCTACATTTTATTTGAAAAAAAGTCGATTTTCATTTACACAGCCTACTTCCAAAAATGTCTGCAAAAAACCTGTGGGGTCAAAATGCTCACTATACCCCTAGATAATTTCCTCATGGGGTGTAGTTTCCAAAATGGGGTCACTTGTTGGGGGTTTCCACTGTTTTGTCCCCTCAGGGGCTTTGCAAATGAGACATGGCCTCCGCAAACCATTCCTGCTAAATTTGAGCTCCAAGAGCCAAATGGCGCTCTTTCCCTTCTCAGCCCTGCCGTGTGTCCAAACAACCGTTTATTACCACATGTGGGGTATTGTTTTACTCGGGAGAAATTGCTCCACAAATGTTGTGGTAAAAAATGTCGATTTTAATTTTCATGGCTTAGTTCCAAAAATTTTTGCAAAAAAACTGGCGGCTCAAAATGCTTGCTACACCCCTAAATAAATTCCTTGAGGGGTGTAGTTTCCCAAATGGGGTCACTTTTGGGGAGTTTCCACTGTTTTAGTTCCACAAGACCTCTTCAAAGCTGACATGGTGCCTAAAATATATTCTAATACAAAGGAGGCCCAAAATCCACTAGGTGCTAATTTGCTTCTGAGGCCGGTGCTTCAGTCCTTTATCACACTAGAGCTACATGTGGGATATTTCCTAAAACTGCAGAACCTGGGAAATAAATATTAAGTTGTATTTCTCTGGTAAAACCTTCTGTGGTACAAAAAAAATGGATTCAAATTGAATTTCTGGAAAAAAATAATGAACTTTGTAAATTTCACCTCTAGTTTGCCTTAATTCCTGCGAAATATCTAAAGGGTTAAGAAACTTTCTAAATGCTGTTTTGAATACTTTGAGGGGTGCAGTTTTTAAAATGGGGTGACTTATTGGGGGTTTCTAATATATAAGGACCTCAAAGCCACTTCACAGCTGAACTGGCCCCTGTAAAAATAGCCTTTTGAAATTTTCTTGAAAATGTGAGAAATTGCTGCTAAGTTTCTAAGCCTTGTAACGTCCTAGAAAAATAAAAGGATTTTCAAAAACAGAGGCCAATCTAAAGTAGACATATGGGGGATGTTAATTAGCAACATTTTTGTGTGTTATAACTGCCTGTCTTACAAGCAGATACATTCAAATTGAGAAAAATGCAAATTTTGGTTTTTTTCACAATTAAATACTGAATGTATCGGGGAAATTTTGCCAGTAACATAAAGTCCAATGTGTCACGAGAAAACAACCTCAGAATCGCTTGGATAGGTAAAAGCATTCTGGAGTTATTACCACATAATTGAAACATGTCAGCTTTGAAAAATGAGGCTCTGTCAGGAAGGTCAAAAGTGGCCACAGCGGGAGGGGGTTAAAGAGGCTCTGTCACCACATTATAAGTGCCCAATCTCATACATTAGGAGATCGGCGCTGTAATGTAGGTGACAGTAATGCTTTCTATTTTAAAAAAAACGATCTATTTTCACCACTTTATTAGCGATTTTAGATTTATGCTAATGAGTGTCTTAATGCCCAAGTGGGCGTGTTTTTACTTCAGACCAAGTGGGCGTTGTACAGAGGAGTGTATGACGCTGACCAATCAGCGTCATGCACTCCTCTCCATTCATTTAGGCAGCGCATAGGGATCCTTTTAGATCGCTATGTGCTGTCTTATACTAACACATTAACAATACAGAAGACAGTTTTGACAGTGAATAGACATTCCACGGGATGTCTATTCACAATCCCTGCACTTCGTTAATGTGTCTATGGTAGTTACAGTAGAGCACAGCGTAATCTCGCGAGATTACGCTGTAGATGAAAGGTTACAACGAGATGTTGCCCTAGAAAAGGGCCAAAACAAAGAGAGCCCTAAAGAGGCCAAATAAATGGTACCCAAATGAGGACCATAGAAATGGTTCCTGAGTAAGAACTATATAAATAGTGGCCGAGGACCACTGAAATGGTGCCTGCGTGTGGCCAAAAACAGATGATGCCCTAGAAAAGGGCCAAAACAAAGAGAGCCCTAGAGAGGCCAAATAAATGGTACCTAGATGGAGACCATAGAAATGGTTCCCGAGTAAGGACTATATAAATAGTGCCCGAGGACCACTGAAATGGTACCTGCGTGTGGCCAAAAACAGATGCCCTAGAAAAGGGTCAAAACAAATAGAGCCCTAAAGAGGCCAAAATAAATGGTACCCAAATGAGGACCATAGAAATGGTGCCCGAGAAAGGACCATATAAATAGTGCCCGAGGACCACTGAAATGGTGCCTGCGTGTGGCCAAAAACAGATGATGCCCTAGAAAAGGGCCAAAACAAAGAGAGCCCTAAAGAGGCCAAATAAATGGTACCTAGATGAAGACCATAGAAATGGTTCCTGAGTAAGGACTATATAAATAGTGCCCGAGGACCACTGAAATGGTGCCTGCGTGTGGCCAAAAACAGATGCCCTAGAAAAGGGTCAAAACAAATAGAGCCCTAAAGAGGCCAAAATAAATGGTACCCAAATGAGGACCATAGAAATGGTGCCCGAGAAAGGACCATATAAATAGTGCCCGAGGACCACTGAAATGGTGCCTGCGTGTGGCCAAAAACAGATGCCCTAGAAAAGGGTCAAAACAAATAGAGCCCTAAAGAGGCCAAAATAAATGGTACCCAAATGAGGACCATAGAAATGGTGCCCGAGAAAGGACCATATAAATAGTGCCCGAGGACCACTGAAATGGTGCCTGCGTGTGGCCAAAAACAGATGATGCCCTAGAAAAGGGCCAAAACAAAGAGAGCCCTAAAGAGAACAAATAAATGGTACCTAGATGAAGACCATAGAAATGGTTCCTGAGAAAGGACTATATAAATAGTGCCCGAGGACCACTGAAATGGTGCCTGCGTGTGGCCAAAAACAGATGCCCTAGAAAAGGGTCAAAACAAATAGTGCCTTAAAGAGGCCAAAATAAATGGTACCCAAATGAGGACCATAGAAATGGTGCCCGAGAAAGGACCATATAAATAGTGCCCGAGGACCACTGAAATGGTGCCTGCGTGTGGCCAAAAACAGATGATGCCCTAGAAAAGGGCCAAAACAAAGAGAGCCCTAAAGAGGCAAAATAAATGGTACCTAGATGAAGACCATAGAAATGGTTCCCGAGTAAGGACTATATAAATAGTGCCCGAGGACCACTGAAATGGAGCCTGCGTGGGGCCAAAAACAGATGCCCTAGAAGGGTCAGAGCACATAGAGCCCTAAAGAGGCTAAAATAAATGGTAATGGATGAGTATAATATAGTGAGTGTGGGTAGGTTTGTGTAAAATGGAAGTGTGTTATTTAGTGAGTGCAAAGAAGTATATAATAGATGAGTGTAAATTAGTGAGTTTGGGTAGGTAGGTATATAATCGATGAGTGTAATATAGTGAGTGCAGATAGGTAGGTATATATTGGATGAGTGTAATATAGTGAGTGCAGATAGGTAGGTATATAATGGATGAGTGTTATATAGTGAGTGCAGGTAGGAAGGTAGGTATGTAATGGATGTGTGCAATATAGTAAGTGTGGGTTAGTAGGTGTATGTCACGTAGTGATGGAGGTATGTGGTGGTGGCCAGGAGCCCAGGGGCGGACATACCGCATGTGCAGCCGGTGCAGCTGCACAAGGGCCCCGCGTGGGAAGGGGGCCCGTTCCTCTGCTGGCCGACTCAGTTCTCAGCTGCGCGATGCTGAGGACTGAGACAGAGGCCCGTGGACCACTGGCGTAGCTATAGGGGTCGCAGCGGTCGCAATTGCGACCGGGCCCCGAAGCCAGGGGGGCCCACGGCCCCCCGCACCACATCAATAAAAAGTTACTATAGTAACTCGGGCCGCGGGCCCCTGTTACTATAGTAACATACTTTACTTACCTTCCTGGTTCCGGATCGCAGCGGAGGTCCTGACGTCAGGCGCTGTGCGCAGCACATGACGTCACAGCGCTATGCGCCGCGCACAGCATCGAGACGACAGAACTCCCGCCGCGGCCGAAGAGGAAGGTAAGATAGCCCTGACTGGCGGGGTCCGACTCCTGGGACCCGCCAATCAGCTGTTTTGAAGGGGCCGCAGCACTCGTACGAGAGCTGCTCCCCTTCATTCCTGTCACTTCATTCCGGTCACACTGTGAATCGGTTTCGGCGATTCACAGTGTGGGCGAGTAGTGAAATGAAGGGGAAGCAGCTCTCGTACGAGTGCTGCGGCCCCTTCAAAACAGCTGATTTGCGGGTCCCGGGCGACACATCAGCTATTGATGGCCTATCCTGAGGATAGGCCATCAATGTTTAGGGACTGCACAACCCCTAAGCCTACGATGTAGCAGGCTTAGGGGGCCCATGAGACAGGATCACAGATTGTGTGATGCTGTCTGCTGGGCCCTGTATCTAAGCCAATCACATGGTAGGCTTAGATACATGGCCCATGCGTGATCCTGTCTGCTGGGCCCTGTATCTAAGCCTACCACACTGTAGGTTTAGATACAGGGCCCCAGCACACAGTAATCTTATACTGTATAAGATTACTGTCTGCTGGACCCTGTATCTAAGCCTACCTTGTGGTAGGCTTAGATACAGGGTCCCACAGACAGTATCACACATGGGCCCTGTATCTAAGCCTTAGGGTATGTGCACAGACACTAATTACGTCCGTAAGTGACGGATGTATTTCGGCCGCAAGTACCGGACCGAACACACTGCAGGGAGCCGGGCTCCTAGCGTCGTACTTATGTACGACGCTAGGAGTCCCTGCCTCGCTGTGGGACAACTGTCCTGTACTGTAATCATGTTTTCAGTACCGGACAGTTGTCCGGCAGCGAGGCAGGGACTCCTAGCGTCGTACATAACTATGATGCTAGGAGCCCGGCTCCCTGCAGTGTGTTCGGTCCGGTACTTGCGGCCGAAATACGTCCGTCAATTCCGGACGTAATTAGTGTGTGTGCATATACCCTAACACATGTGTTACTAATCATTTTTTGTGTGTTTTCTTACAGGTTCGGTCGTTGGACTACGGCGGATTCCAGGACTACTTCGATGACAGCTTTTTTTTTTATTAATAAAATGGTTAATGAGGGTTGTGTTTTTTTTTTTTTATTTCAATAAAATATTTTTTCTATGTCTTTGTGGTTTTTTTTAAACTATATTACTACCGCCTTAGTAATGGCCGCCGGCTGATTGACAGCATCCATTGCTAAGGCAGGGCTTAGTGTTAGCCGGTGCAGAGGCTAACACTAACCCCCTTTATTACCCCGGTACCCACCGCCACCAGGGGTGCTGGGAAGAGCCGGGTACGATCCAGTACCTGACCATCTGTAGTGATGGTCGGCCACTGGGGTGGCCGCAGGCTGGTATTATCAGGAGGGGAAAGGCCAGATACAGTGGCCCTTCCTACCCTGGTGATGCTAGGCTGCTGCTGCTTTATTGTATCTGGCTGGTTATGAAAATGGGGGGGACGCCACGTCATTTAAAAAATAATTGGAAAGAACGATGTCGGGTCCCCCCCAATTTTCATAACCAGCCAGATACAACACAGCAGCAGCAGGCAGCATTACAAGGGTGGGAAGGGCCACTGTTTTTGGCCTTCCCCAGCCTAATACTACCAGCCTGCGGCCACCCCGGTGCCTGCCCGTCACTACAGCTGGTCGGGTACTGGTTTGTACCCGGCTCTTCCCAGTACCCCTGGTGGCGGTGGGTACCGGGGTAATAATGGGGGTTAGTGTAGACTCTGCACCGGCTAACATTAAGCCTCGCCTTAGTAATGGAGGTTGTCAATCAGCCAGCGGCCATTACTAAGGCGGTGATAATAAAGTTTAAAAAGATACAAGCACATAGAAATTTTTTTTATTGAAATAAAAACACAACCCTCATTAACCATTTTATTGAGAATAAAAAAAACGCCGTCATTGAAGTCCTCGTATCCGAAGTCCAACAACCGAACCTGTAAAAAAAACACAAACACACAAAAATAATCAGTAACACATAAAGAAGCAAAATTATTATTCTTACCTTTCCTGGGTCCAGCGCTGGAGCCGCAATGTCAGCGAGCTGGGCCCTGTATCTAATCCTATCATGTGTGATACAGTCTGCTGAGCTGTGTATCTAATCCAATCATGTATGATACTGTGCTGGGCCCTATATCTAATCCGATCATGTGTGATACTGTCTGCTGAGCCACTGTATCTAATCCTATCATGTGTGATACTGTCTGCTGAGCCACTGTATCTAATCCTATAATGTGTGGTACTGTCTGCTGAGCCACTGTATCTAATCCTATCATGTGTGATACTGTCTGCTGAGCCACTGTATCTAATCCTATCATGTGTGGTACTGTCTGCTGAGCCACTGTATCTAATCCTATCATGTGTGGTACTGTCTGCTGAGCCACTGTATCTAATCCTATCATGTGTGATACTGTCTGCTGGGCCACTGTATCTAATCCTATCATGTGTGATACTGTCTGCTGAGCTGTGTATCTAATCCTATCATGTGTGATACTGCCTTCTGAGCCACTGTATCTAATCCTATCATGTGTGATACTGTCTGCTCAGCCACTGTATCTAATCCTATCCATAGTTTATAGGGTCGTAGTGCTATAGATATGCTATGCTGTCTCCTATACACACACTTTTTTTGGGGGCGGACACATATGTATTGGGGCTATTTCCCGGACATTTTAAGCCCTGAGGGTATGTTCACACGGCAGCGTCTGTTACGGCTGAAATTACTGTGCTGTTTTCAGGAGAAAACAGCACCGTAATTTCAGCCGTAATGGCATGTGCAGGCGTCTTTTGCTGCGTCCACTACGGAAGTAATTGAAGCTGGTTTTCCATGGGGTCCATGGAAAACGGCTCCATTTACATCTGAAGAAGTGACAGGCAGTTTTTTACGCGCCGCCTTTCGACAGCGGCGCGTAAAAAAAAATGACCATCGGCACAGAACATCGTAAGACCCATTCAAATGAATGGGCAGATGTTTTCCGACGCTTTTGAGCCGCATTTTCGGATGTAATTCAATGCTAAAACGCCCAAATTACGTCCGTAAATAGTGTGTGTGTGAACCCAGCCTTAGTGACGCCCCGGCTGCTAGTGCTGCATTGTTGGGTCACTTAGGAGACCCAGCGATGCAGCTGAAAGCGGACCGTCGGCCATGAGAAGTTTGCGGGGTGGGGGGGGGGGGGCCCTGGCACATTATCTGCACAGGGGCCTTTTGCAGTCTGTGTCCGCCACTGCAGGAGCCAGAGGACGTCATGTAGAGGTAAGTATATGGCAGCCGCAGAGAGCCTTATGCCCCCTCTTTTTAGCCTTGTGGGGAAAGTGAAGACAACATTTCCAGAGGAGAGATGAAGCATGATCATTTTCCTCAGGTTCCCAAGATTTCTCCTCAGACCAAAGATTTTCTAATTGACCAGGTACCGGAACTTCCCTCTGGACCTCTTGGTGCCCAGAATCCCGTTGACTTCATACTCTCTATCAGGAGTGGAGGAAGCAGGAGAACGAGGAAACTTCTTGGAGAAGTGATTCCGGAACAGAGACTTGGGAAGAGGCACATGAAAACATTTGGGAGTTTTCAAAGACTGTGGGAGTCGGAGCTTGTAGAAAACCAAGGATCCAATTTAAAACAGTGGGTCCTCAAACAAATGTACTTGGTGGATAACTAGACCTTGTCTCCTGGGTGGAATTGTGGAGGAACTCTATACTTCTTGTATGCATTTCCCTTCAATCGGCCTACTCCTTTACTTATAGACTCCTTGGCCTCCTGCCCTTTGTGCAAGAATTGAGTGAAACTGGCTGCTGGAACTTTGGACAGTGTTGGAACTGGCAGAGGGATACTTGGATGCTGTCCATAAATCAAGGAAAAAGGTGTGGATTCCCAGGTGTAGTTATTATAAGCAAACTCTGCCCAGGGAAGGAGACTAGTCCAGTCATCTTGAAGTGCGGACACAAAATTGCTGAAAAAGTTTTCCAAAACCTGGTTGAACCATTCCAATTCTCCATTAGATTAATGGTGGTAGGCGGAAAGAAAATCCAACTTAACTTCAAACAACTTGCAGAGTGGCCTTTAGAACTTTGAAGTAAATTTCACTCCTCTATCGAACACGATATGCTTAGGGAGTCATCGCAGACGAAAAATGTGTTTACTGAAGAGATTAGACAGACTTTTAGCAGAAGAAAGGCCGGTCAGAGGAATAAAGTGTGCCATCTTCAAAAAACAGTCAACTACGAACCAGATTACAGTACAACCAGAGCAACTTGGTAAGCCAAGTCCAACCTGCTTGATGAGGGTTTAGTTTATATGCCGTTTGCAGATACAATACATTTTTGTGATCGGTGTAGACAGTGATGGCATAATGAGCACCTTCTAGCAAACGTCTCCATTCTTCGAGAGCTAATTTTATGGCCAAGAGTTCCTGATCTCCAATGCCATCATTTTTCTGGGTAGGGGACAAGGCATTGGAGAAGAATCCACAGGAAAGCGTTTTTGTTTTATAATTTTTTTGAAAAAGAACAGCACGCACTCCTTACAGATGAGACCTGCTTCTCCAAGATGGAGGTTTTACTGTAGTCCGGTCCATGGAGAACTAAGGCAGAGGAGAAGGCCTGTTTAAGGCTGAGGAAAGCAGAAACAGCTTTAGAAGTCCGAATTTTGGCAATGAAACCCATTTTGGTGATAGCAGAGATGGGTGCCACCAGGTAAGAAAATTTAGGAATTAATTGTCGATCATAATTAGTAACTTCAGGAAGTCGTTGTATGGCTTTGAGTCCATGGGGACTAGACAATTTAAGTACTGCTGGATCTATTTGAATTCCTTGATCAGAGATATATCCTACAAAAGACAGTCTGGATCACTCAAAAAGCAATTTTTTAAGCTTGGCATATAGATGATTCTCTGTAAGTCGGTGCAGAACAAGACTCTATTGCTTGCGATGAGTATAGTGGTCTAGGGAGAAAACAGAAATGGCATCCAAATATAACAAAACACAGCCGTATAATAGATCTTGCAAAATGTCGTTAACTTGTTCTTGAAAGACAGCCGGGGGATTTCTGAGACCAAAAGGCACAATTAGATATTCATGGTTTCCATCTCTAGTGTTAAACATGATTTTTCCCTCATTCCCTTCACAGATGTGAATCAAATTGTAAGTACCACGTAAGTCTAGCTTGGTGAAAATCTTAGCACCTTGCAGTCAGTCAAAGAGCTTGGAAATGAACGTGTTTTTTTTTTTATCGTGATTTCATTAAGACCTCGGTAGTTAATACAGGGCCTGTTCATCCTTGATGCGGTCTGCCAGACCTTTCCAAAACATAGCGACAAGAGAATCAATGTTCCACTGTAACTCTGTGGATAATGTGCAAAACTGGATGGCATATTGTCCTACTGGAGTAGTGACGAAGAAGCAGATGATGACTTTTTTAAAAGTCGTGAAAAATTCTTGGATAACAAAGATGATGGGTTTTTCCTTTTCCATAGAGGTGAAGCCCAGGCCTGCGCTTCACCAGACAGTAGAGACAAGATGTTGGCTACCTTAGCGTGGTCGGAAGCTAATTGCTGCGCTACTAGCTCAAAACGGATTGTGCATTGATTTAATCCTCTACAAGGCTTGGAGTCGCCTTTGTAACGTGGAGGAGTTGGAAGATGCAATCCAGGACTGAAGGCAGCAAATTGAGGAGGTGGCGATTGCGCCCCAGCAGCAGATAAAACACTTAAATGTGAAGAAACATTTTGTAATAACTGATACAATTGATACTAGCGGACACGTTGCCTGAAATGGTGTCGAAAGTTCTCTAGGATCTGGTTGACCCTCTCCACTTGGCCATTGAACTGTGGATGGTATTCAGAAGAAAGATGTGACTTGACTTCCAGCAGGCCACACAGAGCTCTCCAAAATCTTTAGGTGAACTGTACACCGTGGCCTGAAACAATATGATGGGAAAGAACATGCAGGCGAAATATATGCTGTATAAAGAGACCGGCAAGATGAGGAGCAGAAGGCAAACAAGACAAAAGACCAAAATGTGCCATTTTGAATAAGCGATCTACCACCGGCCAGATGGTATTGCATTTGGATGAAAGGAGTAGATCCCTCACAATGTCCATCGCAATATGTTGCCACAGAGAATCAGGGACTGGAAGAGGTAGAAGAAGACCAGGTGGTCTGGACTTGGAGGTTTTGTTCTGGGAGCAGAAGGAACAGGAAGCCACATAGTCCTGAACATCCTGGACCATGGCTGGCTACCAAAATTGATGAGAAATGAGCTCTCTGGTTTTACGCACTCCTGCGTGACCGGCCAGTTTAGGGTTATGTCCCCAGGAAAGCACTGTCCTTCTTCTGGCTGAGGGAACAAAGGTTTTACGATGATGGATATCCTTCAGTAGGACCGGAGCCACCAGAATGATGCGAGAAGGATCGATATAATATGTTTCACTTGATCAGAGTCATCAAATCACCGAGACAGATTCGGATATTACATCGCTGAAAGGTTTGGCCTCAGCTTACTTGTCCTTAAACACCCACAGCTCATTTCTCAAATTGAAATACATGTCTCAGTGGGAGACGGATATGGGTCGGGAGTTCTCGGAGGAGGACTGGAGGGCTGCTTTACATCACTCACATAGGATATCCAAATGTGTCAATCATATAGAAGCCGTTAGGAAAATTCAGTTTCGTTGGTACCTCACACCTGTTACAACATATGCAAGCCAGGGCTTCTCCTTTGTGTTGGAGGGAATGTGGAGCAAGGGGCACATTATTTCATCTATGGTGGACATGTAAATCAGTCTACCCATTCTGGAAGCTTATCTTCCGCTACATATCAGAATTAATGGGAGCAGAACTTTTACCTTCCCCTGCATTGGCTTTAACTGATATGCAGATGGATGAGATCCCTTTAGAATATAGGTGGCCAATAAGCCATATTCTTATCGCTTCCAGATTCCATATAGCCAAGAGATGGAAAACAGCTGAGGCTCTGAATCTCTCGGAGGTGCTAAACAGGGTTTATCTTCACTTCTATTACGTATTGCACTTTGCTACATCTAAAGGTTATAGGCAGAAGTGTTTGTCTCAATGGGCCCCTTGGACGGAGTTACCCCATGTTCAACTTCTGCTCCGCAAGAACTCTGTCACTCTGTGAATGTATCTGTGCTAACTTATACATGGTTTTCGTATCCTGCATCATCCTGTTCCTTTTTGACATCTCATATGTATAATTGCTTGTATTTATCACCACCACTCTTTGTATGTCTGTTTTTATGTTTGTTTGTCTGTTAATATGTCAGTATGTCAACGTCCGAGGCACGTTTCTGATATCTAAAAGGTGCAAGCTTTTTCTGTGTTCTGTATACAACACTGTGAGACTGTATCATTGGGATGTTGTATACTTTTGTATTGTACTTTGGAAAAATAAAAACCAAGTTAATTTCAATTCACCGAGACAGAGCGTCAGCCTTAGTATTCCTTTCGGCAGGACGGAAATGTAACAGAATTTCAAATCAGGCAAAGAAGAGCGCCCACCTGGCCTGGCGCGGATTCAACTGCTGAGCGGTCTGTAGATAGACCAAATATTCGTGGTCTGAAAATAATTACAGGATGCATGACCCCTTCTAGCAGATGTTTCCACTCTTCCAATGCCAATTCAATGGCCAGAAGCTCCTGATCTCTAAGAGTAATTCTTCTCGGCAGGAGAAAATAACTAGGAGAAGAAGCCGCTGGTGACAGTCTTGCCGGTAAGACCTTTTTGCGTCAGGTCTGCACCTGCATCGATAGTAGAGGCATCCACCTCAAAGAAGAATTGCTTGGAGATGTCCGGATGCTGCAATATAGGGGCGGCAGAGACAGACTGAGTTGAAGAAATGCCAATTTGGTCTCTTGGGTCTCATTTTTGGCATTCACTCCTTTCTTTGTAAGAGCTGAAATAGGCGCCAGTAATGAAGAGTAGTGGGGAATAAACTGCCGGTAGAAATGTGCAAATCCCAGAAAGCGTTGAATTGCACGGAGACCCTGAGAACAAAGCCAGTTCAACACAGCAGATATTTTGTTGGTGTCCATCTTCAATCCCTGGTCAGAGACTATATAATCTAGAAAGGGAAGGGAGGATTTCTGGAAGACCCACTTCTCCAACTTTGCACAGAGCTTATTCTCCAGCAACCGTTGAAAGACCTGTCGAACACGTTTCCAATGTGTAGTCAAAGCGGGTGAGAAAATCTTGATGTCGTCTAGATACATCACCACATTGACATATAACGGATCCCGGTGGATGTCGTTAACTTGCTTATCATTGCTTTGCATCAAAAGAGCCTTACAGGCAAGGACATTGCTGCTTGTAAGATTACCCCAAAATGAACCATTTATCGGATCATCCAGTACTTCAAGGAGAGAGGTTCATTTGCTATGAAGAAGGCTTCAGGGTGTCCATGAAATTCCAGCAAGTACCAGGACCTTCTCCTAAAGAGGATTCAGCTATGGGATCGGTTCAACAGCAGTGCAGCGCTTCCTCAGACATCTGTCAGTGCATCTGCACGCACAGTGAGGTGAAGGCTTTTGGAGGCTGGACTGGTGTCAAGAAGAGCTGCAAAGAAGCCACTTCTCTCCAAGAAAAACATCAAGGACAGACTGACATCCTGTTTTAAGTATATTGATTGGACTGCAGAGGACTGGGGTAAAGTTATTGTAACGCTGGCGGCAGGTCCCTCTCCTGCCAGTGGTCTCCGTCGCTGGATCCTGTACCTTGCTTGACAGCCTCCTCCACCACGAGGTCGCTAACGTCCACTGATGTCTCCTGCTCACGGCAGCCGGATCCCAAGTGCGCGCTGGCCCAGGCCGTTTCTTAAAGGGCCAGCATGTAAGTATATAATGGATGAGTGTAATATAGTGAGTGCAGGTAGGTATATAATGGATGAGTGTAATATAGTGAGTGCAGGTAGGTATATAATGGATGAGTGTAATATAGTGAGTGCAGGTAGGTATATAATGTATGAGTGTAATATAGTGAGTGCAGGTAGGTATATAATGGATGAGTGTAATATAGTGAGTGCAGGTAGGTATATAATGGATGAGTGTAATATAATGAGTGCAGGTAGGTATATAATATATGAGTGTAATATAATGAGTGCAGGTAGGTATATAATGGATGAGTGTAATATAATGAGTGCAGGTAGGTATATAATGGATGAGTGTAATATAGTGAGTGCAGGTAGGTATATAATGGATGAGTGTAATATAATGAGTGCAGGTAGGTATATAATGGATGAGTGTAATATAATGAGTGCAGGTAGGTATATAATGTAGGAGTGTAATATAATGAGTGCAGGTAGGTATATAATGTATGAGTGTAATGTAGTGAGTGCAGGTAGGTATATAATGGATGAGTGTAATATAATGAGTGCAGGTAGGTATATAATGGATGAGTGTAATATAATGAGTGCAGGTAGGTAGGTATGTCAGTAATACACTGCAGAATTAAGGCGGGATTCACACGACAGGGTTTCCCGGCCGGGTGCCGGCCGTTCATAAATCGGCCGGCACCCGGCTGCATTAGGAATAATAGACCCCTAATGGGGCTATTCACACGACCGATTTTTTGACGGGCCAGGAAAACCGGCCGTCAAAAAATGGGACATGCCCTATATTCGGCCGGGTACCCGGCCGCCCGGCTCCCATAGAAGTCTATGGGGCCGGGTAATACACGGCCATCACCGGAATGTGTCCCGAGTGATGGCCGGGTCAACCGTCACTCGCGCACTCTCTCCTCCTCACAGTGCAGAGTGCATGTGAGGAGGAGGAGTTGATGCCATTCGGACGAATGGCTACGCTGGTGATACTGTGTGGCAGGGTCGGGGTGTACAGCAGGTGGAAGGGAGCGCTGCGCTGGCTCCCTTCCCCTGCTTGTTACGGTTCCCGACCGCTGGCTGTGTTTTTACGGCCAGCGGTCAGGGTCCTTAAAACCCGAACCATAGACTTTTTACGGCTCGGGTTTTAACTTGCTGCCCGCGCGATCGGGCAGCTGAATGTCGGGTCTCCGGCTGTCCGTGACTGCCGGGGACCCTGAGGAGAGGATAGAAGCAGCTTTCACTGCTTCTGTCTTCTACGATGTCTTTTTACACAACGCTCAATGAACGCTGTGTATAGAAATAGAGACAGCAGCGGTGCTGTCTCTATTCCTCCCGGTGATCATGTGACTGGTCACATGATCGCCGGGTGCCGTTAGTGACAGACTGCTGCTGGGTCTTACTAGACCTAGCACAATCCTATTAGTGACAATCATCACTGTGAGAGGGCTGATTTCCCCTGTAACTGGGGCTGCTGTGCAGCTCCAGTTACAGGGAAAAACAACATGGTGTAAAAGAAAGAAAAAAAATATTAAAAGTTCCAAAAAGGTCTTTTTTGACCTTTGAGGGACAGAACATAATAATAATAAAAAAATAAGTAAAGTGCAAAAAAATTAATCCGATTAAAAAACGGTCAGGGAAAAAACCGGATGCAAATCGGGTCCAAATCGGCCGGTAAAAACAGCAACACGGAACGGAATCGGAACGGATGCAAACCGGCCGGGAAAATCGGCCAAAAACGGCCGATTTTCCCGGCCGACACTCGGACCCTGTCGTGTGAATGAGGCCTAAGGCGGGATTCACACGACCGGGTCGCGCCCGAGCCCGAGTGCCGGCCGGTAAAATCGGCCATTCTGCCCGGCCGGTTTGCATAAAGTTTTGCATCCGGGCCGGGCAGATCTGGACAGTGACATCAGCGGCAACTCCTGAAGGGGAATCCCCATGTGTTCGGGGATTCCGCTTCAGGAGTTTCCCCTGATGTCACTGCCCAGATATGGACAGAGACATGAAGCGCTCTGTCCAGGAGCGGAATCCCCGAAAACACGGGGATTCCGCTCCTTCAAGGAGCTAAAGTGCGGCTAGCACATAGCAGAGCGGGGAGATACCTCCCTGCTCTGCGATAGTGGCGTCGCTGCAGTAGTAGCAGCCGCAGCAGCTGCTAACGGCGCCATCGAAGGTGTCGCCGGGCCAGGGTGCTTTTAAAACAAGCAGGGGAATGGAGCCAGCGCAGCGCTCCCTTCCACCTGCTGTACACCCCGGCCCTGCAACACAGTGTACAGCGATGCCATTCGTCAGAATGGCATCAACTCCTCCTCCTCACATGCACTCTGCGCTGTGAGGAGGAGGAGATAGAGCGCAAGCGCCGGAAAACCCGGCCATCACTCGGGACACATCCCGGTGATGGCCGGGTATTACCCGGCCCCATAGACTTCTATGGGAGCCGGGCGGCCGGGTACCCGGCCGAAGATAGAGCATGTCCTATTTTTTGACGGCCGGTTTCCCCGGCCGTCAAAAAATCGGTCGTGTGAATAGCCCCATTAGGGGTCTATTATTCCTAATGCAGCCGGGTGCCGGCCGATTTATGAACGGCCGGCACCCGGCCGGGAAACCCTGTCGTGGGAATGAGGCCTAACGCAGCATGTGATTACGATTTTTATAAATATTATTCACTTGTATTAAATAGATTTCTACTACGGTACATGTAAACATAAAAGTTTTCTATATTTTCTTTGCTATCTTTTCTCTACCCCACATGGCCACTCTATGGTGATGCAGGTGGTGGCGCTATTTCACTGTTTACCTCCGGCAGCAGAAGGGCGAGGTGCAGCCCTGCCACACAACAACAATCCTGGTTCCGCAGTAGAATTTTCTGTTTTTTTGGTGTAAACTTTTTGCATAGATTTTCATTGTAGGATCTGTACAAAGTGGAGCTGCCAGGATATCGGAGACTTGATGAGATGGATGCATGCAGCTCCCGTCAGGAACATACTTGTTAGGTGAGTAGTCCCACCTCATAATATCCATGAAATATGGAAATAAATAGGTTTTGGACAAATATCAAACTATCACTGCCAGGCAAAAAACTTTAAAACAGAATTTTTAATAAATATTAACTGTAAAAAAAATAATCAAATACCAATTTAATTTTACTACAAAACACATAGCACCTCGATCAGTGGTACAAGCATCTTTGGGGTACTCCAGTGGGTAGAGTTCATAGAACAGGGTATAATACTAGTAATACCAGTTCAGTATCAGGGCATAATAAATGAGTAGTCCCACCTCCCCTTTCTCATCCATATTAGGCTCTGTTCACATCTGCGTTGGGGTCCCGTTCTGACGTTCCGTCTGAGGTTTCCGTTAGAACGGGACCCTGAGCAGACACCGACGAAAACCAGGGGTTTCCGTTTCCATCACCATTGATTTCAATGGTGACGGAGCCGGTGCCCGTGGTTTCCGTTTGTCTCTTTTGTGCTCCGGACCCTTCGTTTTGCCAGAAGCAATAGCTTAGTCGACTACTGAAATCAATGGTGATGGAAACGGAAACCCCTGGTTTCCGTCGGTGTCAGTTTGTGTCTGCTCAGGGTCCTGTTCTGACGGAAACCTCTAACGGGAACGTCAGAACGGGACCCCAATGCAGATGTGAACAGAGCCTTAGGGCATGACCATACGTGGCGGAATTGCTCTGCAATTCCGCTGCGGATAGTCCGCAGCGGAAATCCGCAGCGTACACGTTTCTCCATTGCTTTCCACAGCTTTTTAGTTGGGTTCGTTTACACGTTGCGGACAATTCTGCGGAGCATAGGCTGTGGTGCGGAATTTGGTGTCCGCAGCATACACTGGCTGTTGCGGACGTGTAGCGGACTTGTTGCGGACTCATTGCGGAATTTCTCCATTGACTTCAATGGAGAGTGAAAATTCCGCAATGAAGTCTGCAGATGTTATGTGTGCTGCGGAGCGTACTGGTTTTACTAACATGATAGTTCTTCATTCTGGCTAAACCTATGTATCTCTAGATCTACAGCCAGACTGAGGAAGTCAATGGGGCTCCCGTAATTACGGGTGATTACGTGTGTGCACCTGTAATTACAGGAGCGTTAATAGGCGATGTCAGTAATTAGTCACTGTCCAGGGTGCTGAAAGAGTTAAACGATTGGCAGTAACTGTTTCAGCACCCTGGACAGTGACATCCGATCACAATATACATCAGCCTGTAAAAAAAATAGAAGTTCATACTTACCCATAACTCCCTGCTTCTTCCTCCAGTCCGGCCTCCCGGGATTACGTTTCAGTCCAAGTGACGGCTGCAGCCAATCACAGGCCAATCACAGGCTGCAGCGGTCACATGAACTGCCGCGTCATACAGGGAGGTCGGGCTGGATGTCGAAAGAGGGACGCGTCACCAAGACAACGGCCGGGTAAGTATGAATTTATTTTTCTTTTACTAGGGAAAGGGCTGTCCCTTCTCTCTATCCTGCACTGATAGAGAGAAGGGAAGCCCTTTCCCCCTCAATACGCAACGGCCAGTCCGCATCAATTTAATGCCCATTTTAGGCAAAGCCGCGACAGAATCTGCAACGCAGATTATGTGCGGCATTGATGCGGACAGTGTATGCAGAACTCCGCCACGTCTGGTCATGCCCTTAGACTGTCACACAGAAACCTCTGCATGTTCTTTATATCCACAATTTCTAGTTATAATCCCTCCTCATCGGGCTGCAGCGGCCAAACCGCAGGAGAAGTGGGGGGTGTGAACATAATCTTAGGCAGCCTTGGCTGGAATTACAGCTGTGATTGGATAGAGTAGGTCACATGTGGACACGAAGTCCCTGTTTACACACCAAGTTTTTTGCAGGTGGAAAAATCTGCCTCAAAATTCCTTCTGCCGCTTTTTTTACGCATTTTTCGACCACGGCCATTGAGCACCGCAGGCAAAAATGCTGCGAAAACCATTTTCTTTGCCTCCCATTGATGGCAATGGGAGGTCAGAGACGGAAACGCTTGAAGAAAGGGCTTGACGCTGCTTTTTCCTGTGAGTGTTTTTTTCTCGTGGGAAAAACGCCTCTGCATCCCATTGAAATCAATAAGATTAGTTTTCGGACGTTTTTTGGTGCGGTTTTCGATGCGTTTTCCACTTAAAAAAACGCTCCAAAAAAACTCTGTGTGAACTAGGCCTAATATTTCTCCATATATTACATGTGGCTTTTGCAGCATATTTGGCTGTGCATCCTTTGCATTACAATCTACTGCAGATTGTTACTGCTGCAAGTTTATGCAGTTTTCTAGAACCCTATTCACATTCATACTTTATGTGTCAATTTGACCATGGAAATCTGCAATAAATATGTAACATGTGAACATAGACTTAGGAGCTACACGTGATGTTTCAGGCTACATTTACACACTGCAACCAGGTTACATCACACTTGTCTTCTCTCCCAGATTGTCCTGGAGACTTCCAAACTAGGGAAGATCTTACATGATGTAGCTGCATAAAGGAAGGCACTCTGCTGGGACTATTTGTGAGGGGGAACTCTGCTTGTAGTGGTTATTGGGGGCAGTCTGCTGGCACTAATTATTGGAGGCACTTTGCTGGCAATATGGTTTATTGAGGGGTCTCTGCTGGTAGTGTTGTTTATGAGGGGGCAGTATACTGGCACTGTGTAAGGGACATGACTTGGATAAGTAGAGTAGAGTGAACCGTACCTTCTTTAGCCTCCAGAATAACACACATGACACCGAGGTTGGATTTTAATGGCCACAGCAGCCGTTTATTATAAATTTTATGCAAATAAAATTTTATAACCCAAATATTATAAAACACCCAAGAATTCCCCAGAATTGGAATTCTTCCAAAAAACACATCACAAAAAACCCTTAACAGGGTCAACATAAATAACAACATGACCAGGGAAGCCCTTGAGGTTACCGCCAAATCGAAACCAACTAGCCATCTGCCACCACCACTTGTTTTTACCTCCAGCCGTAACCCGGCTCGAAAGCACCGCTCACTTGCAGATGGCTTTTTCCATAAAGCACTTCAAAGGGGTAACACCCTAAGAAGCCTTCCACATATTTTGGGGGACGCATACCCCTGATGCGACCTCCCCCACCAGTTTTACTGACCAACCTCAAGGACTCCCCACGCCACTGCGAAATGCGCCTTGACCACCTCAAGCCCATGAGCTCCTCCACACCAACACCCCTCTTTCGATTCCTTCTGCCAGGGCCAAACTCCATATATCCATCCCAACCTCATTCAGGTGCACCCCATCATGTCTCCAGTAACACCCCACACCGGCTTCCAGGTCCCTGTGCCTGACCACGACTCCACCATGCTTTGCCACAAAAGCTGAAACCGCCCTATTAACTTTTATTCTGGCCTTATTCAACCTTTCAACCGATCGAGCCAAACGCCACGACTTTCTCGGCACAATGTCCGACCAGACTATCAATAATCTCGAGTGCAATGCCCATAAGCACAACAAATCATGCTTAATGTCCCTAATCAGATCCCGAAAAGGGCGCACCCCTAAATCATTCCCCCCCACATGCAACACTAAAATGTCGGGAACCCGGTCTAACTGGGTATATATTTGTACTTCTTGTACCACCCTAGCCCAGACCATTCCCCTAAAACCCAACCAGTGCAGGACAGCCTCTTCCCGCGGAATCCTCAGTTGGCGGCCATCAGGACGAACATCCGCCCTCAGAGCGCCCCAGTAAACAAAAGAATGCCCCAAGATCCAGACCAGACAAGGGCGTAAACCTGAAAAAAGAGAAAACACACATCTTACAATCCCATCCGCACTCCATTTTCTAACTCACACCTCCACTCCAGTAATAATTGCGCCCCGTTAAAGCAGATGAGGACGAACGTAGGTACGAAAACGGTTAGACTCCCACCTCCCGATGCGCCTCACCCCCGCCTCGTCCAACCCCCATCTCACCGCCTCTGTCGCCGCGCCAATTCGGAATGAATGTGAGGAATACTCAGTCTCCTGAACCCCGATTGTAATCAAACAGCGCTTGAACACAGCACTAAACTGGAATCTAGATAGAAATGACCCGTCCTCATGTCGTAATAACGGAACCCCCGTTAACTCCCTTTTCCCCCCAAACGCAGCCACACACTGTACCGGGCACATCACCGAACCCTCTAACGCGAACAACACTATCCGCCTACCCTTGCCCGTTACGTCAGTTTTTGATCTACGCAGCACAATCTCCACCCTGTCACCGAACAATTCCACATCATCCAAAGCTATACCTCCTGCCCGAGAAACACTTGGCGACACCAGTTCGCCAATTCTGAACGCCCCGAAAAAGGCTAACGAAAAAGCCAGGCGGAACAATCGGACTTCAAAACCCGAACTACAAACCCCTTCCACCGCCGATCCCAACATGCAAAGAATCTGAAAAGAAACCGGCCGCCGCCGATCCACCGACACTCTTCCCCTGCGAACCCCTTTTAAAGCTTGAACCGCTAAAAACTCTTTAGTCACATCCACCAAACCATGCAGTTTCAAACCAAACGCCACTGCGGACACAAACTTGTTCACTTTGGATACAGACACCCCGGACTCATACGCGTCCCCCAACCAATACAACAAAGCCACCAGTCTGTCCCGGTCCGACCGGACGTCACCTAGGGATCTCAGCCAAAGCTCCCATTGAGCCCAGCCAGCCCTGTATGATGCCCACGTAGAGCTCGCCAGAGATCGCTCGATCAATGCTTCTGCCGCAGCGAAACCAACTCCCAGAGATGATCCGGACAAACCATGCCGATCTGATCCGCTCCCGGCGCCAGCTGACGAAAACGGTCCCACTGCGAGCGAGAAAGGGCATCAGCAACACAATTTTCAATCCCTGGAACATGCACCGCCACCACCCAAGCATTTAAGGACAAACATACCAGCACCAAGTGCCGTAACAGTTGCACCACTGGAGGCGATGACGCCGAGATATTATTGATAGCCAATACCACCCCTAAGTTATCACAGTGAAAACAAATCTTCTTGTTCCTGAGCCTGTCCCCCCAAATGGTCACCGCGACCACTATAGGGAACAGCTCGAGTAAGGCCAAGTTTTTCGTCAAACCGTTGTCAACCCAGGTATCTGGCCACCCTCCGGCACACCACTGGCCACCACAATAAGCTCCAAATCCGCCCCCTCCAGCCGCATCCGTAAACAAATCTAAATCCACTGAATCCATAGCCCCGTCCATCCAAAGTGACCGCCCGTTATATTGGCCCAAAAACTGATGCCACACGCCCAAATCCGCCCGGTGCTCACCACTCAATCTCACAAAATGATGCGGTGCCAACACCCCGGCTGTCGCCGCCGCCAGACGCCTACTGAACACTCTGCCCATGGGCATGATCCGACACGCGAAGTTTAACTTCCCCAATACTGATTGCAAACTACGCAACGTAACCTTTTTAAGCCGAGCCAATGCCTGAACTTCCGACCGAAGCCCTGTCAATTTGTCTTCAGGTAGTCTACATTCCATCAAGACCGAATCAATTTCTATACCTAGAAAACGAATAACAGTAACCGGACCCTCCATCTTGTCAGGAGCCAACGGGACTCCAAAGTCCCTCATGACCCCCTGTAAGGCATACAAAATATTTGCGCACACTGTTGAACCCCCCGGGCCAACACACAAAAAATCATCCAGGTAATGAATGACAGACTTCACACCTGCGACCTCCCGTATTACCCATTCCAAAAACGAACTAAATGCCTCAAAATACGCGCACGACAAAGAACAACCCATCGGCAAACAACGATCCACAAAAAATTCCCCTTCCCAAAAACAACCCAACAACCGTTGGCTCATTGGATGAACCGGCAGTAACCGAAACGCCGCTTCAATATCCGTTTTTGCCATCAAGGCACCTTCCCCCGCTTCCTTAACCAAAACCACCGCCTTATCAAAAGACGCGTACACCACTGAACACAACTCTGGATCAATTCCATCGTTCACCGATGCACCCCGGGGAAAAGACAAATGGTGTATCAAACGAAACTTGTTCGGCTCACGCTTAGGCACAACCCCCAAAGGAGACACCACCAAGTCATCCACTGGGGGTTCTACAAAAGGACCCGCCATGCGGCCCAAACTAACCTCTTTTCGCAATTTCTCGTTAACCACCCCTGCGTGTTGATACGCGGACCTAAGATTCCTACGAGTAACCGGAATATCATACGGGGGGCAGGAATCACAAAACCACAACTAAAACCGTCCTCAAGCAACTTTGCCCCAGCCCTATCCGGATAATTACTTAGAAAGGGGGCCATCCTTGGTAAACTCACCGGTGTCACTCCCTTGACCAGCTGCCCCCCCCGAAACCCCACCCCTTTTACCTTTTCGTAAGCATTTTGACGCACCATGAGACGCCCCGCTGCAATGGGAACACACGTGCTTGAACTTGCACGTGGCCCCAAATTTACATTGGCCGTCGTTAAATTGCCAACAGAAACCAAGTTTCGAACCGGAACTCTGACCAGACTGTCCGACCTGCCCTGCAGATCCCCCGCTCCCTGGAAAGGACTGTACCGGCTTAACCGGAGCAGTCACCCGCAACCACAACGCGATGTCTTTCTGATCCCATCCAATGCTGGGTTCGCACCGCCTTCCGCTGCCGAAACTGCTCGTCGTAACGCAACCATGCCATACCGCCATAAACCCGATGCGCCTCCCCAATAGCGTCCATGTAACAGAAAAGGGCAGAGCAATGTTCTGGAGTTTTTTCCCCCACCACACTAGCCAATATCGCAAACGCCTGCAGCCAGTTCACAAACGTTTGTGGAATAAGACGATAACGCCGCCGTTCCTCCTCCTCCTTTTTACTCTCGTCCCTTTTCCCTTTATCCAAATTAAATTTTGCCAAAGGAAGGAGAGAAAATATTTCCACATATTCGTCCTTCCAAATGCGCTCGCGAACCTCCTGTTTTAAATGCGCTCCCAACGGACCCTCGAAACACACATAGACTTCACCCCGCGCTCTATCATCCAACCGTACTCTCTCGCCTTCTTGCGCCCCCTCCGTCTGTACCGACACCGCTACGGCCCCCCCGGAGCCCCCAGCTTGCAACCCCACCAATGGCTGCCCTGCCCCCAGCGCTGCCGTCCCCCAAACCGCCACCGGAGCCACTCCCGCCGATACCGACGCCTGTGACTTATCCAACTTATTCACCAGCTCGCGCAAACAACCTACCAAGTCCGCGAAACCACTAACATTCCCCCCAGAAGACCCGCCATCGGCCGCGCTGCTCGACAAAACCCTTGTACCCCCCGACAAACCAGCATTATGAACAGAGATAGAAGATGAACACCCACCTGGCTGCTCAGGCGCTGTGATCCCGCCAGCCGGACTAACTTGACCGCGCTGATGCTCTCTGACTTCTCCCTCTTCCAAATCCCTTGTCAACTGCGACCGCTGCCCACACACACAGTGAGGGCACGGAGATCCTCTTCCCGATTCTCCTGCCGGGCCGACCTCCATTGGAGCCCTGATGCTGAGAGGGCCAACCGCCTGTTGCCCGATCCGCGGAACCCAGACCTCTGACCGCACTCCACCTCCCACAGGCCTCTCCATCCTCCCTGCAGACAACCTCGCAGCAGCCAGCCCCCTGATTGGCTCTTCATCATGCGGGGCTGCCGACGTGCCCATCTCCTGCATCACCCCCGATGGAGGGGGGGTATTTGGAAAACTGGGGGCAGTCCCCCCCCTCACCGCCAAGCACCGCCGCGGCTGGGGATTTCTGCCAGGCCGGGACCTCCTAGGGGATGCCGCTCTCCCTGGAGACCGGACTGCAGCGACCCTGGAGGGGCTTCCCCGGCGGCGCCGTGCCCGCGGGATTTCCTCAGGGCTAAATCTCGCCGGCGGGCGGGTACGCCTAGACCTGCGAGCAGTCACCCCCCCTGTAGAGACCGGATCACTTCCCCCACTAACAGGAGTCGCGAACAGCAGCGGGCTGCCCACGTCTAAGTCCAGCACTGCAGCAGCAGACAACGAGGGAGACGAGTGCAGGGGATCCGTCCCTCCCCCCTCTCTGGACAACGCGCGCTGCGAGCGCCGGGGCCCTGCTGCCTGGGGCGCCGCCAGCCCCACCAGCCTTGTCACCTGTGTCTCCAACCAGCCGTCCTCATGTGACTCCGCTGCCACCCGGAGCCGCTCCACCAGACCATCGAACAACGCCATCAACCGCCCAGGTAAGTAAAATCCGCTTTGCACAGATGAACAGCTCACTGCTTCTGCTGTTGTTCTTCTCGCTGTCTCCCTCGCACTGAGGAAAACAGCGGGAAGCCGTTACTCTCACCCCCTCCTTCCGAGCCCCTCCCCTAACTACCTTATGCATCCCTCCCTTAACTACCGTTATACCTATTAACCCCTTACTTCCCCCTACCTCCTATCCTGTCATGGCGGCCTCCCCTTATGTCCTGCAGTCGGCAGTGCGGCCGCTCCTATACTCTGCTGGCACTGTATGGGGGCACTCTGCTTAGTCTAATGATGGGGTCGCTCGCTGATAACTGAGGCTTCTTAGCTGTCCTTATCGGTGGGGTTTACATAGGAAAGAAATTCTCAAACCACATCTCAAATCTCCCTGTAGTTGATTCTAAAAACAGACAAGTATGGCTCAGAAAAACAGCTGCAAACAAATAACCATTGATGTGAATGGAAATGAACAAAATGTTTTTCACTTTCTGCGATTATTATTGACATGTTTTATAAGACATGTTACATCTCGTGTTATACACAGCAGGAGGCAACAGCACACGTCTTATCACACAGGAAGAGGAAATACATCAGAAAGGGAAACGGGAAGAGGAAGAGCAGCCATGTCATACAGGAAATACAGGGAAGTGACATCATCACAGGAGGTAATGTATATCCTGCGTGCGGGGACCCCAGAAATATGATGACACTGACGTATCAGGGCTGATACATAGTAATGTTATGTTAATGTTATGTTATTATATATCATTACGTGTGTGTTTAGGCTGTGCTTATATATGTTAGTAGGTCGGACCAGAAGGATCGCTTGTTCTGTATACAAGCTCCAGATAAGAAGAACATGGATCAGCACAACAACACCAGCGCTCCTGGGACTGCGCTCCAACCACACAGCATTTCATCCGGAGGATCGACTGTTCCGTAGTCCAAAACGTCACTTCTCGGGTTCTATTCCTACAATGGAGGAAAAAGTCAATTACATATTTTCAGTAATTATTGTTACAATATCTCCATTAAGGAAATCTCATGTATGGAATATTTTTTTGTATCACCTTAACTTCTGGTTACACCTGAAATGCCCTATAAGGGTATTTAGATATCATAGAGGGGGGTATCACGCTGGAGACCCTCTCTATGACCCAAATGGAAGCTCTGCGCCACCTCTGTCCAGAGGCTGTGTGTGGTATTGCAGCTTTTCTGTATTGAAATGTATAGGGCTAAGCTGTCCACACACCGCACATTACCTGTGGACAGGTGTGGCTCTGTTTTTGGAAGATATCAGCTCTATTTTTCTAATTATGTACAACCCCTTTAATGAAATAATCTCTTTAGAGGGTTTTCTCCATCTCAGACGTTTATGTGATATCCACCTATGCGCATGCACGCAGCTCTCTCCGTTCTGTACTATGGGAGTTACGCAAATAGTTCAACAGCGCTCAGCTGTTTCCGAAACTTCCATAGAACAGAATAGAGAGAGGGACGTGCGAGGCCTTTCCGAAGTCATTCTCCACCTGGAATCAGCAGCCATTAGACGGGACAGGGATCTGGGAACAAAGCAGGACAGGGTCAGGGAGACACCTCCGTTTTCCACATAGGTGTGAGTCCCAGAGAAATAGTAAGATGGGAGTACCCCTTTAAATAAAACTTCTTGGTGGTGATCCATTTTCTTAAGGTGTTTAATTAAACTATGGACAGTGAGGTCGAAGAACCGGCACCCAAAATATCTATACTGGAGTGACATGCCTGTTACTAACGCTGTATACAAGCTCCCCCCGTATAACAGACAGGGCCCTCACTGAGACTTTGTAGGGGCTCCTAGAGACAAATATATATTGATGTACAGACATTTCCCCTCCCCCCGTTATTGTGCAGCACGACCTCCCCACATATAACAGGCAGGACCCTCACTGACCCCCTGGACAGACACATAGGCCTGAATATATTTATATCTTTATATTTTCCATTATTCACCTGCAGGAAATGTTATTTTTAGAAATGGGGAGAAATACTTGGAATTGTGTTTTTTTAGTTTCTGATGTTATTTTTGTTACTTCTCAGGTATAAGGAGAAAAGTATCCGGCACATACAAGATGAGACGTGGATGAAGATGTGCGGAGGACTGTACCCCACCGGGAAAGAGCGGGCTGTCACTGGTATTACCATGGGGCAGATTTACTAAGGCCTCATGCACACGACCGTAGTGAGGTGCATTGACCGTGACTTACGGCTCGTACGTCCGCGGAGTGTCACCCACGGCCACCCTCAAATCGCGGGCCGTGCATATGACCGCGTGCATTATTTTCTATGAGCCTGTACCGCAAAACACGACCGTAATAAGACATGTCCGTTGTTTTTGCGGTCCAGGTTCCTGCGCAATGCATGGACCGTGGAAACCAAGGTCGTATGCATGGGCCCATTGAAATGAATGGGGCCGCAATTCACCTGCAGATTTGCGGGTGAATTGCGGCCGCAAAAATAAGTTAGTGTGCATGGGGCCTAAAACTATCTGAGTTTTACACAGTGTAAACTGATACAAGGAAGTCAGAAATTGCGCCAAATTTATCACAGTGGTGCACGATGTATGATAGATTTTGCTAGACATGTTAGACACTTTTCTCTTCCTTATACCACCTCTTGGTTGGCTTAGTTTAAGACACGCCCCTTTATTCTAGGCCACGCCCCTTGTCAAGCACGCCGCAAAATGTGTCTAAAACAATTAATAAATATGGCGCACAACATGTACGCCATAATTCTGGCTCAATTTGAATAGTAAATCTGTCCTACTATAAATGTAATATAAATTTGGGGTTAGTATTCAGGGCATATTCCCTATTTAAAGAATTGATAAGAGTCGGGAATCCTTCAGCTTAGTCCATTCTCTCTACTATCAGTCAGTACAGGGAGTAGTAGTACATATAAAACATTACATGGTCACCATGTCAGCTTTATTCTGCCTGCACTGACAGCACAAAGTCTTCATGGTGACTGCAGGACTGGAAGTCAAGGACCACCTCTATGATGTCCGCGGGACCTAATAGGGATATGGCGCTTTTTCCATTTATTTGTTGTTGTAGTGTAATGAGAATATTATTTACATGCAGTATTTATTGCTAGGGGAATTTTTTTTCTGAAAATTCTATAAAGAGCAAGTGGCGTAGGATTGGATAAGTCTGGTGACATCAAGACACAAATGTGACCTCAAGAATTCGTCAATGAGCTGATAATCCCGGTGCCAATTCTGGCTGCAAGTAATATATAAAGGGGCACACCTACCTCAAGTACTGGCACAGTATAAGGTCATCAGGGTGACTGCAGGACTGGAATTAACGCTCTTTTATGAAAAGTGTGTTTTGCAATGTTCAGCACATGGCAGCTTTGTGTATATAGTAGTATATAGACCCTACTGCACTGATTCTTCATACTATACCCTAATAGAGCATAGTTGACAATATTTGGAATTTCTTTCTAGGGACACTTCGGTTTCAGATGGATTGAGACAGGACTTGACAGGGCCTACCTTTGACAGAACGTGGTTCATTGGGCATGGCTTGTCATGGGGCAGGGTTAGTGAGAATACACTTTGTGTACCAGATATTCCCTGTATTCTGTCCTCACTATAAAAACCTTGCAGTAAGGACAGTATAGAGGGAGGGTATCGCCTGCAGAAGTGATCTAAGTAAGTATGGCACGTGACCACTGTGGCCAGTGATTGACTAGTTCGATCATGTGCCGATACGGGACATCACTGGTCCAGCCTATGTAAACAGGCCGGCAGGGGATTGTGAACCGCCGGCACTGGAGCCGCAGAGAATTAGAAGGTGGGTATTTGATAAATGGTGCAATTTTCAGTTTGAATTACAATTTTTATAAAGCCTGGAAAACCCTAAAATGTATTCAGACCCCCAGACAAATCCCCTTTATGTACTTCCCGCTCCTTCAGCAGCTCTGGGTCCCATTCGGCTCCGGACCCCACCTCTGCTGGCTGAGCCAGGAGCTGTTAGTGATATTGGCCTTTACATATTGGAGTAATCCAATAGATAACAGCCAATTATTTTAATAAAATCCTGCGATGTAGTTTGGGTGGGCACTGCGCCTTTGATTGCATGACAAATTTTTCTTGGTGTTCCCCTTTAAAAATTGGTAAGCGGCGGGTAACACAAATACTTCACACGTGGACAGTAAAGTAAAACCCATTTTATTTTGACTGTATTTCTGGACCGGACTGGTCCGGGACTAAACTTGACTGGTCCCTTCGTCAGGTTAAGATCAGATAAAGGGACAAGTCGTGCCAGAAACGCGTATTTAAATAAAATTCTACCATCGCTTGGCGCCCTATCTGTCCCCGTTTTGAAACCTTTGTGTTAACCGCATCTTAGTTGAGCAGATTTACTTGTGAATTTTGTATCTTAGTTGAACATAGAACGCACTATCTACCTACCTGGCAGATAAAGGGTCTTGGTGTGGGTCACGGGGAATATCTTCAAGAGAGCAACTCTTCACTAGGACATTTTATTTATTCTTGTTTCAGAACTGAAGGGAATGTACCGTACAACATCAGCAGGAGGAAGCCCTGGTGTCGAGAACGTCAGCCATGGAAAGGGATGTGCCAGATCAAGGTCTCTACGCTAAAGAGGCAGCAGATATGAACCACTAATGTCCATCTAAGAATGCCGGAACGTCATCCGTCCACACCTCCTCCTTCCCATCCCCCACTGTCCAGAAGGGGTTTTTAAGATCCATCCAATTAAAAGACAACTGTCCAGAAGTCTTTGAAAATGAAGCCTTGTCCATGATTCGCAGGGCTGCGGTGAAGTACAATGGTTTTGGGTGTTTAATGGCAAGTCTCTTCAGATGCCCGGCAATGGACTTCCTCCCCTCGTCCTGTTTGGTAGGGTCTCTGCACTCCCTTTCCTGTAGAACAGCTGCCTCTACAGATTCCCAAGGCCATCCATATTTTTTTCCTGTCTGGCTGATAGCAACACATGTCAATAAAAACATACCTCAATGTATTTATTGTATTTCTAATAAAAATGGATAGACAAATACATAAAAATAATTTGTTTTAATTCCAAAGAACTATCATAAAATCTATATTATACCTGTGTAATCAATTGTGGACATGGTCACTGATTCATTGAAGTCCAGCAAAGAAATCCCCCAGCCTGAGACATACTGTACTCCGTGTCAGAAGAACAAGAAGCTACAAAAAGAGAGACAACTGCATCCAGTCGATGTTCTTATCAACATAGAGGTTTAAAAGGTGAGAAGACTAATTGACATTTTTTTTCAAGGTATTACTCTAGGGAGCGCTCCTGTTATCATCTTTATCTCACACTGTATTTTCCTAAGGTACTGTATACATTTCACTCATTAATGCCGACCTAGCCAAGTGAGCACACAACAAACTAAGCCTGCGCACCCAAATAGAGTACCAACCATCTACACATCATTCCAATAAAGGAGTTTTGCCTTTGCACAGCGCTCCAAGGGGAGCACAATACAACTTCAATACTGCAAATACCTAACCTGAACGTCACATCTGCACCTTCCTCTTCTCTTTTGAAGATGTTAGTGTACAGAGTAGTAGGGGAATTGACCAGACATGATGTGCTGCCTCGTGGACTGTCCTATATTTCCAGAGCGAAGGAAAGATAGGTGGTCTGGCCAGTTGTAGACTTCATCCCTAACATCTGACACAGACCAAAATAAGTATTCGGCACTCAAAGCCAAAGTTTTAAGAAATCTCAAGTGCGCCAACTACAGCGGTCAGCCGCCATTCAGAACGAAGCGCCAACTACTGGATGTACCAGCAACCAGAACGGCACAGTGCCTGATGAAGGTCATGTAATGACCGAAGCGTCGCACTAAGCCTCTGGCATCTACAACCACTTGAAAAAAATCAAGATTTCTTCTTTAAACTTCAGCTTTGTGTGCCAAATACTTATTTTGACTACGATTGGGTTGGGACCCTATTCGTGCACCTACATCGTCCAGTGCGTTCTGAACCACTACTTATCTGGCACAGACCATCCTGGAGCTGAATGTCTCTGAGGCTGCTCTTTCAAAGTTGCTAATGTAGCTCATCTGGGCTCCATAGACCCAACCTTTATATATGACTCCTAGAGAAATGGGTTAGTGAAAGAAAAAGGTAAAATTCAGATCCTGGAGGCCATTGAGTATGTCAACCTTTGGACCTTGATTGGCATCTACGCCATATTTTCAAAGTAATCCATCAGATGTCTCAAGAAGAACATTTTATGAGGAAAGGACAATGTTGATGAGATTGCAGGTCCTCCTGTTTCTAACTCACATAATTATTACCCAGCATCCAGGTAAATAGTGCATACAAAGTCCAGAAATATAACCAGGCGACTGTCCAGATAAACATTGGATACAGCGCCCAGAAATGGTGCATTGTGCCCCGATAAATATTTCCTTAAAAGGAATGTCCGAGAAATTAAACTAATTGCATGGAATGTTTTGAAATGAAAAAAACAGCCATTACTCACCTGTTAAATCCCCTGCACCCATGATCTGGTGGTCAACCCGATGGGTTGATTGAAGAGACTACCCTACGTGGATCGACACCCGCTACAAAATTCTCACCCAAAAATTAAGATATGGAATTGGTTACCCCTTTCTATGGCAGATCGAATAGCCGTAATTAAAATGATAGTATTACCCCAGTTGTTGTATCCACTGATTAACAGTCCCATATGGAGAGGAGAAAAGACGTTTAAATGCATAGAAAGCTTAACCCCTTCCCGACATTTGTCGTAAGTATACGACATGGAAAGCCAGTGCTTCCCGCAAAATGTCATATACTTACGCCAAATAATTGGCACCGGCTCAGAAGCTGAGTCGGTGCCATCATCGCCGGATCTCAGCTGTATCTGACAGCTGACATCCGGCTGTAATGGCGGGGACCAAAATTAGCTTCGATCCCCGCCATTAACCCCTTCAATGCAGCGTTCAAACGTGATCGCTACATTTAACCTGTTTGCAGCTCATTGGAACCACAGCAATGAAATTGCCGGGGTTCCGGTGGCTGCAATAGCAACCGGAGGCCTAATACTGGCCTCCCAGTCTGCCTAGCACGGAAGCCGGTCAAGATCCGTACAGCGGCGGAGCCTGATCGGCTTCCGTAGCCGCCGGCAAGATGGCGCCGACTCAGGAGCTGATCCAGCGTCATCAGCGGTGGAGGTCAGCTGTATATTACAGCTGACATCCACATGAAATGGTAGGATCCGATCCCTGCCATTAACCCCTTTGATGCAGCAATCGAAAGCGATTGCTGCATCTTAGCGGTTGCTAGCAGATCGCCAGCCCTTACAGGCAATCAGGACTTGCGACTGCTGCTATGGCAACAGGAGACACAATGACCTCCTGCTCTGCCATTACGGAAGCTGATTAGGCCCCGCCGGGAGGCGAAGCCTAATCGGCTTGCTGTCAGTGAATAACTGACAGATCTAATACATTTCACTACGTAGGTAGTGCAATGTATTAGAAAAAAACTAAAGCTGACAGTTGGACCGTCAAGTCCCCTAGTGGGACTTGAGAAAAAGTGTAAAAAAAAGTATAAAAAAAGTGTCAAAAAAAAGTGAAAAAAATAAAAGTTTGAAAACAATAAAAGTTTCAAGTAATAAAATAAAACACAATCGCCCTTTTTCACTTATCAAGTCCTTTATTATTGAAAAATAATAATAAACCATACGTATTTGGTATCGCCGGGACTGTAACGACCTGAGGTATCAAAATATAATATTATTTATTGCACACGGTGAACAACGTAAAAAAAAAACGTACCAGAGTTTCTGTTTTTTGGTCACTTTGACCTACATATATTGGAATAAAAAGTGATCAAAAGTCGCACGTATCCAAAAATGGTACCTATAAAAACTATAGCTCGTCTCGCAAAATACAAGCCCTCATACAGCTCCGTCGACAAAAAAGTAAAAAAGTTATAGTTCTCACAACTTGGCGACAGAAAAAATACATTCTTTTTACAAAAGTAATTTTATTGTGCAAAAAAATGTAAAACATAAAAAAGTGCTAGAAATTAGGTATCGCCAGAATCGTACGGACCCGCAGAATAAAGTTAACATGTAATTTATAATGCTTGGTGAACGCTGTATAAAAAAAACCTAAAAAAAAACTATGGCAGAATTGTATTTTTTTGTTTACCTGGCCTCCCAAAAAATAGGATAAAAGGTGATCAAAAAGTCACATGTACCTCAAAATGGTACCAATAATAACTACAGCTCGTCCAGCAAAAAAACAGCCCTCATACCACTACGTCTATGAAAAAATAAAATTAGTTAAGGCTCCAATAAGTCAGGAAAGAAAAAATATGCAGTTGTGCCGGCCCGAGGGGAACATTTCTTCTGTTTCAAGAGGCGATTTACCAAGGACCTAAAATTAGGGAACCAGGAAGGGCAGGGCCCAAACATATCTGCTGGAAGCGAGGGTGCCCGTATTATACCAGGACAACACTTTCCCAGCAAAATTCCCCAAACTGCAAAGGTGCGGAGTGTGGACCAAAAGGGGGATAAGAAAGGACGCCATATATCAGTGCGACACCGGCCTGTGCAGAAAGGATTGCTTCACAGCGTAACACACATCTATGGATCATTTTATTGCTTTTTTACCCCATTATTATGCCACCTGACTATGTCCCTGATGTACTCTGCCCAGCTTACATATGCCCCACATTATAAATGGAAACACCAGCAATAATCAAACAAATCTACTACCAAGCAAAATCCGCTCTCAAAAAGCCAAATGGCGCTCCCTCCGCTCTGAACCCTACAATGTGCCCAAACAGCAGTTTACTTCCACATATATGGCATCTTCATACCCGGGAGACCCTTTTAACAATTTTTGGGGTGTGTGTCTCCAGTGGCATAAGCTGGGCATGACATATTTGTCACTGAAATGGCATATCTAGGGAAAAATATTAATTTTTAATTTGCACCATCCGCATTGCAATCATTTATGGAAAAGACCTGTGGAGTGAAAATGCTCACTACACCCCTTAATAAATGCCTTGAGGGGTGTAGTTTCCAAATGGGGTCATTTCTCAGGGGTTTCTTTTTATTATTCCACATCTGAGCCTCTGCAGTTGTGAACCAATACTTTGTAAATCGACAAATTAGGCCTCAATTTTACATGGTACACTTTCACTCCTGAGCCTGGTCGAATGTCAGGGCAAAAGATTAGGGCCCCATGTAGGGTGTTTCTAAAACCGGGAAACACTGCATAATAATTAGAGAGCTGTCTTGTTATGGTGGCACAAGCTTGGCACCACATATTGGCATATCTATGGAAAAACTCCCATTTTCACTCTGCAACATCGAGTGCACACTAAATTCTACAAAACACCTGCAGGGTTAAAATGCTTACTACACCCCTAGATAAATGCATTGAGGGGTGTAGTTTCCAAAATTGAGTCACTTCCGGGGGGTTTCCACTGTTTTGGGCCCATAGGCGCCCAGAAACCAATCCAGCAACATTTGCACTCCAAATGGTGCTCCTTCCCTTCTGAGCCCTGCCGTGTGCCCAAACAGCAGTTTATGACCACATATGGGGTATTGCCGTGCTCGGGAGAAATTTCTTTACAAATGTTGTGTTCTTTTTTTCCTTTATTTGTTGGGAAAATGAAAAATTTTGCGCTAAAGCTACGTCTTATTGAAGAAAAAGGATTGTTTTTATTTTCACTGCCCAATTCTAATAAATTCTATGAAACATCTGTGGGGTCAAAATGCTTACTACACCCCTAGATGAATTCCTCAAGAGGTGTAGTTTCTTTTGGGCGTTTTCATTGTTTTGTCCCCTCAGGAGCTTTGCAAATGTGACATGGCCTCTGCAAACCATTCCTGCTAAATGTGATCTCCAAAAGCCAAATAGCGTTCTTTCCCTTCTAAGCCCTGCCGTGTGTCTAAACAGACACTTATTACCAGATGTGGGGTATTGTTTTACTCGGGAGAAATTGCTTTACAAATTTTGCAGTGCTTTTTCTCCTTCAGTCCTTGTGGAAATGAGAAAAAATTAGCTAAACCTACATTTTCTTTGAAAAAATATAGATTTTTATTTTCAGGGCCTAGTTCCAATAATTTCAGCAAAGACCTGTGGGGTCCAAACGCTCATTATACCCCTAGATAATTTCCTCAATGGGTATAGTCTCCAAAATGGGGTCACTTGTGGGGGGGTTTCCACTGTTTTATCCCCTCAGGGGCTTTGTAATTGTGACATGGCCTCTGCAAACTATTCCTGCTAAATTTGAGCTCCAAAAGCCAAATGGCGTTCCATCCCTTCTAAGCCCTGCCGTGTCTCAATAAAGCCAATTATTACCACATGTGGGGTATTGTTTTACTCGGGAGAAATTGCTTTACAAATTTTGCAGTGGTTTTTCTCCTTTAGTCCTTGTGGAAACCTACATTTTCTTTGAAAAAATTTAGATTTTAATTTTCACGGCCTAATTCCAATAATCTCTGTAAAAAACCTGTGCGGTCAAAATGCTCACTATACCCCTAGATAATTTCCTTGAGGTGTGTAGTTTCCCAAATGGGGTCACTTTTGGGGGATTGTCACTGTTTTGGCACCTCAAGAGCCCTTTAAACCTGACATGGTGCCTAAAATATATTCTAATAAAAGTAAGGCCCCAACATCCTCTAGGTGGTCCTTTGCTTCTGAGGCCAGTGCTTCATTCCAGTAATACGCTACGGCCACATGTGGGATATTTCCAAAAACTGCAGAACCTGGGCAATAAATATTGAGTTGCATTTCTCTGATAAAACCTTCTGTGTTATAAAAAAAATTGTATTAAAAATGTATTTTAAAAAATATGTAATTTGTAAATTTCACCTCTACTTTGCTTTAATTCCTGTGAAATGTCTAAAGGGTTAACCCCTTAGTGACCAGCCCATTTTAGGCCCTAATGACCAAGCTATTTTATTTGTTTTTCTATAGTCGCATTCAAAGAGCTATAACTTTTTTATTTTTTCGTCTACATAGCTGTATGAGGACTTGTTTTTTGCGGGATTAGTTGTACTTTTTGATAGCACCATTTTTGGGTACATATAATTTTTTTATTAACTTTTATTAACTTTTTTTGGGGGGTTTATAAAAAAAAACTGAAATTCTGCCATTGTTCTATGCGTTTTTAAATTGACGCCGTTCACTGTGCGACGTAAATAACATGTTACCTTTATTCTATGGGTCGGTACGATTACACCGATACCACATATGTAGAGGTTTCTTAAGTTTTACGACTTTTGCACAATAAAAACACTTTTGAACTAAAATTATTTGTTTTGCATCGTCGCTATCCAAGGGCCATAACTTTTTCATTTTTTCATCAATGTATTGATTGTTTGGGCTTGTTTTCTGCGGGACGAGACGTAGTTTTGATTGGTTCTGTTTTGGGGTGCATGGGACTTATTGATTCATTTTTATTATGACTTTTTTGGGGGGCAATGGAAAAAAATTGCAATTTCGCCATTCTTTTTTGCATTTTTTTTTTACGGTGTTCACTTTGCGGTTTAAATTACATATTAACTTTATTAATGGAGTCATTACGGTCGCGGTGATACCATATATGGGTACTGTTATTATTTTTTTACACTTTTACTAAATAAAACCACTTTTTATGGAAAAAAATGGTTTTATTTATTTTTTTACTGTACTTTTTATTAATAATCTTTATTTCACATTGATTACTTCTTTTATTAGTCCCACTAGGGGACTTTACTGTGCGATCTTCAGATCGCTGCTATAATGCTTTGGTATACTTCGTATACCAGAGCATTATTGCCTGTCAGTGTAAATCTGACAGGCAATCTGTTAGGACGTGCCTCCGGCACGTCCTAACAGGCATGTGTCCAGGGCAGACCTGGGAGCTTTTATCAAGCCCCCGGCTGCCATGACACCCCATCGGAGACCCGTTATAGCATTTGCGGGCCGCCGATGGGTGACGGGGAGCTCACTCCCTCTGTAAACAAAGTTAGATGCCGCGGTCGCTATTGACGGCGGCATTTAACGGGTTAAACGGCCGCGATCGAAGTAAACTTCGATCGCGGGTGTTGGAGCAGGAGCTCAGCTGTCATCAGACTGCTGAGCCCCGGCTCCAGCCTGCACGGGAGACCCGTGCAGGACTTAGGCTAGGCTCACGTGAAAAGGTGTCAGCCTAGCCTAAGGCCCCTTAGTGACAAACGTAAAAAGGCGTATTGTTGGTCACTAAGGGGTTAAGACATTTTCTAAATGCTGTTTTGAATACTTTGAGGGGTGAAGTTTTTAAAATGGGGTGACTTTTTGGGGGTTTCTAATATATAAGGCCCTCAAAGCCACTTCACAACTTAAAAAGGCTCTGTCACCAGATTATCAAATCCCTATGCATGTGATCAGCACTGCAATGTAGAAAACAGTAACGTTGTTTTTTTTAAAAAAAAACAATAATTTTTGCCCAAGTTATGAGTAATTTTATATTTATGCAAATGAGCATTTAAATGGACAACTGGGCGTGTTTTCTCGTATTTCCAACTGGGTGTGTATTGTGTTTTTACCAACTGGGCGTGTTTACTTGATTTACCAACTGGGCGTTGTGAATAGAAGTGTATGACGCTGACAAATCAGCATCATACACTTCTCATCGTTCCCACCCAGCTTCTTTCACTGCAGAAATACAGCGTGACGTTACCCACAGGTCCTTCAACCTTGTCGTCGGACAAAGAAGATACATCGGCTCCAGGCGTCCAAAAGGTTAATATGCTCGCCTCTAGGGAGTTTGCTATGCTTACCTGCACATACCCTGTGGGTGACGTCATCATTCCCAGCTAGCTTCTTTCACTGCAGACACAGCGTGACGTCACCCGCAGGTCCTTCAACCTTGGCGTCGGAAGAGAGAAGACACATCCGCTCCAGGCGTCAGAGTACAGTTGAATTTGCAGCAGCATCACCATGTGCAGGTAAGCATAGCAAACTCCCTAGAGACGAGCATATTAACCTTTTGGACGCCTGGAGCCGATGTATCTTCTTTGTCCGATGACAAGGTTGAAGGACCTGTGGGTGATGTCACGCTGTATTTCTGCAGTGAAAGAAGCTGGGTGGGAACGATGAGAAGTGTATGCTGATTTGTCAGCGTCATACACTTCTATTCACAGCATGTATCCTATGTGTGAGTGGTGTGTTCAGCATGTATCCTATGTGTGAGTGGCGTGTACAGCATGTATCCTATGTGTGAGTGGCGTGTACAGCATGTACCCTATGTGTGAGTGGCGTGTACAGCATGTATCCTATGTGTGAGTGGCGCGTGCAGCATGTATCCTATGTGTGAGTGGCATGTGCAGCATGTATCCTATGTGTGAGTGGCGTGTGCAGCATGTATCCTACCGTGTTTCCCCGAAAGTAAGACAGTGTCTTACTTTCTTTTTATCCCCAAAAGCCCCACTATGTCTTACTTTCGGGGTATGTCTTATATTGGAAAAAAATTGTCGAATTATTTATTTATTTTTTTTCACAAACTTTATTTAACTGTTTTACATTTTTTTTTTTAGTCCCACCAGGGGACTTCACTATGCGATGTGCCGATCGCATATATAATGCTTTGGTATACTTAGTATACCGAAGCATTATTGCCTGTCAGTGTAAAACTGACAGGCAACCTATTAGGTCATGCCTCCGGCATCGCCTAACAGGCAGATGCTGAAGGCAGACCTGGGGGTCTTTGTTAGACCCCCGGCTGTCATGGAAACCCGACGGCGACCCGCGATTTGTTTGCGGGGGCGCCGATCGGGTGACAGAGGGAGCTCCCCCCCTCTGTCAAACACATTAAATGCCGCTGTCACTATTGACAGCGGCATTTAATGGGTTAAACTGCCGGAATCGGCGCGCGCTTCGATTCCGGCAGTTGCAGCAGGAGCCAGGCTGTGTATAACAGCCGTGCTCCTGCCGCTGATCGCGTGGGTACAGTCTCAGTACCCGCGCCATCACAGGACGGATATATCCGTCCTCCTGCGCGAACTAGCAGCTGCTGAGGGCGGATATATCCGTCCTTCGGCGTTAAGGAGTTAATACTGTGTGCATTACCGTATTTTAAGCAGGAGGCGGCATTGACAAGTGCAGGGGACGGCGCGGTGACGTATGGAGAGGGGGGCGGCGCGGAAGTGGGCAGGAGGCGGCAATACCCCCGTGTTTCCCCGAAAGTAAGACATATGTCTTACTTTCGGGGTACGGCTTATATTAGCCGACCCCCCTGAAACCCCCGATACGTCTTACAATCGGGGGTGTCTTACTATCGGGGAAACACGGTATGTGTGAGTGGCGTGTACAGCATGTATTATATGTGTGAGTGGTGCATGCAGCATGTATCCTATGTGTGAGTGGCGTGTGCTGCGTGTATCCTATGTGTGAGTTTCGTGTGCAGCATGTATCCTATGTGTGAGTGGCATGTGCAGCATGTATCCTATGTGTGAGTGGCATGTACAGAATGTATCCTATGTGTGAGTGGCATGTACATCATGTATCCTATGTGTGAGTGGCCTGTACAGCATGTGTCCTTTGTGTCAGTAGCGTGTACAGCATATATCCTATGTGTGAGTGGCGTGTACAGCATGTATCCTATGTGTGAGTGGCATGTGCAGCATGTATCCTATGTTTGAGTGGCGTGTGCAGCATGTATCCTATGTGTGAGTGGCGTGTACAGCATGTATTCTATGTGTGAGTGGCGTATGCAGCAAGTATCCTATGTGTGAGTGGCGTGTGCTGCGTGTATCCTATGTGTGAGTTTCGTGTGCAGCATGTATCGTATGTGTGAGTGGCGTGTGCAGCATGTATCCTATGTGTGAGTGGCCTGTACAGCATGTATCCTATGTGTGAGTGGCGCATGCAGCAAGTATCCTATGTGTGAGTGGCGTGTGCTGCGTGTATCCTATGTGTGAGTTTCGTGTGCAGCATGTATCGTATGTGTGAGTGGCGTGTGCAGCATGTATCCTATGTGTGAGTGGCATGTACAGCATGTATCCTATGTGTGAGTGGCATGTACATCATGTATCCTATGTGTGAGTGGCCTGTACAGCATGTGTCCTTTGTGTGAGTAGCGTGTACAGCATATATCCTATGTGTGAGTGGCGTGTACAGCGTGTATCCTATGTGTGAGTGGCGTGGGCAGCAGGTATCTTATGTGTGAGTGACGTGTACAGCATGTATCCTATGTGTGAGTGGTGTGTGCAGCATGTATCCTATGTGTGAGTAGTGTGTACAGCATGTATCCTATCTGTGAGAGGCGTGTGCAGCACGTATCCTATGTGTGAGTGGCCTGTACAGCATGTGTCCTATGTGTGAGTGGCGTGTGCAGTGTGTATCCTATGTGTGAGTGGCATGTACAGCATGTATCCTATGTGTGAGTGGCGTGTACAGCATGTGTACTATGTGTGAGTGGCGTGTACATCATGTATCCTATGTGTGAGTGGTGTGTACAGCATGTATCCTATGTGTGAGTGGTGTGTACAGCATGTATCCTATGTGTGAGTGGTGTGTACAGAATGTATCCTATGTGTGAGTGGTGTTGGTGTGTACAGCATGTATCCTATGTGTGAGTGGTGTGTGCAGCATGTATCCTATGTGTGAGTGGCGTGTGCAGCATGTATCCTGTGTGAGTGGCGTGTACAGCATGTGTCCTATATGTAAGTGGTGTGTACAGCATTTATCCTATGTGTGAGTGGCGTGTGGTGTGAGTGGCATGTACAGCATGTGTACTATGTGTGAGTGGCGTGTACAGCATTTATCCTATGTGTGAGTGGCGTGTACAGCATGTATTCTATGTTTGAGTGGCCTGTACAGCATGTATCCTATGTGTGAGTGGCGTGTACAGCATGTGTCCTATGTGTGAGTGGCGTGTAGAGCATGTATCCTATGTGTGAGTGGCGTGTACAGCATGTGTCCTATGTGTGAGTGGCGTGTACAGCATGTGTCATATGTGTGAGTGGCGTGTGCAGCAGGTATCTTATGTGTGAGTGACGGGTACAGCATGTATCCTATGTGTGAGTGGCGTGTACAGCATGTACCCTATGTGTGAGTGGTGTGTACAGCATGTGTCCTATGTGTGAGTGGCGTGTATAGCATGTTTCCTATGGGTGAGTGGCGTGTACTGCATGTATCCTATGGGTGAGTGGCATGTACAGCATGTATCCAATGTGTGAGTGGTTTGTGCAGCAGGTATCCTATGTGCAGGGGCGTAGCTAGGGGGGACAGGTGAGGCATGTGCCCCGGGCGCAAATAAGTTGTAGGGAAGGGGGGGGGCGCCGCAGAGCAGCTGATCGCTGCTTATAGGCGCCCTGTATGTCGGACACCTGCAGCAGCTTTAGGAAGAGCCAGGAAATCACGCAGCGTCGTTCTGACTGAGGTCTGTGACGGCCAGGGAGTGGACCAGTCCAATCACCCTACCTGTCACTTGACCTCACGTCAGTGACATGAGGTCAGATGACTCAGGTCAGGGGACTGGACTGGTCCACTCCCTTGCTGCACCCTCCCAGCATGTAGGGGGTGCCACTGGGCTCTGCCTCTACTCTGTGCTCTGCTGTTACACACACAGAGTAAATAACAGCCGAGAAGCAGAGGAGGAAGCTCCTGTCCTGAAATAAACTTGTGATCCTGTCAGCAAGGATACATGGTGAGTGTCTGTGTGCATATGTGTGTGTAGTGTGTATACAGTATGTGTCTCTGTGTTTGTATGTGTCTATGTTACAGTGTGTGTGTGTGTGTCTCTGTGTCTCTGCATGTGTTTGTCTCTTACATCTACTACATTATCTGTACTCAGAGAGTTATCACTGTGTTATCTGTGGTGTTGCATAGGACTGCAGGTAACATCTACTGCATTATCTGTACTCAGAGAGTTATCACTGTGTTATCTGTGGTGTTACATAGGACTGCAGGTAACATTACTACATTATCTGTACTCCGTTATTACTGTGTTATCTGTGGTGTTACATAGGACTACAGGTAACATCTACTTAATTATCTGTACTCAGAGAGCTATCACTGTGTTATCAGAGGTGTTACATAGGGCAGCACGTGAAATCTACAACAATATCTGTACTGGGTATATATGGGTCTGGAAAAAAGGGGACAAAAGTCGATGGTCCAGCGCAGTCAAGTTTAAAACAGAACGTAGTTCCAATTTTATTTGGATAGTTAAAACAAGATCATTCCCGAATGCAAGGGTGAAAATGTAGGTAAGGTGCCTACGCGTTTCAGACGTATACCACGTCCTTCCTCATGGCTTTAATGCTAACAACTAAATGTCAGAACGAGGTTTATATCCGTTGCCAACAGGTGAAAATTAGTGATGTCACAGAAAAGTGGTGCTGTCCAGCATAGTAGTGTTGAACTAGGGAGACGCCTATAGGGCATCAGCATTCTGTGAATAAAAGCTATCCAGCACGGTGGAGCTGTCCAGCAGAAGTGGTGCTGAAACAGAAAGTCGGTGATAGAACATCACTGCTCCACTAGTAAGTTATGTGCTTACAGCATTGGTTGATGGCTAGTTGTAATGACGGGGGTGGGGAGACAGACAAGTGAGCCCTAATCTACCCACCACTCAGTCCCTGCCTACGTGCAACGACCCGCCCTAGGCGACGGGGTACAACTGGGCGACGGTCCCTACGCTCAATAAGTGCACGACAGACAAACAGACAAGGGTACACAGAGCTAGGGGGGAAAGGGGCAGTTGCCCACGGCAACACCGTGAGCAACAAGAGTAGTAAACAAGCCGAGTCAAACCAGAAGACAAAAGGGCCAGGAAACAAAACGAGAAGAATCACAAGCAAAGGAGGAACAGGAAAGGCAGGTATAAATAGACAGAGGGCAGGAGCTAGCTCCGTCTGGCCAGGCTGTGATCCCACTCCCAAGCCTGCCACCCTGAGTGGTGGAAGATGGAGTCAGTCTCACAGACATAGAAGCAGGTGCAGACTGATTATCTATAAGCATTAACCCTGAAGCTGTGCTTGGCAGATCCTTTACAGTACCCCCCCCCTTTTATGAGAGGCCACCGGACCCTTTCTAAGTGGACCTGGTTTACTGGGGAAACGAAGGTGAAACCTCCTGACCAATAACCCAGTGTGAACATCCCGAGCGGGTACCCAAGTCTTCTCCTCAGGCCCGTATCCTCTCCAATGGACCAGGTACTGGAGGGAGCCTTGGACCATCCTGCTGTCCACAATCTTGGCCACCTTGAATTCTGCCCCCTCAGGGGTGAGAACAGGGACCGGAGGATTCCTCGAGGGAGCCAAGGACGGGGAGAAGCGTTTAAGGAGGGAGGCATGGAACACGTCGTGTACTCGAAAAGATGGGGGCAACTCCAGTCGGAAGGAGACAGGATTGAGGACTTCAATGACCTTGTACGGCCCTATAAACCGGGGAGCACACTTCTTGGACGGGACCTTAAGGCGCAAATTTATAGACGATAGCCACACCAGATCCCCGACCATAAACAAGGGGTTAGCAGAACGTTTTCTATCTGCCTGAGTTTTTTGTATGCTCTGGGACGCCTCTAGGTTCTTCTGAACCTGAGCCCAGACTGTGCACAGTTCTCAATGAACGACCTCTACCTCGGGATTGTTGGAACTACCAGGTGAAACGGAAGAGAACCGTGGATTAAACCCAAAATTACAGAAAAAGGGGGAGACCCCTGACGAGTTACTGACCCGGTTATTAAGGGAAAATTCGGCGAGGGGAATGAATGAGACCCAATCATATTGACAGTCAGAGATAAAACACCTTAAATATTGTTCTAGAGACTGATTAGTCCTCTCAGTTTGGCCATTAGTTTCAGGATGGAAGGCAGAGGAGAAGGACAGATCAATCTCCAACTTTTTACAGAAGGCTCTCCAAAACAATGAAACAAATTGTACCCCTCTATCAGAAACAATATTGACAGGGATCCCATGGAGACGCAGGATGTGTTTGACAAACAAGGTAGCTAACGTCTTACCATTGGGCAGTTTTTTGAGGGGCACAAAGTGGCACATCTTACTGAAGCAGTCTACTACAACCCACACCACCGACTTGCCTTGAGATGGAGGCAAATCGGTGATAAAATCCATGGAGATATGGGTCCAAGGTCTCTGGGGAATGGGCAAATAACATAGTAAGCCCTCTGGTCGGGACCTGGGAGTCTTGGACCTAGCACAAACTTCACAAGCGGCGACGTAGGCCTTAACGTCTTTAGGCAACCCAGGCCACCAATAGTTTCTGGCAATGAGGTGCTTGGTACCCAGGATGCCTGGATGGCCAGATAGTGCAGAGTCATGATTTTCCCTAAGTACCCTTAGCCGGAATTGCAGGGGAACAAACAGCTTGTTCTCAGGAAGGATCCCGGGAGCTGAACCTTGATCAGCCGCAATTTCAGAGACTAAATCAGAATCAATAGCGGAAATGAATATACCTGGAGCCAAAATACAAGCAGGATCTTCCTCCGAAGGAGGGCTGGCCATGAAGCTACGTGACAGTGCATCAGCCTTAACATTTGCGAGTGAGATCCGTAAGAGGCTTAGCGATGACCGAGAAGTTAGCAATAAACCTCCTGTAATAATTAGCGGACCCCCGTAAGCACTGTAACGCCTTCAGGGAGGCAGGTTGGACCCATTCCGCCACAGCCTGGACCTTGGCGGGGTCCAAGCGGAATTCATGAGGAGTGAGGATTTGGCCCAAAAATGGTATCTCCTGCACCCCAAACACACATTTTTCGGTCTTAGCAAACAGTTTGTTTTCTTGAAGGACCTGGAGCACCTTCCTGACATGCTCAATGTGGGAGGACCAGTCCTTGGAAAACACAAGTATGTCATCAAGGTAGACTACAAGAAATAAACCCAGGTAGTCTCTTAAAATCTCATTTATGAAATTCTGGAAGACCGAGGGAGCATTACACAACCCAAAGGGCATGACGAGGTATTCGAAATGACCTTCGGGCGTGTTAAACGCAGTCTTCCACTCATCCCCCTCTTTGATGCGGATAAGGTTATACAAGGTAGGTCAAACTTAGAGAACCATTGGGCCCCCTGAACCTGATTAAAGAGATCAGGAATCAGAGGAAGGGGATACTGATTCCTTACAGTGACCTTATTCAAGCTTCGGTAGTCAATGCATGGCCTAAGACCACCATCCTTCTTCCCTACGAAGAAGAAGCCAGCACCTACCGGAGAAGTAGAGGGGCGAATGTAACCCTTGGCCAGGCATTGCTGGATATACTCTCTCATGGCTTCACGTTCGGGACAAGAGAGATTAAATATCCTACTCTTAGGGAGCTTAGCTCCTGGTACCAAATTGATTGCGCAATCATATTGTCTTTGAGGAGGTAACACTTCGGAGGCCACATTAGAGAAAACATCGGCGAAGTCCTGAACAAACTCAGGTAGCGTGTTCACCACCTCAGGGGGAGAAATAGAATTAACAGAAAAACATGACGTCAAGCATTCATTACCCCACTTGGTAAGGTCCCCAGAATTCCAGTCAAACGTGGGATTATGCAACTGCAACCAGGGAAGGCCTAAAACTAAATCGGACGATAATCCCTGCATTAACAGTACAGAGCACTGCTCCAAATGCATGGAGCCAACAAGGAGTTCAAAAACAGGGGTATGCTGTGTAAAATAACCATTAGTAAGAGGAGTGGAGTCGATACCCACTACCTGGACAGGTTTAGGCAAATCAATCAAAGGCATAGCTAGAGACATAGCAAATTCCACAGACATGATATTAGCAGAAGACCCTGAATCCACGAAGGCACTGCCGGTAGCAGACCTACCACCAAAAGAGACCTGAAAGGGAAGCAAGATTTTATTACGTTTCATATTTACGGGAAATACCTGTGCGCCCAAGTGACCTCCCCGATGATCACTTAGGCGCGGAAGTTCTCCGGCTGCATTCTTACACTTAGGACAGTTGTTCACTTGATGCTTGTCATCCCCACAGTAGAAGCAGAGACGATTCTTCCTGCGGAAATCTCTACGTTGTTGGGGGGACACGGAGGCCCCGAGTTGCATAGGTAACTCTGAGTCTTCCGGGGAGGAACGAAGCAACGGAACCTCGGGAGGCATCATGGGGGAGTCAGAGGAGAAAACATCAAGACGTTCAAGTCGTCGTTCCCTGAGACGTCGGTCAAGTCGTACCGCTAAAGCCATAACCTGGTCTAGGGAGTCAGAAGAGGGATAACTAACTAGCAGATCTTTCAGGGCGTTCGACAGACCCAACCTAAACTGGCACCTTAAGGCAGGGTCATTCCACCGAGAAGCTACGCACCACTTCCTAAAGTCAGAGCAATACTCCTCAACAGGTCTCTTACCCTGACGTAAGGTCACCAGCTGACTCTCGGCAAAAGCAGTCTTGTCAGTCTCGTCATAGATGAGTCCGAGAGCAGAAAAGAAAAGATCAACAAAGGAAAGTTCAGGGGCGTCAGGAGCCAAGGAGAAGGCCCATTCTTGGGGCCCTTCCTGGAGCCGGGACAAAATTATACCCACCCGCTGGCTCTCAGAACCTGAGGAGTGGGGCTTTAAACGAAAATAGAGCCTACAACTCTCCCAAAAGGAGAGAAAAGTCTTCCGGTCCCCTGAGAACCGGTCGGGCAAATTCATGTGGGGTTCAAGAGGTGAGGTGAGGGGGATTACCATGGTAGCATCAGGCTGGTTGACCCTCTGAGCCAGGGCCTGGACCTGTAGGGAGAGACCCTGCATTTGCTGAGCCAGGGTCTCAAGGGGGTCCATAGTGGTGTCAGGGACCTGGGTAGACAAGGTATGGGCTTGTGATTATGTAATGACAGGGATGGGGAGACAGACAAGTGAGCCCTAATCTACCCACCACTCAGTCCCTGCCTACTTGCAATGACCCGCCCTAGGCGACGGGGTACAACTGGGCGACGGTCCCTACGCTCAATAAGTGCACGACAGACAAACAGACAAGGGTACACAGAGCTAGGGGGAGAAAGGGGCAGTTGCCCACGGCAACACCGTGAGCAACAAGAGAAGTGAACAAGCCGAGTCAAACCAGGAGAGTACGAGGTGCCAAACGCAGAGCAGAAGAGTAGTAAACAAGCCGAGTCAAACCAGGAGTGTACGAGGTACCAAACGCAGAGCAGGAGAGTAGTCAGCAAGCCGGGGTCAATATGAAGCAAGGACAATGGTACAAGAAGCTGCAGCAGGGCCAGGAAACCAAACGAGAAGAATCACAAGCAAAGGAGGAACAGGAAAGGCAGGTATAAATAGACAGAGGGCGGGAGCTAGCTCCGTCTGGCCAGGCTGTGATAGGTTCTCCCACTCCTAAGCCTGCCACCCTGAGTGGTGGAAGATGGAGTCAGTCTCACAGACATAGAAGCAGGTGCAGACTGATTATCTATGGGCGTTAACCCCGAAGCTGTGCCTGGCAGATCCTTTACACTAGTAATAAATAATAAGATGAGGGATAATAATGATCCAAAACTATCCTAGAGTAGTGGATAGAATATTAATGCTTATTTCTATTTATTAGGCTGTCGGATATGAACCTCTGAAATACTCACATCGAAAAATTAAAACATAATTAGACGCTAAAAAATACATGATATTAAACAGTTTAAGACAATACATGAACTGGAAAAAAGGGGAATTATATAGTGGTCTTCAAGGATAATTAGTATTGGAAAATTTGTTTTCCTTTGTATACTAGACCGTCAATTGGTTAACGGGTAATCTGGTGGGGGAAGGACCCGTTGATATGGATAATTAGGTGTCATCTGTAAAAACTATGAACATTAACAAGTATTATTAATTATTAGGCCATATTAAATTCTGCCAATCATTTCATAAATTCTTTTGCTAATAGTGGAACATTAATTCTTTTTTTAGGTTCAGACATATAGACATTCCAGGTGTTGATATGTGTCCGCAACATAGGCATACTCAGTGAGGACGTGCCCATCCCACAGTGAGTGAGTATGTACGTGTAGGCGGGCATATATTTACAGCCTGTAGTCATCCGATTTACATGTGGACCTTTCTCGTGTTTATGGAGGGGTAGTGAGAGATGCTGTTTGAGCATGAATCTCTATATGTACATATACCTATGGTTTGGGGGGGGAATATTTTTGTATGTTTGGTTATTTTTCACTTTGTTTGAGTGATTGGGTAGTGTGTAGGAACCCTTAGGGACAGGTAAGGTACACACAAACCCTTGTAGGTATTTGCCACCTCAACCTGAGAACTGGTATGGTCAATATGATGATGGATTGAATGTCAGAGGGGAAATGGAAGGTGATGCTCCACCCCACAGTAGATTCCTGGGTACCAAGACCTCAACTCCTCCTCGGGGATGATAACCTGCCATGATAAAGACCTGGATATCGGCCCAAAAAGATTGTTTCGTCTTCAATCAAGATGCTGGGAAAAGTTGGAAAAGTAATGGATCACGTACAAAAGGTTGCTGAAAGGCGGGCTAAGCCATTCCAAGGCTGACCATATGAGGGCACAAGTAGCCTTACACGGGTCGGCATGCTAAAATTGGATCGTCCACTGGAAAGAACTGCTGACGCCACTCAAGAGGATGAAACTCCAAGCAAGAAAGAACAAGAAATCTGCTGTTCATGGACTTTGAGGTTTTCATATGAGCTTTGTTCGTTTTGATGAGCTTTGAGGCTTCGTTCTATGGACTGTGAGTTTATTTCAACCCCGTTCTATGGACTATAAAGGTTTCTTCGTACTATGGACTATGAAGGTTTAATTTCAACTTCGTCTGATGAGCTTCGAGGCTTCGTTCTATGGACTGTGAGTTTTATCTCAACTTCGTTCTATGGACTATGAGATTTAATTTCATCTTCATTCTGTGAACTTTGAGGTTTAGTTTCTTTGGACACTAGACTCCAGAGTCAGAGGACTGGCTGGAAGATGTCCTTGAGGAGATAGCTGATGTCGAGTATCTAGGTCCAATAGTATACTTCCTTCCATCTCAGACCATTACCAGTAACCAGGGAGGTTGAGGGGGTAAATAGAACCCCACAAACACTTCCCCAAATTGCATTGTCGAGTCCCCGACAACAGGGGGATTGTAAAGGGAAGTGTCCCTATATATATATATATATATATATATATATATATATATATATATATATAGTGTGTATGTATATGTGTGTATATATACAGTGTATATGTATATATATATATACACATATATATAATATATATGTGGTGTATAATACATATAATGTATCATGAGCCAGGGCTGTACCAACAACAGCCCTGGTCATGAATGCGGTTCTAAGCGAAGCAGGACAATTAGCATGGCCCTGCTTTGTTTGGAAACCATGGAGACAAGGGATAGTTATCCCCTGTCTCCATTTCAAGTCTCCCGCACGCACGGACTGTCTCGTGCGGGCGCTCATGAGTCGGCTGGTGATACATTATCACCATGCCGACCCATGCTAGCCAGGGGCAAGCGCCACATCCCCCGCTACGAGCGTACCGACAGGGTTAAATAGCTGGAGCTAGCTGAAGATGACCTCACCACCAGCTGGGACCTGCATGCCTGCCTGCCTCCCACACCACCAGGAACTGGCTCACCTCCCCTGTCCTGTCTCTCTCCTCCAACGACCTGCTATGGCTCCTGCTTCTGCCACCAATGCTAAGTATGTCTGAATAGAGTCAGTTTCAGCTCCTCGGAACCTGATTCAATTGAAGTATTTAATGAAGCCTCAGATAGTGATAACTCTAGGAACCTATACTCCCAAAGATACCAACCAGTCAGCAAACCAAGGAAGTAAAAAAACGGGAAAGGAGGGGCGGTAGGAAACATCACCCAAACAGACCAGGAACAAAACCGCCGCCTACGGAACCGCAGGAATCCACACTCAGCATTAATGTGATCAACCTTTACTCATCCGAACTGACTCCAGCACAAGTCAAAGTTCTGTCGTTGGGCCTCAATTTTGCCCCTAATCGCATGTTCGATTCTTTCAACACAGTTCTGGACATTAATAGATTTGTAAGGAATTTAACAGTAAAGAGGCATTTTTATAATACGCTCTCAATGACAACAGACTCCGAAGATTTTTATCTCAGAGAATCCAATACAAACATCCATGACCATAGATCACTATCGTTTGAGGAACATAGGGCAATCCAATGCTTAGAGAGTCTGAACCCAGAACTTCCTATAAGAAATATTCATTTTTCTGCGGACTTTGTTACGAAAAATCCAAGCTTCTATCCTCTGGCATCCAGGACAGACTCTATGGACAGATTTCAATGGGCAATTGAAAAGGATCTCCAGCAACTATCTGAAAATTCGAAGTGTTGCAATAAGAACTTTAATATCTCTAAAGAGGTGAATATGGCAAAAAAATTGTTAAAAAATAACAAGGGTATTATTATTAAGAGGTCGGATAAAGGGGGCAGTATCACTGTGCTAGATAGGGAAATGTACAAAACCCAAATTTTGAAACTTCTAGCAGACACAGACACATATAAAAACTAACATGTAATCCAACATCCATGCTCCAAAAAAAGCTCAACAAACGAATAAACGATGGTTTAGGTAGTGGCGTATTAACAAGTAAACAAGCAGAATATATTATGGTCCAATGTCCCTCAAATTCCAATCATGCACGCATTGCCCAAGACTCATAAAGGCATAAACCCCCCACCTATGCGCCCCATAGTGTCAGGGATAGGATCACTAACAGAAAAACTATCTGAATGGCTAGACTCCTTGTTACAACCCCTTGCACTAAGAACCCCAGGCCATTTACGTGACACCAGAGATGTGTTATGCTCATTTCACAAAAAAAGATGGGAAAATAAATTTACATGGCTGAGCTGTGATGTGACCTCACTTTATACCAGCATTCCACATGAAATAGCCCATAGGGCACTAAAATATCATCTTCTTAAACACATCAACTACAGCTTTGAGCTACAATCATATACACTAGAGGTCCTTGTCTTCCTGATGACACACAATTTCTTCCAGTTCGATGGGTTGTTTTACCTACAACTTAAGTGAGTATCAATTGGAGCTAAATTCTCCCCTTCTTTGGCTAATCTTGTGATGGCTTGGTGGGAGGAACTTTTCATTTTTTCTAGTGATAACTCTTTTGGCAGATCTATTAACTGGTATGCAAGGTATATAGACGACCTGCTATTTATATGGGAAGGCAATATGTCAGATATCCAAAATGTCATCAATTATCTTAATGACAACCAATTCAAATTGAAATTTACCTATTTTTCACAAAAAGATACTATCCAGTTTCTGGACCTAGAACTCAAAGGACATGCAGGGGAAATAATCAACACTAAAACATACCGTAAGCCGATTTCAGGGAACACTATCTTGCATGCTACAAGCGATCACCCCAGACAAACCATCTCATCAATCCCAGTGGGAGAAATGTACAGAGCAAAAATAAATTGTAGTAACGACCCCAATTACCGGGTGGAACAACAGCAAATTTGTAGGAGACTACGCAAAAGAGGGTATGCAGAATGGACCCTCAAAAGAGCAACCTCCATTGTAGAAACAAAGCCCCGATATATACTTCTAGAGCCAAAACATAATAATAAAGATACTGGTCTAAACGTACCTACTTTGGTGTTACAACACAGTAGTCAGTTTAATGAAATAAAGAAAATCGTCCATAAAAATTTAGCCATTCTAATGTAAGACGAGGCTCTGTCAGATATTTTGAAAGATGGTTGTCGTGTTGTATCCAGAAAAGCTCCTTCCTTAGGTGATCTATTGTCTCCTTCTATATTTTCCTCAAACATTCCCAAACTGACATGGCTTCAATATACGGGTTTCTTTAAATGCGGATCGCATCCATGTAAAATCTGTTCATATGGTAAGCCTACTAAGACCTTCAGAGATTCAGATAACAATACAAATTTTTCAATTCAAACTTACATTAATTGCAACAGTGAGGCAGTGATATACATTGTGGAGTGTTTGGAATGCAATCTAATGTATGTAGGTTGCACCAGCCGCAAATGTAAAACTAGGATACTAGAACATTTGGGCTATATAAGAAATCCTAACCTCACCAATATCTCCAATGTTGTAAAACATTTCATAACCTTCCATAATAGATCAATTACAAGTCTGAGATGTTATGCCAGAAAAAAAGTCAAAACTCCAACCAGAGGGGGCAACATCAAACATAAAATCTTATCACGTGAAGCATACTGGATATTTACACTAAAAACGAGGTTTCCTAAACGTTTGAACTTAAAAAAAGAATTAATGTTCCACTAATAGTAAAAGAATCTATGAAATGATCGGTAGAATCTAATATGGCCTAATAATCAATAATACCTGTTAATGTTCATGGCTTTTACAGATGACACCTAATTATCCATATTAACGGGTCCTTCCCCCATCTCATCTGATTTCCCGTTTGACGGTCTAGTATACAAAGGAAAACAAATTTTCCAATACTAATTATCCTTGAAGACCAATACATAATTCCCCTTCTTTCCAGTTCATGTATTGTTTTAAACTGTTTAACCCCTTAGTGACCAGCCCATTTTAGGCCTTAATGACCAAGCTATTTTATTTGTTTTTCTATAGTCGCATTCAAAGCGCTATAACTTTTTTATTTTTTCGTCTACATAGCTGTATGAGGACTTGTTTTTTGCGGGATTAGTTGTGCTTTTTAATAGCACCATTTTTGGGTACATACTTATTATTTTTATATTAACTTTTATTAACCATTTTGGGGGGGATTATAAAAAAAAACTGAAATTCCGCCATTGTTCTATGCGTTTTTAAATTGACGCCGTTCACTTTGCGACGTAAATAACATGTTACTTTTATTCTATGGGTCGGTACGATTACGGCGATACCACATATGTAGAGGTTTTTTTATGTTTTACGACTTTTGCACAATAAAAACACTTTTGAACTAAAATTATTTGCTTTTGCATCGTCGCTTTCCAAGAGCCGTAATTTTTTTATTTTTCCATCAATGTAGTGATTTTTTGGGCGATTGTTTTCTGCGGGACGAGACGTAGTTTTGAATGGTACTGTTTTGGGGTGCATGGGACTTATTGATTCATTTTTATTATGACTTTTTTGGGGGGCAATGGAAAAAAATTGCAATTTCGCCATGGTTTTTTGCGTTTTTTTTTACTTCGTATACCAGAGCATTATTGCCTGTCAGTGTAAATCTGACAGGCAATCTGTTAGGACGTGCCGCCGGCGCGTCCTAACAGGAATATGTCCAGGGCAGACCTGGGGGCTTTTATCAAGCCCCCGGCTGCCATGACACCCCATCGGAGACCCGCGATTTCATTCGCGGGCCGCCGATGGGTGACAAAGGGAGCGCACTCCCTCGGTAAACAAAGTTAAATGCCGCGGTCGCTATTGAAGGCGGCATTTAACGGGTTAAACGGCCGCGATCGAAGTAAACTTCATCAGACAGCAGAGCCCCGGCTCCTGCCTGCACAGGAGACCCGTGCAGGACTTAGACTAGGCTGACGTGAAAAGGCATCAGCCTAGCCTAAAGCCCATTAGTGACCGACGTAAAAAGGCGTATTAGTGGTCACTAAGGGGTTAAATGATGTATTTTTTAGCGTCTATTCATGTTTTAATTTTTCGATGTGAGTATTTCAGAGGTTTATATCCGACAGCCTAATAAACAGAAATTAGCATTAATATTCTATCCACTACTCTAGGATAGATTTGGGTCATTGTTATCCCTCATTTTATTATTTATAAATATTCATCAATCAACGCTATAAGCACATAACTTACTAGTGGAGCAGTGATGTTCTATCACCGGCTCTCTGTTTCAGCACCACTTCTGCTGGACAGCTCCACCGTGCTGGATAGCTTTTATTCATAGAATACTGATGCTTTATAGGCGTCTCCCTAGTTCAGCACTACTATGCTGGACAGCACCACTTTTCTGTGTGACATCACTAATTTTCACCTGTTGGCAACCAGATATAGACCTCTTTCTGACATTTAGTTGTTAGCATTAAAGCCATGAGGAAGAACGTGGTATACGTCTGAAACGCGTAGGCACCTTACCTACATTTTCACCCTTGCATTCGGGAATGATCTTGTTTTAACCATCCAAATAAAATTGGAACTACGTTCTGTTTTAAACCTGACTGCGCTGGACCATCGACTTTTGTCTACTTAGGTCTACTTAGATACAACGGCTTAGCAGACAGTATCACACATTCTAGGCCCAATTAGAAGGTTAATTGTGAAAAAAATTCTTATGGTGTTTTTCGATAAAAGTCACTTGAACTGGTATCATTTAAACAGTTAACCCATAAATGGCGCTGTTTATGTGGAATTTACCCTGCGGCCTAATGTAATATATAATGTATTTTAAAAAATGTAAAAAAGCATACATTTTGTGGGGTGAATTGAAAAAAAACCTGTAATTCCACCATTTCTGTTTTGATTTTACAATGTTCATCGGGTGGCATGAATTGCATGATAACTTGATTCTGCGGGTCGTTACGATTATGGCGATACCAAATTTATATAGTTTTATTTTTTACAAAATAATTTGTTTTTGTGACGCTGCATTCGAAGATGAACTGCATAGTTTTTCAATGCAACAGCACTTCATAGGGCTATAAGGGGTTAAAACCCACTCTCTGAAGCCCCCCTTCAAGATACATTTCAACTAATCTGGTCCCCATGGCAGAAATGTGTCTTTCCATCTGGCACCTCCAGCAGACTCCTTTCAGTCTAGTTTGATTTATTTTACCTCAGAGTTCCTCTTTTTACCTTTTTTTAATTTATTTTCTCCCCCCCTTTTTTTTAACTATTTCTAACAGGGGCTGTGCAGAGTTAGAAAAATATGGCTGCTTTCTTTCAAAAACAGCACCACACCTATCCACAGTTTGTATCTGGTATTGCAGGTTTTCTCCATTGAAGTGAATGGTAATGAGCTGTAATACCACACACAACCTATGGACAGGTGTGGTGCTGGTTTTTGGAGAAAGCAGACAAGTTATCTTATCCTGGGCAACCCTTTGTCATGCATTGTTCTTGTGCGGAGATGCTCCCTGCAATATCCCTTTTCCTTTATGGCCGCTGATATGTTCTATTCAGCTTTATGGCCTCTGTGGTAAGTACACTGCCAGTCAGTAAAGGGTTAACACTTCAGACCACTGTGGGTGACGTCACAATGAATGAGGCGGCAGTGTTAATAAACTCCTGCAGTAATGATCATGAATGCGCTGATGTCATAAATACAAATGTTTATGACATAAAGAAGATTCCATATTAGAAGGTTTTACTGCCAGATTCAGCGCCATATTGGATGGGACTGAGGACCTTGAGCTTGACTTCTCCACCAATGCCGACTTGATGTAATTTGGAGATTCTAGCAGGGAAACGCTACACCCAAGACCACTTCTTCATCACAGTGATGCCATCCTCTTCATACGGGTTGTCTGTAATAGAGGGGGGTTTCCAGCAGGAGATCCCCTTCTATTGGCCGGAGCGGAGACAGATGCTACAAGGAGGCATCTGGAGGACCCGTCTCATCCGTGGATCACCCATTCATTTTAATGGGTGCCCAGGAAGAGAGACACCCGCCTAGCCAACCTGATCAGCAGATTTATGTGTTTTATGTCGTTCGTTCATTGTAATGTCTTTCCTTGAAAATCTGAGAAAACTTACAAATTCTGTTACAAATTCTATTTTGGCACCTTCTAAGCCCAGAGGAAGGGCAATCCTCCAGCCATGGTTTCCCTAGAGATTTCCCCCACAGGGGGTTTTTCCTTTCCTGGGTGCTGGAGGGTGACTCTTCGTGAGTCGGAGGTTTGCCATTTTGGGTTTGGTCATATAATATAATAAAAGTTTTGACCATTTAACACCCAATTATAATGTTTTGTGTCTTTATTTTGCATTCTTTGGTTTGGTGATTGGGAATCTGGGTCTATCACATATCACAAAATCATAAGGCCGGACATCTACTTCCCACACTGACATAGAATGGAGACAACAAGCGTTGCTGCACAATTAAGTGTACACATCCTTACATTAACCCCTTCCTGACATTTGCCGTATGGGTACGCCATGGAAAGTTATGACTTCCCGCAAATTGCCGTATCCATACGCCAAATGTTTGGCAACGGCCCAGAAGCTGAGTCGGTGCCATCATCCCCGGATCTCAGCTGTATCTTACAGCTGACATCCGGCTGTAATGGCGGGGACCGAAATTAGCTTCGATCCCTGCCATTAACCCCTTAAGTGCAGCGCTCAAATGCGAGTGCTGCACTTAAGGTGTTTGCAGCTCATCGGAACCCCAGCAATGAAATTGCCGGGGTTCCGGTGGCTGCAATGGCAACCGGAGGCCTAATACTGGCCTCCCGGTCTGCCTAATACGGAAGACGGTCAAGATCCGCCCGGCGGCGGAGCCTGATCGGCTTCCGTAGCCGCCGGAAAGATGGCATCCACCTTTAATGGCAGGAACCGGAGCTAGCTCCAATCCCTGCCATTATCCCCCTCGATGCAGCAATCGAAAGCGATTACTGCATCGTAGTGGTTACTAGCAGATCACCAGCCCTGACAGGCAATCAGGACTGGCGACTGCTGCTATGGCAACAGGAGACACAATGGCCTCCTGCTCTGCTATTACGGAAGCCGATTAGGCCCCGCCGGGAGGCGAAGCCTAATCGGCTTGCTGTCAGTGAATAACTGACAGATCTAATACATTGCACTACGTAGGTAGTGCAAAGTATTAGAAAAAAAATGAAAAGAATTGAAGTTTGAAGACAATAAAAGTTTCAAGTAATAAAATAAAACACTATCGCCCTTTTTTGCTTATCAAGTCCTTTATTATTGAAAAAAAATAATAAACCATACGTATTTGGTATTGCCGCGACCGTAACGACCTGATGTATCAAAATATTATATTATTTATTGCACACGGTGAACAGCGTAAAAAAAACCTGTAAAAAACTATACCCGAGTTTCTGTTTTTTGGTCACTCTGCCCTACAAATATTGGAATAAAAAGTGATCAAAACGTTGCACGTATCCAAAAATGGTACCTATAAAAACTATAGATTGTCTCGCAAAAAACAAGCCCTCATACAGCTCCGTCGACAAAGAAATTGGAAAGATATGGTTCTCACAACTTGGCGACAGAAAAAATACATCCTTGTTACAAAAGCAATTTTAATGTGCAAAATGTTGTCAAACATAAAAAAGTTCTATAAATTAGGTATTTCCGGAATCGTACGGATCCACATAATAAAGTTAACTGGTAATGTATAACGCATGGTGAACACTGTATAAAAAAAAATAAAAAAGCTGTGCCAGAATTGCGTTTTTTTGTTTACCTGGCCTTCCAAAAAATAGGATGAAAGGTGATCAAAAAGTCGCATGTACCCCAAAATGGTAACAATAATCGTTACAGCTTGTCCTGCAAAAAAACAGCCCTCATACCGCTACGTCTATGAAAAAATAAAATTAGTTATGGCTCCAATAAGTCAGGAAATAAAAAATATGCAGTTGTGCCCGAGGGGAACATTTCCTCTGTTTCAGGAGGCGATTTATCAAGGATCTAAAATTAGGGAACCAGGAAGGGGAGGGCCCAAACATATCTGCTGGAAGCGAGGGTGCCCGTATTATACCAGGACAACACTTCACAGCAAAATTCCCCAAACTGCAAATATGCGGACCAAAAGGGGCATAAGAAAGGACGCCATATATCAGTGCGACACTGGCCTGTGCAGAAAGGATTGCTTCACAGCGTAACACACATAAATGGATTATTTTATTGTTTTTTTACCCCATTATTATACCCCCTGACTATGCCCCTGATGTACTCTGCCCAGCTCACATATGCCCCACGTTATAAACGGAAACACTCCAAACAAAACTATTACCAAGCAAATTCTACGCTCCAAAAGCCAAATGACGCTCCCACCCATCTGAACCCTACAGTGTGCCCAAACAGCAGTTTCCTTCCACATATATGGCATTGTCATACCCGGGAGAACCCTTTTAAAAAAATTTGGGGTGTGTGTCTCCAGTGACATAAGCTGGGTATGACATATTTGCCATTGAAATGGCATTTCTAGAGAAAAATATCAATTTTTACTTTGCACCACCCGCAGCGCAATCATTTATGGAAAATACCTGTGGGTGAAAATGCTCACTACACCCCTTAATAGATGCCTTGAGGGGTGCAGTTTCCAAATGGGGTCACTTCTCAGGGCTTTCTTTTTATTATTTCACATCTGAGCCTCTGCAATTGTGATCCAATACTTTATAAATCGCCAAATTAGGCCTCGATTTTGCATGGTACGCTTTCACTCCTGAGCCTGGTCGAATGTTCGGCAAAAGATTAGGGCAACATGAAGGGTGTTTCTAAAACCAGGAAGCCCAGCATAATAATTAGAGAGCTGTCTTGTTATGGTGGCACAAGCTGGGCACCACATATTGGCATATCTATGGAAAAAAAATCCCATTTTCACTCTGCAACATCGAGTGCACACTAATTTCTACAAAACACCTGCAGGGTTAACATGCTTACTACACCCCTAGGTAAATGCATTGAGGGCGTAGTTTCCAAAATGTGGTCACTTCTGTGGGTTATCCACAGTTTTGGTCCCACAGGTGCCCAGAAACCAATCCAGCAAAATCTGCACTCCAAATGGCGCTCTTTCCTTTCTGAGCCTTGCCGTGTGCCCAAACAGCCGTTTATGACCACATATGGGGTATTGCCGTACTCGGGAGAAATTGCTTTACAAATGTTGTGTTCTTTTTTTGCATTATTTGTTGAGAAATCCCAAAAATTTGCGGTAAAACTACGTCTTATTGAAGAAAAAGGATTGTTTTTATTTTCACTGCCCAATTCTAATAAATTCTATAAAACATCTATGGGGCAAAAATGCTCACAATACTCCTAGATGGATTCCTCAAGGGGTGTAGTTTCCTAAAGGGAGTCACTATTTGGGCGTTTTCATTGTTTTGCCCCTCAGGGGCTTTGCAAATGCGACATTGCCTCCGCAAACCATTCCTGCTAAATGTGATCTCCAAAAGCCAAATAGCGCTCTTTCCATTCTAAGCCCTGCCGTGTGTCCAAACAGCCATTTATTACCACATGTGGGGTACTGTTTTACTCGGGAGAAATTGCTTTACAAATTTTGCTGGCTTTTTCTCCTTCAGTCTTTGTGGAAATGAGAAAAAATGTGCTAAAACTACATTTTCTTTGAAAATATGTAGATTTTTATTTTCAGGGCCTACTTCCAATCATTTCTGCAAAAAACCTGTGGGGTCAAAACGCTCAGTATACCCCTAGATAATTTCCTCAATGGGTGTAGTTTCCAAAATGAGGTCACTTGTGGGGGGTTTACACTGTTTTATCCCCTCAGGGGCTTTGTAAATGTGACATGGCCTCCGCAAACCATCCATGCTAAATGTGAACTCCAAAAGCCAAATGGTGCTCCATCCGTTCTAAGCTCTGCCGTGTGTCCAAACAGCCATTTATTACCACATGTGGGGTATTGTTTTACTCGGGAGAAATTGCTTTACAAATGTTGTGGTGCCTTTTTTCCTTCAGTCCTTGTGGAAATGAGAAAAAATTAGCTTTACCTACATTTTCTTTGAAAAAAATGTAGATTTTTATTTTCAGGGCCTACTTCCAATAATTTCTACAAAAAACCTGCGGGGTCAAAACGCTCAGTATACACCTAGATAATTTCCTTGAGGTGTGTAGTTTCTCAAATGGGATCACTTTTGGTGGATTTCCACTGTTTTGGCACCACAAGAGCCCTTGAAACCTGACATGGTGCCTAAAATATATTCGAATAAAAATAAGGGCCCAAAATCCACTAGGTGCTCCTTTGCTTCTGAGGCCGGTGCTTCAGTCCAGTAGCACGCTACGGCCACATATGGGATATTTCCTAAAACTGCAGAATCTGGGCAATAAATATTGAGTTGCATTTCTATGGAAAAACTTTCTGTGTTATAAATAAAAATGGATTAAAAATTTATTTGTAAATTTCACCCCTACATTGCTTTAATTCATGTGAAAAGTTTAAAGGGTTAAGAAATGTTCTAAATGCTGTTTTGAATACTTTGAGGGGTGAAGTTTTCAAAATGGGGTGACTTTTTTTGGGTTTCTAATATATAAGGCCCTCAAAGCCACTTCACAAGTGAACGGGCCCCTGTAAAAATAGCGTTTTGAAATTTTCTTGAAAATGTGAGAAATTGCTGCTAAAGTTCAAAGCCTTGTAACGTCCTAGAAAAATAAGAGGATGTTCAAAAGACGATGCCAAACTAAAGTAGACATATGGGGGATGTTAGTTAGCAACAATTGTGTGTGTTATAACTACCTGCCTTACAAGCAGATACATTTAAGTTGAGAAAAATGCAAATGTTTGCAATTTTTCGCTAAATTTTGGTGTTTTTCACAATTAAATACTGAACATATCGAGCAAATTTTGCCAGTAACATCAAGTCCAATGTGTCATGACAAAACAATCTCAGAATCGCTTGGATAGCTAAAAGCAATCCGACGTTATTACCACATAAAGTGACACATGTCAGATTTGAAAAATGAGGCTCTGTCAGGAAGGTCAAAAGTGGCTAAAGAGGGAAGGGGTTAAGATATTGTATTACAGTCTGTAGCCTTTGGGGGGAATATATTAACCTTTCTACAACAGTTTACTAAAATACACAAATGTTGACATTTTTGGGGTGCAAAAAATGGGCGGGGCTTAGCAGAAATGGCCAACAATTTTACTATAAGTTACGCCAGTAACTGATGTAAATTATAGCAGAAATCTATATGTATAGTGCGGCCCAGATTTATCTCTGGGGAGCGTAACAAGGCAAAGTTCCGTGCCAGACCCATACCTCCCCCCAATCATACTGTTTGCCCCCCAATCAGACAATAAAATACATTTTAAAAATGTACTTACCTCACCACTCCGATTCTCCCTCCCGGATTCCCTCAGGCTCTTACAGCACGCAGCACGTAGAAAGAACTGATGACAGGCCGCGTTGCAGCTAAAAGATGCAACACATTTATTAAGAGTCTTTCGCCTGTTAATAAATGTGTTGCATCTTACTCCAGCAAACTGTTTAATAGGACTGGTGTATGAAACGCCAGTATTAAAGGGAATGTGTCGCTAGAAATTTTATTTTATTTTTTTCAGGAAATATTATAAATTAGATTCTAATTTATAACATTTCCATGTGCTGGTCACTAGAGGGAGCAATTCTCAAAATTGCCGCATTGGCATGTGGTAAAGCAACCTCTTTGCCTTATGCTGCAAATTTGTAGTAGACAAACTCGCTCTAGTGTCCTCACAGAATCCCCCCTCCTTTATCCTGCCTAGTGCCAGGAGAAAGAAGGGGGTTGAATCTTCAAACCTCCTACACTGTGTGCCGCCATTTTCTGAGCGAATGCACAGTGTAGGAAGATTAGATACAGTGCTCAGCAGAAAGTATAACACTAACATACACACACATCACATACACAAACATAACTTACCTGCTCTTGCCGCCGCCTCCGCCCTGCCGCTCCTAGTCCTTGCATCTGCGCTGCCTTCAACATATGGCCGGAAGCCGCGACCGGAAGTCGTCATCTTACTGTCCGGCCGTGGCTTCCGGTCCACATGAAAATAGCGCTGGATGTCGCTCTACTAAAGACCTTTCTTTTGATCTGTGTGGGAGTGGCGCATGCGCCGTTCCCACACAGACGGCATACACTATAGTGAATGGAACGGCTCCCGTTCGCATTCTCTATGGGAATGTATGTGCCGTATTCCATCTCTGTATGTGTCGTTAATGGACAGATACAGAGATAAAAAAAAAAAAATGGCAGCCCCCATAGAGAAGTAAAAGAAGGAAAAAAGTAAAACGTACAACAAAAAAACACAAATAAATACAATTTATTTTAATGACATACTAAAAGCAATATTATATATATATATATATATATATATATATATATATAAAAAAAACATTTCCGTGACACCTTCCCTTTAAAAGGGTTTTCCACGTTCTGACAACTGATGACCTATCCACTGGATAGGTCATCAGTATATGATCAGTGCGTGAACCTTTTAGAAGGTTAATCTTTACTCGCTAAGGTGGAAGGGTTGGTTCCAATGCCTAGTTATGGTGGTGTCTGAGGAAATAAAGGTCCTTTTAGACGTCCCGATACTGACCATGAAACCCAGCACCAATCGACGATACAGCGTGTCACAAGGAGCAATCATCGTTAATGTATGGGGGCAAACAATCGTTACTACACCAGACCCCGCACCGATCCACCACTCCAGCTGCCTCTGGGCACCGGACAACACTGCCGGAAGTAGATGGCTCCGGTCAAAGAATAGAGGCCGAGCTGCAGTTCTGCCGAACGGCTGCTATGCAGTGATCTGAGCAATCTGCTTCCGGCAGTGTTGTCCAGTGCCCGGAGGCAGCTGGACTGGCAGATCGGTGCGGGGTCTGGTGTAGTAACGATTGTTTGCCCCCATACATTAACGATGATTGCTCCTTGTGACACGTTGTATCATCGATTGGTGCTGGTTTTCATGGTCAGTATCGGGACGTCTAAAAGGACCTTTATTTCCTCAGACACCACCATAACTAGGCATTGGAACCAACCCTTCCACCTTAGCGGGTAAAGATTAACCTTCTAAAAGGTTCACTATGTACACATAAGGGCTGACGGTGAAAACACAGAGGGGCTCACCATATATCCAGCGTATAACTGTGTCCTCCAAATCTTACGGAGCAGGAGTTGTTCTAGATTCCTCTTTATATCCCAGACACGTTCATACCATTTTAGACAATGAATCGACATATCGCAAACTTGTGGCGAAACCAAGCACCGCATGTAAGGAATCTTTAAAAAATCTGCTAGAAGAAGGAATTGGATCAGGAGTATTAGCCAACAAACAGGCAGAATACTTACTGATAGAATTCCCTATTGTTCCCATATTCCATGGGATGCCAAAAATCCATAAATTTGCATGGTCTTGAAACTTGGGTTATCTGTGACGTAGTTGGCTAGTACTCCTGCAAACAGGCCTGCCATCAGGGTAGTACCGCTGGTACTACTGTCAGGGGCCTGGCCACAAAAGTAAAATAAAGTGGGCAGCCGCCGCTCATCAAGGTTATGATTAGCGTTAATTGGTTTGTAGAAAGGAATGGGATCCATGCAGGGGCCAGCTCCGCAACTTGGTGAGTGACTGTTTTAAAGCAGTAGATTCAGTTTAATAATTTTTTTCATGTTGCCCCTCTGCTCCCACCTTCCCACCTGTCTCTCTCCCCTTCCCCTCCCCAGACCCCAGTCAAGCGTCATATTCACTCTGGCCCAACTCCCGCCTCGGCCACTTTCCGTTCTCTTAGCCTACTCCTCCGCCTACATCCTGGTATAATAGCTAAAGAAAATTACCCTATGAGGTTTAGAGTCAGTTAGTTATATGTCAACAGTTTGATCTAAGGTTTGCACACCATGACAGTCGGTAGTCATGTAGACTGGACACTTCCATGATTTGAATACGCTGTGACGTGGCACATTAGGTCACGGGAACGTGGTGTAAAGGATCTGCCAGACACAGCTTCTGTGTCGACGCCCGTGGTTAATCAGTCTGCACCTGCTCCTAGGTCTGATAGAGTGACTCGATCTGCTACCACTCAGGCTGGTAGGCTCAGGAGTGGGAGAACCTATTACAGCCTGGCCAGACGGTTCTAGCTCCCGGCCTCGGTCTATTTATACCTTCATTTCCTGCTTGTCTTTGCCTGTGATTCTTTCCTGTTTTCTGGCTCTGCTGCTCCTGCTATTATTATTGACCTTGCTTCATTTTGACCCTGGCTTTACTGACTACGCTCCTGCTCTGTGTTTGGTACCTGGTACACTCCTGTTTTGACTCGACTCGTTCACTACGCCTGTTGCTCACTGTGTTGCCGTGGGCAACTGCCCCATTTCCCTTAGCTTCTGTGTACACTTGTCTGTTTGTCTGTCGTGCACATATTGAGCGTAGGGACCGTCGCCCAGTTGTACGCCGTCGCCTAGGACGGGCCGTGCAAGTAGGCAGGGACTGAGAGGCGGGTAGATTAGGGCTCACCTGTCTGTATCCCTACCCAGTCATTACACGTGGTATCTAGGTTACATCAACACTTTCATGACGTATCTTGTGGTTCACGCTTGGGCATTGGAGATGAAGAAGACTGGAAGAAGTCATCATGGCGTTCTGGGCCAGCTGAAGAAGAAAAGAGAACGTGAACGACTCCAATCTAAGAAGATGTCACATGTGAGTCACTGAATTTCACTGCACTGTATTCACTTATATGGTCTGCAGAATGCCTGTGTAGGACTGATATCTGTCACAATATGGTGGGAATACTGGTCTTTGTTTTACAACACACGTTTTTAGTACACATTTAAGAGTGTTTAAATTATTTCTATATAGTTGAAGGGTAGACCCCCAAGAATTATTTCCTTTGGTGGGTCCAAGGTACCTCAGTCAGACACTGAGTGTACAGATCCTTGCATTAAGATATTGTATTACTGTCTGTAGCCTTAGACGAGAATTTATTAACCTTGCTAAGCCTCTTATCTGGCATAGAAAAATCCCAAAAGTGCAGGAAAGTTTTCGGTCACTTTTCGCTGCCTTTGGCACTTTTTTGAAAAGTGTGTGGCGCTTTGCGGAAAGGGCCGACAATTTTACTATAATTTACGCCAGTAACGGGCGTAATGTAAAGCAGAAATCAACGCCAGCTCCGAGCTAGTGTACAATTTTACATTGAGTGTGCAACAAAAGGCCTAAGCCAGACCCTGTATCTCCCCCACTAATCAGACTGTTTTGTGCCACAAGACATGTGTTTTGCCCACACCCCTAAAAAAAAACAAAAAAAAAAGATATATATATCTGAGACAGCGTATCTATAAGGGTATATTCACACGCTGTGTTTTCAGGCGTATTTCGGAGCGTAAACGCCTTCAAATACGCCTGAAAAATCGGTAGCCCAATGCCTTCAAACATCTGCCTATTGTATTTTAAAACGGCACGTAAAAAGAAGGAGCATGTCACTTCTTGAGCCGTTTTTGGAGATGTTTTTCATTGTGTCAATGGAAAAACAGCTCCAAAAACAGCTAGAAAAAAACACCTCAAAAAACGTTTACAGCTTCAAAAACGGCTGTAAATCAAAGGCTGTGTTCTCTGAAAACAGCTCTGTAATTTTCAGCCATTTTTGACTTTGCGTGTGAACCCTAAGACTATGACACCTGATAGCTCTGCTACTTGATAGGAGACAGCGGCTCAGCAGACAGTATCACATATAATATGCTGAGATACAATGGCTTAGCAGACAGTATCACACATGCTAGCCCCAATTAAAAGGTTAATTGGGAAAAAATGTCTTATAGTGTTTTTCGATAAAGGTCACTTGAACTGGTATCATTTAAACAGTTAACCGACGAATGACGCTGTTTACGTGGAATTTACCCTGCGGCCTAATGTACCATATAATGTATTAAAAAAACAATGTAAAAAAACCTACATTTTGTGGGGTGAATTGAACAAAAAACCTGTAATTCCGCCATTTCTGTTTTGATTTTACAGTGTTCATCGGGTGGCATGAATTGCATGATAACTTGATTCTGCGTGTCGTTACGATTATGGCGATACCAAATTTATATAGTTTTATTTTTTACTAAATAATTTGTTTTTGTGACGCTGCATTTGAAGATGAACTGCATAGTTTTTCAATGCAACAGCACTTCATAGGGCGGGAAGGGGTTAAAACCCACTCTCTGAAGCCCCCCTTCAAGATACATTTCAACTAATCTGGTCCCCATGGCAGAAATATGTCTTTCCATCTGGCACCTCCAGCAGACTCCTTTCAGTCTAGTTTGATATCTTTTACCTCAGAGTTCCTCTTTTTCCCTTTTTTTACTTTCTTCTTATCCTCTCCCCTTCTTCTCCTTCTCCCCCCACTTTATTTTAACTATTTCTAACAGGAGCTGTGCAGAGTTATAAAAATATGGCTGCTTTCTTCCAAAAACAGCACCACACCTATCCACAGGTTGTATCTGGTATTGCAGGTTAGCTCCATTGAAGTGAATGGTAATGAGCTGTAATACCACACACAACCTATGGACAGGTGTGGTGCTGGTTTTTGGAGAAAGCAGATAAGTTATCTCATCCTGGAGAACTCTTTGTCATGGATAGTTCTTGTGCGGAGATGCTCCCTGCATTATCCCTTTTCCTTTATGGCCGCTGATATGTTCTATTCAGCTTTATGGCCTCTGTACTAAGTTCATTTCCAGTCATTAAAGGGTTAACACTTCAGACCACTGTGGGTGACGTCACAATGTATGAGTTGTGCAGTGGTAATAAATTCCTGTAGTAATGATGATGAAGGTGCTGATGTCATAAATACAAATGTTTATGACATAAAGAAGATTCCATATTAGAAAGTTTTACTGCCACATTCAGCGCCATATTGGATGGGACTGAGGACCTTGAGCTTGACTTCCCCACCAATACCGACCTGATGTAATTTGGAGGTTCTAGCAGGGAAACCCTTCACCCCAGACCACTTCTTCATCACATCCTCTTCATACGGGTTGTCTGTAATAGAGGGGGGTTTCCAGCAGGAGATCCCCCTCTATTAGCCAGAGCGGAGACAGATGCTACAAGGAGGCATCTGGAGGACCCGTCTCATCCGTGGATCGCCCATTAATTTTAATGGGTGCCCAGGAAGAGAGACACCCGCCTAGCCATCCAGATCAGCCGATTTATGTGTTTTATGTCGTTCGTTCGTTCGCTCAATCGTTCATTGTATTGTCTTTTCTTAAAAATCTGAGAAAACGTATAAATTCTGTTACAAATTATATTTTGGCACCTTCTAAGCCTAGAGGAAGGGCAATCCTCCAGCCATGGTTTCCCTAGAGGTTTCCCCCACAGGGGGTTTTTCCTTTCCTGCGTGCTGGAGGGTGACTCTTCGTGAGTCGGAGGTTTGCCATTTTGGGTTTGGTCATATAATATAATAAAAGTTTTGACCATTTAACACCCAATTATAATGTTTTGTGTCTTTATTTTGCATTCTTTGGTTTGGTGATTGGGATTCTGGGTCTATTACATATCACAAAATCATAAGGCCGGACATCTACTTCCCACACTGACATAGAATGGAGACAACAAGCGTTGCAGCACAATTAAGTGTACACATCCTTACATTAAGATATTGTATCACGGTCTGTAGCCTTTGGGGGGAATATATTAAACTTTCTACAACAGTTTATTAGCGTAGAAAATTCACAAAATACGCAAATGTCATAATTTTTGGGGGCAAAAAATGAGCGGGGCTTAGCAGAAATGGCCAACAATTTTATTATAATTTACGCCAGTAACTGATGTAAATTATAGCAGAAATCTATATGTATAATGCCGCACAGATTTATCTCTGGGGGGCGTAACAAGGCAAAGGTCCGTGCCAGACCCATACCTCCCCCCCAATCAGACTGTATGCCCCCCCAATCAGACAATAAAATACATTTTAAAAATGTACTTTAAATGTACAGCAGGCCGCGGCACATAGAAAGTACTGATGACAGGCCGCGTTGCAGCTAAAAGATGCGACACATTTATTAAGAGTCGTTCGCCTGTTAATAAATGTGTTGCATCTTACTCCAGCAAACTGTTTAATAGGACTGGTGTATGAAACGCCAGTATTAAAGGGAATGTGTCACTAGGAATTATTTTTTTTTTTCAGTTAAACAGTTAGTATATAAGTGATTAAACATTGTTTTAATTTTTTAATTTTTTCACAAGTCAGGAAATATTATAAATCAGATTCTAATTTATAACATTTCCATGTGCTGGTCACTAGAGGGAGCAATTCCCAAAATTGCAGCATTGGCATGTGGTAAAGCAACCTCATTGCCTTATGCTGCAAATTTGGAGTAGGCACACTCGCTCTGCCCCAGCACACACCAGTAAACATACCTACCAACTTTCAAGTATCTAATCTAAGTAATCTCCGCCCACACATACCGGGTTCAGCCCACTCATTATTATGTTCCCATAGGACCCCCTACACAGTATAATGACAAATAGCTGCCCCCATACAGTTTAATGCCCCCTTAGCTACCCCTAGTACCAGTGCACACATATAAAGTGCCAGTGCCCATATAGATAGTGTCACACACAGTGCCCATGTAGATGGTGCCACTCCCCCAGGGATTCCACTCCAGGAGGAGCCCCTGCCGTCACTGTCCATATATGGACAGTGACGTAAGGCATTCCCTATAGGAGCAGAATCTCTGTCCAGAGCGTCGGCCACGATGTGGCCAAGGATTGCTCTCCAGGAGGAGCCCTTGATGTAATTGTACATATATGGAAAGTGACATCAGGGGTTCCGCCTAGGAGCGGAATCCCCGGCCAGACCATCGGCAATGCAAAGGCAGTGGATTCCGTTCCAGGAGTAGTCCCCGACGTCAATGTTCATATATGGATAGTGAGACAAGGGGCTCCGCACTTAAAGTAGCGCTGTGCCCGGGAATTCCTCGGCGAGTGGTACTAATACAGAAGCAGGGAGCTGACGATCCCTTTAATTAGCATTGGATTAAACTGTATCTGCATCCTGAGGACGCAGATACAGTTGACACCAAGACATACCACCGGCCGCTTGGGACAGCGTAACAGCGCCCAGAATCCTGGACTACCCCCCTATATCCGGGACGGTTAGGAGGTATGCAGTAATTAGGACCATGCACATGCGCAGATTCCACAGTAAATGCTTATTCATGAGCCTGCAAAGGAGGAGCTGCTCAGTTTGCCATTAGGGTGATGACTGACGGATAAGGCCTCATTCACATCTGCACTATTGTCTCTGGTAAAATCACGGTCCCCCGCCTGACGGAAAGCCAATGGAACCCACTAAAGTCAATGGGTTCTGTCGGCAGGTGGCGGTGTCCGTTGTGCGACGGAACAGTTGCTTACGTTATTCCTTTGTTCTGCACCACTGATGGAGCAGAACAACGAAACACACCAACGCAGGTGTGAACAGGGCCTTAGAGAGATAACTGAATACAGCATCTGGCCATGAACTGAAATACACTGCAGGTACAGAAGACAAATGGTAGACCAATTAGAAATGTGATTTATTTTACAAAATACATACAAGGCAATTAAAAAAAAAACTGTGCAAAGGTGTACATAGCCTTTAAGGGTATGTGCACACAATAGCAGGCTTTTACGTCTGAAAAGACAGACTGTTTTCAGGAGAAAACAGCTGCCTTGTTTCAGACGTAAATGCTCCTCCTCGCATTTTGCGGGGCTTCTCTGACAGCCGTAAATTTTGAGCTGTGCTTCATTGAGTTCAATGAAGAAACGGCTCAAATTACGTCTGAAAGAAGTGCCCTGCACTTCTTTTGACGAGGCTGTATTTTTACGCGTCGTCGTTTGACAGCTGTCAAACGACGACGCGTAAATGACAGGTTGTCTGCACAGTACGTCGGCAAACCCATTCAAATGAATGGGCAGATGTTTGCCGACGTATTGTAGCCTTATTTTCAGATGTAAAACGAGGCATAATACGCCTCGTTTACGTCTGAAAATAAGTCGTGTGAACCCAGCCTAAGCAATCAGGAGGCATATTTTCAGATTCTGCTGGACTTCTCCCATATACCGGCATTTCAGGCATCCTATTGGTCCACGGTGTCCTCAATGCCCACCCCATTTACTTCTTCTTTAGCCACAATGCCCGCACGCCACAGCAAGCTGACAGTGCCCGCCCTAATGGTATATACAGGGGTGATGGAGATTTTATACTGAGATAATGGTAGGCTGGTTCATACACGGATAATGGTGGTTATATATGGGGATGATGGCTGGTATATACAGGGATGATGGGAGTCCCTTATATAACCCCCATATTCCCTGTATATTACCCCCAAAAGGGGAGATCAGCAGCACATCGCAGTCCAAAACTCATGGAAAACTATTTTATGTTTCACCCATCCCACCCATCGCTGGATGTGGGTATAGTAGGACACATGACTAATATGATAATATTTTAATATAGAATTGTACATCCTAGTATAATAGCTAAAGAAAATTAGCTTATGAGGTTTAGAGTTAGTTATATGTCGAAATTTTGATCTAAGGTATGCGCACCATGACGGGCGGTAGTCATGTAGACTGAACGCTTCCATGATTTGAATAAGCTGTGACGTGGCACATTGGGTCACGTGAACGTGGTATACAGGTTACATCAACACTTTCATGACATATCTTGTGGTTCGCGCTTGGGCATTGGAGATGAAGAAGACTGGGAGTCAACATGGTGTTCTGGGTCGGATGAAGAAGAAAAGAGAACATGAACGACTCCATTCTGAGAAGATGTCACCTGTGAGTCACTGAATTTCACTGCACTGTATTCACTTACACTACCGTTCAAAAGTTTGGGGTCACCCAGACAATTTTGTGTTTTCCATGAAAACTCACACTTATATTTATCAAATGAGTTGCAAAATGACGAGAAAATATAGTCAAGACATTGACAAGGTTAGAAATAATGTTTTTTATTTGAAATAATAATTTTCTCCTTCAAACGTTGCTTTCGTCAAAGAATGCTCCATTTGCAGCAATTACAGCATTGCAGACCTTTTGCATTCTAGCTGTTAATTTGCTGAGGTAATCGGGAGAAATTTCACCCCATGCTTCCAGAAGTCCCTCCCACAAGTTGGATTGGCTTGATGGGCACTTCTTGCGTACCATACTGTCAAGCTGCTCCCACAACAGCTCTATGGGGTTGAGATCTGATGACTGCGCTGGCCACTCCATTACAGATAGAATACCAGCTGCCTGCTTCTTCCCTAAATAGTTCTTGCATAATTTGGAGGTGTGCTTTGGGTCATTGTCCTGTTGTAGGATGAAATTGGCTCCAATCAAGCGCTGTCCACAGGGTATGGCATGGCGTTGCAAAATGGAGTGATAGCCTTCCTTATTCAAAATCCCCACCATGCTTGACAGATGGCGTCAGGCACTCTTCCAGCATCTTTTCAGTTGTTCTGCGTCTCACAAATGTTCTTCTGTGTGATCCAAACACCTCAAACTTCGATTCGTCTGTCCATAACACTTTTTTCCAATCTTCCTCTGTCCAATGTCTGCGTGCTTTTGCCCATATTAATCTTTTCCTTTTATTAGCCAGTCTCAGATATGGCTTTTTCTTTGCCACTCTGCCCTGAAGACCAGCATTCCGGAGTCGCCTCTTCACTGTAGACGTCGACACTGGCGTTTTGCGGGTACTATTTAATGAAGCTGCCAGTTGAGGACCTGTGAGGCATCTATTTCTCAAAGTAGAGACTCTAATGTACTTGTCTTGTTGCTCAGTTGTGCAGTGGGGCCTCCCACTTGTCTTTCTACTCTGGTTAGAGCCTGTTTGTGCTGTCCTCTGAAGGGAGTAATACACAACGTTGTAGGAAATTTTCAGTTTCTTGGCAATTTCTCGCATGGAATAGCCTTAATTTCTAAGAACAAGAATAGACTGTCGAGTTTCACATGAAAGCTCTCTTTTTCTAGCCATTTGGAGAGTTTAATCGGACCCACAAATGTAATGCTCCAGATTCTCAACTAGCTCAAAGGAAGGTCAGTTTTATAGCTCCTCTAAACAGCAAAACTGTTTACAGCGGTGCTAACATAATTGCACAAGGGTTTTCAAGTGTTTTCTAATCATCCATTAGCCTTCTAACACAGTTAGCAAACACAATGTACCATTAGAACACTGGAGTGATGGTTGCTGGGAATGGGCCTCTATACACCTATGTAGATATTGCATTAAAAACCAGATGTTTGCTGCTAGAATAGTCATTTACCACATTAACAATGTATAGAGTGTATTTCTGATTAATTTAATGTTATCTTCATTGAAAAAAACTGTGCAAATAAGGAAATTTCTAAGTGACCCTAAACTTTTGAACGGTAGTGTATATATATTTTTTTAATTTAACTCTCCAATGGGAGGCCAGGGTTTGGTCAGATGAAGGGGGAGGGGGGCAAAGTATGAGGTCCAGCACGGGCCTCTACCTTGCTATGCCCCATGGAGTGAAATCTATGTTAGCGAGGAGCTGGCGTAGACTTTCACTATAATTGACGCCAGTTTTCTGGGGTTAATCACAGCCCCTTTGCCTTTACCACGCCCCATTTCTTAAAAAGTGTGAAAACTGGCGTAGAAAGTCTCTTATGTCTCTGTGTCCTTTCCCACAAAGCAAAGTTTGAAGGAGAAAATTATTACTTCAAATAAAAATCATTATTTCTAACCTTGTCAATGTCTTGACTATATTTTCTAGTCATTTTGCAACTCATTTGATAAATATAAGTGTGAGTTTTCATGGAAAACACAAAATTGTCTGGGTGACCCCAAACTTTTGAATGGTAGTGTACATACTGCACACACTACATCTACACAATGCACACATACTTACATACTTGCCATGATTAAGAACGCAGATCGCGTTCGAAACGCGTAGGCTTGGGTATCTACCCTGACTACTTGCACCTTGGGACTGCGTCTCCCCTCCGATTTTAAGATCTTTCTTCAATAAACATGGGACTCTCATTTCCCTTTTAAATTACTATCAGCGCTGGATCATTTTTTCTCCTACATTGCTGTTCCTTAGCACGGGCCGTCGCGGGGATCCGAGTGACGCTGTAGGAGACGCAGACCTGTGAGCTGGAGGTTCTCTCCCTGTTTCTAATACATACATACATACAAACATACTGCACACACCATCTACACACTGCATACATACCTATACATAATGCACACATGTTACATATTCACACACTGCACACATACATACATACATACATACATACATACTGCCCACACTGCATACATATATACTGCCCACACGCTACATATACACACACTGCACACATACATACTGCACACATACATACTGCACACATACATACTGCACACACACTGCACATATATATACTGCACACATACATAAATACTGCCCACACACTACAGATACACACAATGCACATATACAGTGAAGGAAATAAGTATTTGATCCCTTGCTGATTTTGTAAGTTTGCCCACTGTCAAAAACATGAACAGTCTAGAATTTTTAGGCTAGGTTAATTTTACCAGTGAGAGATAGATTATATAAAAAAGAAAACAGAAAATCACATAGTCAAAATTATATATATTTATTTGCATTGTGCACAGAGAAATAAGTATTTGATCCCCTACCAACCATTAAGAGTTCAGCCTCCTCCAGACCAGTTACACGCTCCAAATCAACTTGGTGCCTGCATTAAAGACAGCTGTCTTACATGGTCACCTGTATAAAAGACTCCTGTCCACAGACTCAATTAATCAGTCTGACTCTAACCTCTACAACATGGGCAAGGCCAAAGAGCTTTCTAAGGATGTCAGGGACAAGATCATAGACCTGCACAAGGCTGGAATGGGCTACAAAACCATAAGTAAGACGCTGGGTGAGAAGGAGACAACTGTTGGTGCAATAGTAAGAAAATGGAAGACATACAAAATGACTGTCAATCGACATCGATCTGGGGCTCCATGCAAAATATCACCTCGTGGGGCATCCTTGATCCTGAGGAAGGTGAGAGCTCAGCCGAAAACTACACGGGGGGAACTTGTTAATGATCTCAAGGCAGCTAGGACCACAGTCACCAAGAAAACCATTGGTAACACATTACGCCGTAATGGATTAAAATCCTGCAGTGCCCGCAAGGTCCCCCTGCTCAAGAAGGCACATGTACAGGCCCGTCTGAAGTTTGCAAATGAACATCTGGATGATTCTGAGAGTGATTGAGAGAAGGTGCTGTGGTCAGATGAGACTAAAATTGAGCTCTTTTGCATTAACTCAACTCGCCGTGTTTGGAGGAAGAGAAATGCTGCCTATGACCCAAAGAACACCGTCCCCACTGTCAAGCATGTAGGTGGAAACATTATGTTTTGGGGGTGTTTCTCTGCTAAGGGCACAGGACTACTTCACCGCATCAATGGGAGAATGGATGGAGCCATGTACCGTCAAATCCTGAGTGACAACCTCCTTCCCTCCACCAGGACATTAAAAATGGCCCGTGGCTGGGTCTTCCAGCACGACAATGACCCAAAACATACAGCCAAGGCAACAAAGGAGTGGCTCAAAAAGAAGCACATTAAGGTCAAGGAGTAGCCTAGCCAGTCTCCAGACCTTAATCCCATCGAAAACTTATGGAGGGAGCTGAAGATCGGAGTTGCCAAGCGACAGCCTCAAAATCTTAATGATTTACAGATGATCTGCAAAGAGGAGTGGGCCATCATCATCAACTACTAAAAATGTCTGACTGCTGTGCTTGCCAACAAGGGTTTTGCCACCAAGTATTAAGTCTTGTTTGCCAAAGGGATCAAATACTTATTTCTCTGTGCACAATGCAAATAAATATATATAATTTTGACAATGTGATTTTCTGTTTTTTTTATTTATATAATCTATCTCTCACTGGTAAAATTATCCTAGCCTAAAAATTCTAGACTGTTCATGTCTGTGACAGTGGGCAAACTTACAAAATCAGCAAGGGATCAAATACTTATTTCCTTCACTGTACATACTGCACACACATACATACTGCACACATACATACATACATACATACATACATACATACTGCACACACATACATACTGCAAACACACACATACATACTCCACACATACATACATACATACATACATACATACTGCACACATACATTCTGCACACATACATCCATACATACATACATATTGCACATATACATACTGCACACACATACATAATGCACACACACATACATACTGCACACATACATACTGCACACATACATACTGCCCACACTGCATACATATATACTACCCACACGCTACATATATACACACTGAACACATACATACTGCACACATACATACTGCACACACTACACATACTGCACGCATACATACATACATACATACATACATATTGCACATATACATACTGCACACACATACATACTGCGCACACACACACATACATACTGCACACATACATACCTATATACATACTGCACATATACATACTGCACACATACATACATACATACATACTGCACACACATACATACTGCAGACATACATGCATACATATATATATACTGCCCACATGCTACATATACACATACTGCACACATACATACTGCACACACTGCACATACACATACTGGACACATACATATATCCATATTACACATACATACTGCACATACATACATACATACATACATACATACATACATACATACATACTGCACACATAGATACTGCACACATCCATACTGCACACAGACACACTGAATACATACATACATACATGCTGCACACATACATACTGAATACATACATACATACTGCACACATACAAACATACTGCCCACACACTGCATATACACACAATGCACATATACACACTACAAACATACACACTGCACACATACATACTGCACACATACATACTGCACACATACATACTGCATACATACATACATACATACTGCACACATACATACATACACATACATACATACATACTGCACACATACATACTGCACACACACATACTGCCCACACACTACATATACTCACACTGCACATATATATACTGCACACATACATAAATACTGCCCATGCACTACAAATACACACAATGCACATATACATACTGCACACATATACATACTGCACATATACATACATACACACATACATACTGCACACATACACACATAGATACTGCACACATCCATACTGCACACATACACACTGAATAAATAAATACATACATACATACATGCTGCACACATACATACTGAATAAATACATACATACATACATACTGCACACATACAAACATACTGCCCACACACTGCATATACACACAATGCACATATACACACTGCACACATACACACTGCACACATACACACTGCACACATACATACTGCACACATACATACTGCATACATACATACATACATACATACATACATACATACATACATGCATACTGCCCACATACTACATATACACACATTGCACACATACATACTGCACACATACACTACACACACACTACATATATATACAAAATGCACACAAATATACACACGCACTCGCACAAATATTACATACACACACAAACTACATATACACACACATATAGAGCCATTACACACTACATACATACATACATACATACATACATTGAGTCACACTCCAGTCACCTCTTTGTCTTTAGACACATTGACACTTATCTCCTTCCTGTAGACTGCTTCTTCGGCAACTTCTGTCTCCTCTGACTTCTTCAGCACGGGGTGGTGCTCCAGTGCTGGGGGGAGGGGTGTACAGAGGGAGATTAGGAACTGAAGGGGCTATCAAGGGAGTACTGGGCTGTACAGGGTTTAGTAGACATTTTAGCAGCAGCAGCAGCTATGCAGGTCAGTGGTGCAGACACAGTGAAGGAGCCGGGTGCTGCTGACCTGTACAGCTGCTGGGCAGTGAATTAGATACAGAGCAAGCCACCGGGCAGGGGCTTCACATATCAGCAGTACAAGCTGAAGTAACGGCAGCCCAGCGTCCTGCTCTGCATAGATTCTCCTGTGTCACCTGTCAGGTCCCAGCCAAGCCGCACTCTCTCCGCTGTCGGATTTCCTCCTCTCCGTTGTCCTCTCTGGCGGGTAGGAGGCCCCTGCTAGTACTACAGACCAGACGTGGTGCGCGGAGGCTGGGAAGGCTGCTAACAATGTTCTACATGAGAGGTCATCACGCAGCCACAACTGGCATATGTGCAGCTCCTTGCACAACAAAAAAATATAGAAATCACGGACGCATTCTTTTTATTCCGGACAGTTGCCAAAAGTCCTCTCATTTCACGGACTGTCCATGAATTTCACGGACTGTCCATATATGGACAGTGATGCCGTGATGACAGCAGCGACAGCACCCGGCGGCCGAGTGGGCCCCCCCCAAGGGTAATGGGCCCTGGAACTTGCCCGGGTTCGCCGGGTGCTGACGACGGCCCTGACTATACCCACACATATATAAACACACACAGAGGCATAAATATATATACACTAACATAGAGACATATGTACACATATACACACACACACACTGGAACATATACACACACACACACACACACACACACACACAGACACATACATACAACACACATAGCAGAGGTCGTAGCTAGGTTCTCCAGTACCCGGGGCAAAGATTCAGTTTGGCGCCCCCCCAACCTCTTTCCCGACATCTCCTTCCACCCTCGCCATGTTTGTTTTCTCTACCAATTAATGACGTGTCATTTATTTTCCAAATTTTTTTTATGTAACCCGAGCATAAAAACATTTGTACATTTTACAAGCAATATAGTTCTATACACAAAACCAGAACCAAGCTCATTACATATGTACAGTTCCAGAACAAATCTCATTAGATATATACAGCACCAGAACCAAGCTCAGTACATGAATACAGGACCAGAACAAAGCTCAGTACAAATACATTTCAGTACAGAGATCATTTGCAAAGTCAGGTTAGCAGCTTCCAGTATGACCAGAATTATGGTAATCATATACTGGGAGTTGCTTATACCCCAAAAAATAGTACCCTCCACCATCTGTAAAGATCATACAGTAATAATTAGGCTTCGTTCTCACCTGCATCGTGGTTCCGTTCATGGGTTCCGTCAGACCTTTCCGTCAGGGGAACCTACGAACGGAAACCAAACGGAAACCATAGCATTCTGTTACCATTTCAATGGTAACGCTTCCGTTGCTAATGGTTCCTGTTTGTCTCCGTTTCACAAGGTTTTCGTTTTATTGGCGGTATCAATAGAGTAGTCGACTGTATCCACCTATAATCTATCACATCTAACTTAGATGTGATGTATTACAGGTGGATCCAGCATGTCAGACACACAGGACACACAGGACCCGCTGACACTGAACCCATCAGTCCCACAGACCTGACAAGTTCAGGATTCAGCGTAGGATACAGCTTCTCTGTATACAGGTAACAGAGCAGCTGTATCTCAAAAAGTAAAAAGATTTTTTAATAAAAACTAATTATAAAGTTGCACAAAACACACTGACTGACATTTAAAAAAAAAAAAGTTTCAAAAGGTGTTCATAACCTTTAACCCCTTCCCGACATTTGCCGTAAATGTACGTCATGGAAAGCATTGACTTCCCGCATCTTGCCGTACATATACGCCGAATGTTTGGGACCGGCTCAGAAGATGAGCTGGTGCCATCATCACCGGATCTCAGCTGTATCTAACAGCTGACATCCGGCTGTAACGGCGGGGACCGAAATTAGCTTCGATCCCCGCCATTAACCCCTTAAGTGCAGCGCTCAAATCGCTGCACTTAAGGTGTTTGCAGCTCATCGGAACACCAGTAATGAAATTGCCGGGGTTACGGTGGCTGCAATGGCAACCGGAGGCCTAATACTGGCCTCCCGGTCTGCCTAGCACCGAAGCCGGTCAAGATCCGCCCGGCGGCGGAGCCTGATCGGCTTCCGTAGCTGCCGGCAAGATGGCGCCGGGTCAGGAGCTGATCCGGCGTCATCAGCGGTGGAAGTCAGCTGTACTGTACAGCTGACATCCACCTGTAACGGCAGGAACCGGAGCTAGCTCCGATCCCTGCCATTAACCCCTTCGATGCAGCAATCGAAAGCGATTGCTTCATCGTAGCGGTTACTAGCAGATCGCCAGCCCTGACAGGCAATCAGGACTGGCGACTACTGTTATGGCAACAGGAGACACAATGGTCTCCTGCTCTGCCATTACGGAAGCCGATTTAGGCCCCGCCGGGAGGCGAAGCCTAATCGGCTTGCTGTCAGTGAATGACTGACAGATCTAATACATTGCACTACATAGGTAGTGCAATGTATTAGAAAAAAAAAAATCTGACCGTTGGACCTTCAAGTCCCCTAGTGGGACTTGAGAAAAAGTGTAAAAAAAGTATAAAAAAGTGTAAAAAAAAGTGCAAATAATAAAAGTTTGAAAACAATAAAAGTTTCAAGTAATCAAATAAAACACAATCCCCCTTTTACTCTTATCAAGTCCTTTATTATTGAAAAATAATAATAAACCATATGTATTTGATATCGCCGCGACCGTAACGACCTGAGGTATCAAAATATTATATTATTTATTGCACGCGGTGAACAGCGTAAAAAAAAAAATTTAAAAAACGTTACCAGAGTTTCTGTTTTTTTGTCACTTTGCCCTACAAATGTTAGAATAAAAAGTGATCAAAAAGTCGCACGTATCCAAAAATGGTACCTATAAAAACTATAGCTCGTCCCGCAAAAAACAAGCCCTCATACACCTCCGTCGACAAAAAAATTAAAAAGTTATGGTTCTCACAACTTGGCGACAGAAAAAATACATTCTTTTTACAAAAGTAATTTTATTGTGCAAAAAGTTGTAAAACATAAAAAAGTCCTATAAAATAGGTATCGCCGGAATCGTACTGACCCGCAGAATAAAGTTAACATGTAATTTATAACGCATGGTGAACGCTGTATAAAAAAAAAAGACAAAAGCTGTGCCAGAATTGCGTTTTTTTGTTTACCTGGCCTTCCAAAAAATAGGATAAAACAAGTTGCATGTACCCCAAAATGGTACCAATAATAACTACAGCTCGTCCCGCAACAAACCAGCCCTCATACCGCTACGTCTATGAAAAATAAAATTAGTTATGGCTCCAATAAGTCAGGAAATAAAAAAATATGCAGTTGTGCCCGAGGGGAACATTTCTTCTGTTTGAAGAGGCGATTTATCAAGGACCTAAAATTAGGGAACCAGGAAAGGGAGGGCCCAAACATATCCGCTGGAAGCGACGGTGCCCGTATTATACCAGGACAACACTTCCTAGCAAAATTCCCCAAACTACAAAGGCGCGGAGTGTGGACCAAAAGGGGGATAAGAAAGGACGCCATATATCAGTGCGACACCAGCCTGTGCAGAAATGATTGTGTCACAGCGTAACACACATCTATGGATCATTTTATTGTTTTTTTTTACCCCATTATTATACCACCTGACTATGCCCCTTATATACTCCGCCCGGCTTACATATGCCCTACATTATAAACGGAAACACCAGTAAGACTCCAAACAAAACTACTACCAAGCAAAATCCACGCTCCAAAAGCCAAATGGCGTTTCCTCCCATCTGAACCCTACAGCGTCCCCAAACAGCAGTTTCCTTCCACATATATGGCACCGTCATACCCGGGAGAACCCTTTTAGCAATTTTTGGGGTGTGTGTCTCCAGTGGCATAAGCTGGGCACGACATATTTGCCACTGAATGGCATATCTAGGGAAAAATATAAATTTTTAATTTGCACCATCCACAGCGCATTCATTTATGGAAAAGACCTGTGGGGTGAAAATGCTCACTACACCCCTTAATAAATGCATTGAGGGGTGCAGTTTCCATAATGGGGTCACTTCCCAGGGGTTTATTTTTATTATTTCACATCTGAGCCTCTGCAGTTGTGAACCAATACTTTGTAAATCGCCAAATTAGGCCTCAATTTTACATGGAACGCTTTCACTCCTGAGCCTGTTCGACTGTCCAGGCAAGAGATTAGGGCCACATGTAGGGTGTTTCTAAAACCAGGAAACCCAGCATAATAATTAGAGAGCTGTCTTGTTATGGTGGCACAAGCCGGGCACCACATATTGTCCACATATCTGTGGAAAAAATCCCATTTTCACTCTGCAACATCGAGTTCACACTAATTTCTACAAAACACCTGCAGGGTTAACATGCTCACTACACCCCTAGGTAAATGCATTGAGGGGTGTAGTTTCCAAAATTGGGTCGCTTCTGGGGGGGTTTCCACTGTTTTGGGCCCACAGGCGCCCAGAAACCAATCCAGCAACATCTGCACTCCAAATGGTGGTCCTTCCCTTCTGAGCCCTGCCGTGTGCCCAAACAGCAGTTTATGACCACATATGGGGTATTGCCGTACTCGGGAGAAATTGCTTTACAAATGTTGGGTTCTTTTTTTTCCTTTATTTGTTGTGAAAATGAAAAAATTTGCGCTAAAGCTACGTCTTATTGAAGAAAAAGGATTGTTTTTATTTTCACTGCCCAATTCTAATAAATTCTATGAAACATCTGTGGGGTCAAAATGCTCACTACGCCCCTAGATAAATTCCTCAAGAGGTGTAGTTTCCTAAATGGTGTCACTTTTTGGGCGTTTTCATTGTTTTTTCCCCTCAGGGGCTTTGCAAATGTGACATGGCCGCCGCAAACTATTCCTGCTCAATGTGATCTCCAAAAGCCAAATAGCGCTCTTTCCCTTCTAAGCCAAGCCGTGTCTCCAAACAGCCGTTAATTACCACATGTGGGGCATTGTTTTACTCGGGAGAAATTGCTTTACAAATTTTGTGGTGCTTTTTCTCCTTCAGTCCTTGTGGAAATGAGTAAAAATAAGCTAAACCTACATTTTCTTTGAAAAAATGTTGATTTTTATTTTCAGGGCCTACTTCCAATAATTTCTGCAAAAAAACTGTGGGGTCAAATCGCTCACTATACCCCTAGATAATTTCCTCAATGGGTGTAGTCTCCAAAATGGGGTCACTTGTGGGGTTTCCACTGTTTTGTCTCCTCAGGGACTTTGTAAATGTGACATGGCCTCCGCAAACCATTCCTGCTAAATGTGAACTCCAAAAGCCAAATGGCACTCCATCCCTTTGAAGCCCTGCCGTGTGTCCAAACAGCCGTTTATTACCACATGTGGGGTACTGTTTTACTCGGGAGAGATTGGTTTACAAATTTTACGGTGCTTTTTCTCCTTCAGTCCTTGTGGAAATGAGAAAAAATTAGCTAAACCTTCATTTTCTTTGAAAAAATTTAGATTGTCATTTTCAGGGCCTACTTCCAATAATTTATGCAAAAATTATGTTGGGTCAAAATGCTCACTATACCCCTAGATAATTTCCTCAATGGGTGTAGTTTCCAAAATGGGGTCACTTGTGGGGGGTTTCCACTGTTTTGTCCCCTCAGGGGCTTTGTAAATGTGACATGGCCTCCGCAAACCATTCCTGCTAAACTTGAGCTCCAAAAGCCAAATAGCGCTCTTTCCCTTCTCAGCCCTGCCGTGTCTCCAAACAACCGTTTATTACCACATGTGGGGTATTGTTTTACTCGGGAGAAATTGCTTTACAAATTTTATGGTGCTTATTCTCCTTTAGTCCTTGTGGAAATGAGAAAAAAAATCGCTAAACCTACATTTTATTTGAAAAAATGTCGATTTTAATTTTCACGTCCTACTTCCAATAATTTCTGTAAAAAAACTGTGCGGTCAAAATGCTCACTGTACCCCTAGATAATTTCCTTGAGCTGTGTAGTTTCCCAGATGGGGTCACTTTTGGGGGATTTTGACTGTTTTGGCACCGCAAGAGCCCTTCAAACCTGACATGGTGCCTAAAATATATTCTAACAAAAATAAGGCCCCAAAATCCACTAGGTGTTCCTTTGCTTCTGAGGACGATGCTTCAGTCTATTAGCATGCTAGGGCCACATGTGGGATATTTCCTAAAACTGCATAAACTGGGCAACAAATTTTGAGTTGCATTTCTCTGGTAAAACCTTCTGTGTTATAAAAAAAATTGTACTAAAAATTTATTTCTGCCAAAAAATATGAAATTTGTACATTTCACCTCTACTTTGCTTTAATTCCTGTGACATGTGTAAAGGGTTAAGAAATTTTCTAAATGCTGTTTTGAATACTTTGAGGGGTGAAGTTTTTAAAATGGGGTGAATTTTTGGGGGTTTCTAATATATAAGGCCCTCAAAGCAACTTCACTGCTGAACTGGCCCCTGTAAAAATGGCCTTTTGAAATTTTCTTGAAAATGTGAGAAATTGCTGCTAAAGTTCTAAGCCTTGTGATGTCATAGAAAAATAAAAGGATGTTCAAAAAACAATGCCAAACTAAAGTAGACATATGGGGGATGTTAGTTAGCAACAATTTTGTGTGTTATAACTGCCTGTCTTACAAGCAGATACATTTAAATTGAGAAAAATGCTAATTTTTGCAATTTTTCGCTAAATTTGGGTGTTTTTCACAATTAAATACTGAACATATCAAGCAAATTTTGCAAGTAACTTAAAGTCCAATGTGTCACGAGAAAACAATCTCAGAATCGCTTGGATAGGTGAAAGCATTCCGGAGTTATTACCACATAAAGTGACACATGTCAGATTTGAAAAATGAGGCTCGGTCAGGAAGGTCAAAAGTGGCTAAAGAGGGAAGGGGTTAATGCAAACAATCAGATCGTAAAAACCATTGTCCGGTAAAACATGCAGCACATGCAGTTTTATCAAAAGGTGCAGTTTTTAAATGATTGTTAATGTCTGCAAAAAACTCCATGGACATTAACAATCATTTGAAAACTGTGCTGACTCGTGGGAATGCAACATGTTGACGTGGTTTGCAGCTGTATCGTTGTAAGACAGCAGCTACTATATGTATATACTGTACGGGTATGTTCACGCAAGGCAGATACGCTGTGTAAAAGCACTGCACTGTGCCGCAGTTTTTCGGCCAGGAATGGCCGCTGCGGAAAACTGAGCAGAAAAAAAAATAGATACTTACCATGGCGACGCTTCCCTCCTACATCCTGCAGCTCTGGGTTGATGTTTCATCCCATGTGACCGCTGCAGCCTGCGATTGACTGCAGCGGTCACATGGGATGAAACGTCGTCCCAGGAGGTTGGCCCGGAAAAAGAAACAGAATTCTAGGTGAGTATAAGATTAAAATTATTAATAAGTTGCGTTTTTTGCAGCGGAATCGCATACGTGTACATTTCTCCTGCATTGACCACACGATGGCGCTGCTGCTCAGCGTATCACTAGGCTGCCTGCCTTATATTCAATTTAGTGAGATTTCTCAGCATTGAACACACGATGGTGCTGCTGCTTAGCGTATCACAATCGGGCTTCAAACAAACTTTCTAAACTATATAATAGATATATTGTGCATTTTCCAGCATTGACCACACGATGGCGCTGCTGCTCAGTGTATCACTAGGCTGCCTGCCTTACATTAAATTTAGTGAGATTTCTCAGCATTGACCACACGATGGCGCTGCTGCTTAACGTATCACAATCGGGCTTCAAACAAACTTTCTAAAATATATAATATATAGATATAGTGTGCATTTCCTGCATTGACCACACGATGGCGCTGCTGCCCAGCGTATCACTAGGCTGCCTGCCTTACATTCAATTTAGTGAGATTTCTCAACATTGACCACACGATGGCGCTGCTGCTTAGCATATCCCAATCGGGCTTCAAACAAATTTTCTCAAATATATAATATATAGTGCACATTTCCCAGCATTGACCACACGTTGGCGCTGCTGCTCAGCGTATCACTAGGCTGCCTGCATTACATTCAATTTAGTGAGATTTCTCAGCATTGACCACACAATGGCGCTGCTGCTTAGCGTATCACAATCCCCTTAGATAGTGGTAATGGGGAGTTGGTCACAGGGGATCAAGAGAAGGCAGAGTTACTAAATGGGTTCTTCCGCTCTGTATATACAACAGAAGAAGGAGCAGCTGATGTAGCCGCTGCCAGTGCTGTTAATATATCAGTTGATATACTGAATTGGATGAATGTAGATATGGTGCAAGCTAAATTAAATAAAATAAATGTACACAAGGCCCCGGGACCAGATGGGTTACACCCTAGAGTTCTTAAGAAGCTTAGTTTAGTTATTTCTGTCCCCCTCTTCATAATATTTAGAGAGTCTCTCATGACTGATATAGTGCCAAGGGACTGGCGCAGGGCAAATGTGATGCCTATTTTCAAAATGGGCTCTAGGTCTTCGCCGGGTAATTATAGACCAGCAAGCTTAACATCAATTGTGGGGAAAATGTTTGAGGGGCTATTGAGGGACTATATACAGGATTATGTGACAAAAAATAGTATTATAAGTGACAGCCAGCACGGTTTTACAAAGGACAGAAGCTGTCAAACCAACCTGATTTGTTTTTATGAAGAGGTAAACAGAAGCCTAGACAGAGGGGCCGCTGTGGATATAGTGTTTTTGGACTTTGCAAAGGCATTTGACATTGTCCCCCATAGACGTCTAATGGGTAAATTAAGGACTATAGGTTTAGAAAGTATAGTTTGTAATTGGCTCAAGGACCGTATCCAGAGAGTTGTGGTCAATGATTCCTACTCTGAATGATCCCCGGTTATAAGTGGTGTACCCCAGGGTTCAGTGCTGGGACCACTATTATTCAACTTATTTATTAATGATATAGAGGATGGGATTAATAGCACTATTTCTATTTTTGCAGATGACACCAAGCTATGTAATATAGTTCAGTCTATGGAAGATGTTCATGAATTGCAAGCGGATTTAAACAAACTAAGTGTTTTGGCGTCCACTTGGCAGATGAAGTTTAATGTAGATAAATGTAAAGTTATGCACCTGGGTACGAACAACCTGTATGCATCATATGTCCTAGGGGAGCTACACTGGGGGAGTCACTTGATGAGAAGGATCTGGGTGTACTTGTAAATCATAAACTCAATAACAGCATGCAGTGTCAATCAGCTGCTTCAAAGGCCAGCAAAATATTGTCGTGTATCAAAAGAGGCATGGACTCGCGGGACAGGGATGTAATATTACCACTTTACAAAGCATTAGTGAGGCCTCATCTAGAATATGCAGTTCAGTTCTGGGCTCCAGTTCATAGAAAGGATGCCCTGGAGTTGGAAAAAATACAAAGAAGAGCAACGAAGCTAATAAGGGGCATGGAGAATTTAAGTTATGAGGAAAGATTAAAAGAACTAAACCTGGGGGGCGGGGCTTAGCTATGGCGGAGTAAGCACACATCTCGGGGGAGCTCCGTGCAGCAGAGTGCTTAATAGCAGCCTGAGCCCGTCTGAAACCGGTAGGAGATGCCAGCAAAACGTAGGGGACAAGGCACTACACCCTCCCGCTCCTTACCTAGCTTGCAGACACGGAGTGCTAGCATGGAGCGCTTCTTATGAGCGGTGCCCGCTTCTCAGGAACTCCCAGGTGTCATGGCGCACCCGGCACTGCATCCTGCCACGTGCAGAACTACAGGCCTTCAGCACGCAGCAGCAGGAGCTCAAGCACAGGGACAGACGACCGCACTACAGCCTGGGGCCAGCAAGAATGAGGTACCGCACGTGTCCCCTGTCCTATTTGGACCTGTACTTCAGCCAGCCACCGTGTCCCTGCCCAGAAGCCCAGATTCAGTACCCTTCCAGCCCGCATTACATGCAGATTTGCACCTGCTCAGGGAACTGATCCAAGCTCTCCCTACCAGACAGGACTTAGATTCCCTGGTGACTAGAATTGAACAATCCCACCAACAAGACATCGCTGCCTTACAACAAGAAGTGGATAGGGTGGATACTAGGATTGCCAACACGGACCAAACGGTCTCCAATATTGACAGCAGAGTGCTAGCTCTGGAGCAGGCAGCCATTTCCAGCAGAACACATATACAGTCCCTGGCGTTACAATTGGACGATCAAGAGTACAGGGATCGTAGGTACAATATCCGACTGAAAGGCCTCCCAGACCTGGGTCCCAGAGATGACCTTCCGGCCAGGATAACTGCCATCTTTAGTACGGTCCCTAATAGGCCGTTGGAAGCGACATTTTTACTGGATTGTGTCCATAGGGTTTCTCGACCCGGTCCGAACGACCCATCCAACCCTCGTGATGTTCTGTGTAGACTACATTACTACTTGGACAAGGATTTAATCATTCAAGGCGCGTGGTCACATGGTCCGGTTACGGTGGATGAATGCAGGGTCACGATATAGCCAGATGTCTCCCCACGCACGCTCTACATGCGGCGTCTCTTGCACCGACTACTAGAGAAGATCAAAGCTGCGGGAGCCACTTATAGATGGGGTCACCCGTTCCACGTGGTTGTCAGGAAAGAATCAGCCACCTTCCTCTTGCGCCATTTCTCAGATTTGGAGGCCTTATTCAATTTCCTGCAGATCGAATCGTTTCCGGTCCCGGATTGGCTGGCACTGGACCGGCCGGAACCATCGCAACGCCGGCGCGCTCCGTGCCCTAGCCAACATCTCAACAGGCCTTCGCTCCGAGAGTCATTAAGGTCTCAGCTGGATCTTTCGCTGCTACTACCTCCTGAGGCCTGACGTAGATTACCTTCTGAAGAACCCTCAGATCTCCATGGCAATACCTGATCTACAGTTTATAGCGCTGGGCTCTGTACAGCGCCTAGCGTCTCTTTTTTGTTACAGGGTGTCCTGACAGCTCCTCCGAGGAGTGCCTTTTCCAACGGAACTTTGTGAGCAGTCCCGGTACTTCCTCCGTGACTTTCCGAGACTTCCGTGGACAGTGAGCTGTCACCGAAGATTCCACAGATGGCCACAGAACTGTAGATATGACCCGACATATAGTTTACCCTTCTTTTGTTCCTGGTCCTCACCCCCCCCCCTTATCCCTTCCTTGCATTTTAGTGATGTCTTTGGTATCGGACCCATGCGCCCCCTCCCTCCCCTCTCTCCCCCTCGTGAATTGTCAGGAAGTTGCTCGTGGTACGATATCCTGTTAGTATTGTTACACAAGGCCACATGATGTTGTCACAGGCAGTAGTATTACTACTCATAAGGTTTCATTCACTACCTGAGACCTAATTTGTGATCCGATTTGTTTTATCTGTATCTTGTTGAGTGTCGCATTAGTGCTCTTTCTGATGAATCTCTCACTTATCTCTTTCCTCTCTCCACCCTCTTTCCCCTTCCCCTCCTCCTCATACCCTCTCCTATCCCCCCTTTCTCCTCTTTCCTCCCCCCCTCCTCAACCTCCCCCCCTTCACCCTTTTATAACAGGACGTTCTAGTCTTCCGGGTCCTCCAAATAGGAGGAGTTTAATGCTTCATATCTTAGGTTACAGATAATGTCGCTCTGTGTTTACAGTGTTCTTTTCTCACAGTTTTTCAGGTGAAGGGTTCAGCTGGCTTATATGGCCGTGTTTTTTGTAGGGCCAGGTAACATACAATGTTATGTCCTCCCTTGCCCGCCTCTTGGTGGACATCGGACGAGTTTTTGTTTAACGTTTTGTGCTGCTCGCTGCATGGGGTCCCCCCCCCCCACTTCTCTTTGGTTTTCCTTGTTCCCGTTTTGTTACTAACCTTTTCTCCACAGGTTTTCTTGCCGCGTGGGTGTCGGCCTTTGGGTCCTTTTCTCTTTCTCTGTCAATTTTCCTTTTTCTCTCTGGTCTTTCCCCCTACCCCTCTTTGTCTCCCCCCCCCTCTTTTTATTAATTTTTTTCATCACCTATCGGGGACATGGCCCGCCACTCCCAGACTGACCTTCGGATAGGCTCGTTGAATGTCAAGAGGTTGCATAGTCCCGGGAAGCGATCCATTTTGCTCAACATGTTGAAAGGTAGACACTTACATGTAGCTTTCCTACAGGAAATGCACCTCAGTGAACAAAAACCTTTTAAGATGTCTAACCTTTGGTTTCCACACGCCTATCATAGTTTCTCTCCTGATCCAAAATCTAGGGGGACGAGTATCCTCCTGTCTCGTACTCTTCCATGGGAATTTCTGGACTCTCGCAGTGATGGGATGGGGCGAATGCTACTACTCAAGGGCAGCATTAATTCGCAGATCTACACCTTTGCTTCCTTCTACCTACCCAATGTGGGTCAAGGTTCAGCTCTGCTTGGCTTTTTGGATGAGCTAGAGGAGTTTGGGGAGGGCACCATTGTCCTGGGAGGTGACTTCAATGTCGCATTGGAGCCCACCATGGATGTCTCAAAGGGGACATCGTCAATCCCGCATTCCCAACTGCGCCGTATTAAACGAGCGTTCCACGAGCATAATTTTGTGGACACATGGCGCCTATTACATCCGGGTGATAAAGATTTTTCTTTTTACTCATCTGTCCATGACACTTACTCCAGACTCGATCTAATATTTGTCAAACATTGCTCACTCCCAATTTTACAGGCCGTCGATATTGACTCAATCTCTTTCTCAGATCATGCCCTTGTCACTCTATCCTTAACATTGCAGGCCCCGATATTACACCAATCCCAGTGGAAGTTCAATCCGCTGCTTCTTAATGACTCCTTGGTTTCTTCAGACGTGCAGCGTACACTTGAAGAATACTTCACGGCCAATACCCCTGCAGACACAAACCCACGGGTACTGTGGGAGGCGCACAAGTGTGTTGTACGTGGCACCTTTATTAAACACGGGGCTCGATTAAAAAGGGAGCGTGCGGAGACCACTGCTCGGCTTCTATCGGAAATTAGGGTTTTAGAGTCTACTCACAAGCGTTCCCATGAATTAGCATGTAAAGTCGCGTTACTCCAGAAACGAGAAGAGCTCCGTATCCTATTATTGTCTAAGGCCAAAGCTACCCTCTCGAAATGCAAGCGCCACTTCTACGAATATGGGAACAAATGTAGCAGGTCTCTGGCCAGAGCACTGAGACTTCAACAAGTGCGTACCTACGTACCCTTTATTGCAACATCCCCCACTACTCGGGCTAACTTGCCATTAGACATAGCCTCACAGTTCCGCGACTTTTATGCCTCCCTATATAACACAGATTCCACCAATCCGGCCACGACGGCGAACAACTTCCAAACACGTATCAAAAACTACATTGCAGACTCAGGTATGCCTTCTATGTCAGAGGAGGTACTAGGCGCATTGGAGGCTCCAATCTCTCCACCAGAACTAGCGGATGCACTTAGGAGCTTCGCTAATGGTAAGGCCCCGGGACCTGACGGGTTCACACTCCCCTACTATAAAAAATACACCGCTACCCTTAGCCAACATTTTCTAGCATCCTTGAACTCCTTCTCCTCCTCAGCTCGCGTTCCACCAGACACACTCAGGGCCCACATTGCTGTGATTCCCAAACCAGAGAAAGACCCTTCTCAGTGTGCTAGCTACAGGCCGATTTCGCTTCTCAACACAGACATTAAACTCTTCGCGAAGATTTTGGCAATGTGTTTGGCTCCGTTGCTCAGTGGGGTCCTTCATCTTGACCAGGCGGGGTTCATGGTGGGCAGAGAGGCCCGAGACAACACCACGAAAGCGATCAACCTTATACATAAGGCTAAGTTGTCCCGGGTTCCACTGATGTTCTTGTCAACTGACGTTGAAGAAGCTTTTGACAGAGTCAATTGGACATACATGGAGGAAACACTTCTCCGACTTGGCCTGGGCCCTCAGATGATGAGTTGGATCATGTCTTTGTATTCTTGCCCCTCGGCGAGGGTCCGAGTGAATGGCAATCTCTCTGAAGAATTTGCCATCCATAATGGGACACACCAGGGCTGCCCACTCTCTCCCCTGATTTTTATCCTGACCTTGGAACCGTTTCTAAGGCATGTTCGTACCAATCAGGACATTCAGGACCTAGGGGAGGGCTCCCATGTCAATAAGGTGGCAGCATATGCAGACGACCTTTTGTTTTTCCTGACCAACCCAATCACTTCTCTCCCGAATCTGATGCAGGAGTTTCGTCGCTTCTCCAGCCTTTCCAATTTTAAAATAAACTTTGCCAAATCAGAGGCCATGAATGTCTCCCTCCCCGCCCCCATTCTATCTACGCTAGAACAATCCTTTAGTTTTAAATGGAACTCGGTGGCGCTCAAGTACCTGGGAGTGTATATCCCGGCAGATTTAAAGGGAATATTTAACTTTAACTTTCCGAGGTTTCGTACTGAGATTAAGGCGGACTGTGCTAGGTGGTCGGGAGGCACATTTACGTTGATGGGCCGATGTACTATTTTTAAAATGAATATCCTACCTCGACTACTCTACTTATTCCAGGCCCTTCCTATAGCAATGCCACCATCATTCTTTAAAGCGATCAACTCCATACAAATATCTTTTGTCTCTAATGGCAAGCATCCACGCCTTAGTCGTTTGCTTCTGTGTCGGGAGGACTGGCTCTTCCTGACATTCGCGCGTATTACAACGCAACTCACTTAGTGCGCGTAGTGGATTGGTGTAGACACGCCCCTTTTAAGGCATGGGTAGGTATTGAACAAAACTTTTAGACGGTCCCTCTCGAAGTATCTCCATGGCTGAAACGCGGACTTCTCACATCCCTACATCATCACCCCATGATCGGTCCCACACTCAGATGTTGTGCCCTTGCAGCGGTCCGTTCACACCTCCTGTCTCTCTGCTCCCCCATTTCTCCGATCCTGGGGAACCCATCTTTTCCCTCGGGACTGAGTGACTTGGTGTTCAAGTCCTGGGCGGCGCTGGGTGTATTTAGGGCAGAGCACTTTCTGAAGAATTCGGAGTGGCTCTCCCTTGAGGAGTTGACACAGATGCCTGAACTCCTTTCTTTGGGTTACTGGCGCATATTTCAACTCCGCCATTTCTACTCCTCTTTACCACCCTCTGAGCTATTCCTAGCTCCTAGGTCTCCACTGGAAGACTTGTGCGTTGGCTCTGAGTCGGTTCGCCATTCATTGTCCACGATCTATCACCTCCTCCTGAACCCGCCTTACCTCCCAGCGCCTGGTTACGTTTCTGAATGGGAGTCGGATCTGGGAATTACCCTAACCACAAACCAATGCTCTCGTATTCTCTCTCTTGCCCATAAAACCTCAATTAGCGGGGCGTGGCTTGGATGCAGACCGGGACGGACGCTTCAGAGTGAGCTCCGTCTTAAAACCTCAAGCGACGGTATATTTAAGCGTGCCCGAAGCCGGGGTTTGACTGCTCTTCGTCACTCAACCCGGGGATAACGATGATGACAAGGAGAAAGGGGAATAAGTCCGGCCCGAAGCGGCTAACGGACTTCTTTTCGACCCGCAGCGCGAGGAAGGAGGATTTCCAAGATGGCGTCGGCAGCAGCTTCTCTGGAGAGATGTGTGATAGAGGATCGAGACTGGCGTCGCCCTCGGATTCTCCCGGTGAGTCTATACACTCCCCTGAATGCCCAATAGCGGCCAGCCCGAGTTGCAGGGGAAGCAAGCTGATCTTTGGCCCCAGCTCCCCACTGACACCGGAGAGAGGCCACGTGCACATGGCGGCTGAGAGACGGCAACAAGAGGAGGGAGGTCTCCCCCCTGAACATCAGGTCTCCCAAAGGGACCAATTCCCAACTACTGATCCCTTGCAAGAGGATACATCACTTGAGGAGGGGGACCCGATCTCTAGCCTCCCCACTACAGATCAGGCGGCGTCGGAAACTTTTATTAAAGGCCTGGTCATGGCCCTTAGGGGGTCCCTGCAAAAGGACTTAGAAAAAATCTCTGCTACGTTACACACTAATATAGAAGAGTTAGGCTCCAGAGTGGATCATGTGGAGAGGAAAATGGGGGAATTCACTCAGGCGCACAATGATTTAGTGGATGCACACTATACTTTAGAAGAAGAGGTGGAAAGCATGAAATCTAAGATGGCGGATATGGAGGATAGGAATAGGAGGAACAACGTTAAATTTCGGGGCATTCCTGAATCCGTGTCTCCATCTGATCTCCCACTGTTCTTGCAAAAGCTGATTAAATCCCTCTTGCCACACTCCACGCCTCAAGATATGATTATAGACCGGGCACACCGTTTGCCGAAACCTAAGGCTTTACCATCAGAAATACCAAGAGATGTACTTTCTCGCATACATTTTTTTCATGTCAAGGAAGCCCTAATGTTCGCAGCGCGAAAAGCTCAGAAACTCCCAGACCCATATGAAGGGGTACATCTTTATGCGGACCTCTCACAAGCCACTCTTCAAGCTAGAAGGAATTTCCTGCCTGTTACCCTCGCGCTGCGGAACAACAAGATGCCGTATAAGTGGGGGTTCCCTACGAAGCTTCTGGTCCGAACAGAGGATCGTATACATGTTCTTCACAAGCCTGCGGATGGTATTCAATTGCTGAAGGAGTGGGGGGTCCGGATGTCCGACATACCTGTGAAACCCTCAATTAGAGCTCCGTCCAGAATTTCTCCAGAGTGGCGGAGTCAGGCTGACTCTCGCTGAAGATACTTTATGCGTGAGATTATGAGGTTGAGTCTCTTCAGGCCGAACTTTCGTCCCCAGTATCTTTACAGGGTCGTTGAGATCTTCTAGATCCTGTGGTTTTCATAGTGCTTCAGGGACTCACAAAATTAATGAATGGGGAAGAGGGGGGAGGTAGACCTCCAGCTCACCGTTTAGTTGTGTCTGAGTGCAGACAGCGCCCGGATTCCCGCGCGGCCAGCGGTACACAACAGGAAGAAAAAACAGAACCAAGATCCAGCGCTGGGTGTGCGTTAAAAAGGAACTCCTGTTCCAATTTTATTGGTATAACAAAGATAAAAATGATAGAACTATATGGAGTAGTTCTGTGGCAGAGTACAGGAATGAATGTTAGGTGAAGGATAGCAGTAAGCCCTGTTCAAATGTGCCTACGCGTTTCTGACACGTCTGTGTCCTTATTCATGGCATGCATAGGTACTCTGAGTTCACTCCTGGCTTTTATTTCCGGTTTTAATGTCATTTGGAGGGAAATTAAAGAACAGCTGTGTCCATGGGGATTGAGGAATCAAAAAAGCCGGTAAATGTATTAGCGGTTCTTATTGATTTATTGAGAGTAGCTAAAGAAATTGGAATATATCCTGTGTTTTAACAATGGACAATGTTAAAGAAGTATTTGTGTAAACGAAATTCGTAAGGAATAAGTAATTGATACTAAACTTAAAATTATCTCATAGAAAAAGACATGAACAATATTGAAAGTGAACCCAAAAAGATGGTAAAGATTTTAGTAGAAAAAATAGTGAGAAGAGATGATTGCACTTTTTATTTGATTATGATTGATAATATTTATCCAATATTATACTTTATTGCTAATTTAGTATCATTTGGAAGGAAATTCACGATCAGCTGTGTCCATCGGGATTAGTAAACCACAAAGCCGGTAAATGTATTAGCGGTTCTTATTGATTTATGGGGAATAACTCAAGAAATTAGATAATATCCTGTATTTTAATGAAAGACACTGTTAGAGGAGTATTTATGTAAAATAAATTCGTAAGGAATAAATGATTGATACTGAGATTAAAATTATTTCGTACAAAAAGACATGAGAAATATTTAAAGTGAACCCAGAAATAAGGTAATAAATCTAGTAGAAAAATAATGGGAAAAAATGATTGTCCTTTTTGGTTGATTGTGGTTAATGATATTTATCAATGAGAAAATTGTATATTAATAGACAGTATATCATGGAAAAGACTCAGGATGTGAGGTCAGAGTACATGCAAAAAGATCGGCTAGAGAGAGAAATGAAGTGTGGAAAAGAAACAGAAGATTAAAATAGAATTAAAAACATGAATGAATGTTACAGAGAACATTAAATTGTTAGACATTTAAAACAAACAGGGGATATAGATTTTCATGAACAAATTTTGTCTCAAATAGTGAAAAAGAAGTACAATGAATGGTATTACATTTGTAGGAAAAAACGGGATGACCTATATTGTTGTGTATAATGTACAGCAGTGTAGACCTGAATATGTGATGTAAAATATACAAATGAGAATGTAATATGTGTCAGTAAACCTGTATTAATGTGTGATGAAATCATATGTGTATATGATTCTAATTATTATACAAATGATATTAGGTAGTGTAAAAGTGGCTGACTAGACGTGTGTCGGCACCTGTAGATTTTTCAAGTTGGTTAATGACAGATATTAATTATGGATATATATTTTCTTCCAGATCTGATATGAAAATTAGAGAAAGTAAGAGGGTATGAATTTTATGGACTTAATTTAATAATGAAACATTAGTTCTCGTCTTAGATTAAGACCGTTGGGAAATCTGGTTTTCAAACTGAAAATCCAAAATGCTTCTCTGTCCAATAATAGTTGTTTTTTGTTTCCACCTCTTATGGAACAAATTGCTTTTTCAATGGCATATACCCTGAAGGTTTTAGTGGACCTGTCATGACTAGTGATAAAATGCCTAGCCGCATTCGAGATACTGATGATGTTAGGGTTCCTAATATATCCTAGGTGCTCTAGAACTCTGGTTTTTAATTTCCTGGTTGTGCAACCCACATATTTGAGGTTGCAGTCTGTACATTCGATAATGTATGTAACGTGGTCACTGTTACAATTAATGTAAGATTTGATAGGGAAACTGTTGGTCCCATGGGAATCTTTAAAGATTTTGGTGGCTTGGGCAAAGTAGCATGTTTTGCAGGGATGTGAACCACACTTGAAAAAACCTTTGTGGTGTAACCAGGTAGGTTTTGTGTTTTTCGATGAGAATAAAGAAGGGGATAATGTATTCCCTAGTGTGGGTGCCCTCCTCGAAACTATGCGATACCCATCCTTGAGGATTTTGTTTAATTTGTCATCCTCATAAAGGATGGGAAGGTATCTCTGTATAATATTTTTAATTTCTGTGAATTGATTGCTGTATTCTAATATTAGAGTTGGTTTTGCAGGGTTGTCTCCTCCTTGTGCTTCATTGGTGATGTTGAAGTTTATGTTTGTGTGGTTATTTTTGTTTTTATTTTTGTGGAGTAAAAGTTCCCTTGGTTTCATGTCTACTATTGCCTTTGCTCTGTTTAGTGTCCACTGTTGGTATCCCCTGCTGCGCAATCTTTGGCATATCTGTGATTGTTCTTTTTGGAAGTTTCGTCTGTGGCTACAATTTCTCTTTGCCCTAACCATTTCACCTACTGGTATGGAAATGATGGTATGTTTCGGATGGCTGCTATGAGCATGTAAAATCGTGTTTCCTGAAGTGGGTTTACGATATGTTTCAGTTTCAATTATATTGCCTGGTGTGGCCGATAATTTGAGATCCAAGAAACTGATGTTACAATTTTCAGATTGATGGGTGAATTTGAGATTGCAGCTATTATTATTTAAATATTGGATGAAATCTGGGATGACTTGCTTGTCACCTCTCCAGATCATAAGCAGATCGTCGATATACCTTCCATACCACTCTAAGTGACTTCCAAATGGATTATCAACTGTGAAGATGGTAAATTCCTCCCACCAACTCATGACAAGGTTGGCTATGGAAGGTGAGAACTTAGCCCCCATTGACACTCCTTTTAGTTGTAGGTAGAAAATTCCATCGAATTGGAAATAGTTGTGTGTCATTAAATATTCCAGAACTTCAATACAGTAAGACTGTAGTTTTGGTGTATATGTGCTGTATTTTTTCAAGTGGAAAGAAAGAGCTCTGGATGCAATGGTATGGGGTATACAGGTGTAGAGTGATACAACATCACAGCTTAGCCATGTATAATCAGGTTCCCATGCCCTATTGTTAAAGGCACGTAAGACATCAGATGTGTCCCTTAGATAGCCTGGAACTCTAGATACTAGTGGCTGAAGGAGAGAATCAAGCCACTCGGACAACCTTTCCGTGAGGGATCCAATCCCTGATACAATGGGACGCATGGGGGGGGGATATATCTTTTTGTGGATCTTTGGAAGAGCGTGCATGATTGGGCTGATTGGAAATTTTACAGACAGGTAATCATATTGTTTTTTAGTGATTATGCCTTCATTGAAACCTTCGTTTAATAATTTGGTATAACTTGATTGGAAAACTTGAAGAGGGTTTGCCCCTAATATTTTGTAAGTATTTGTGTCTGACAAAAGCTCTTGAATTTGTGCAATATACATGTTGGTGTCTAGTATAGTGATACTACCCCCCTTGTCAGCCATTTTGATGGTAATTTCAGAGTTATCTTTTAAGGATTTAATTGCATTGTGATGGGCTATGGACATATTTGTTTTATAGGTGTTATGAATGCAAGTGTCATGTAGATTCTGAAGATCTTTCTCTACAGAAAACTGGAAAATGTCCATAGAGTCAGTCCTTGATTGAAGGGGATAAAAAGTTGGATTGGATGTGGAAAAATTTGTTGCCACATTGGAGAGTGGTTTTGGTTCCCCCATATGAGGATTTCCAGGATTTGGTTCCTCCATATTGAGATCCTCCAAGCATTTAAGCGTGATCAGTTCTTGGAAAGTTGATGGTTCAAGAATTTCGGATGCATCTGTAGATATGTTTATTTGTGCATGAGTGCTGGAATGAAGATTCAAGTCTGCTGTTTCAGGTGATGCCAAAAAATGTCTTTTAACTGTTAAGTTACGAATGAATTTATTCACATCCAGCAAGGTGTTAAATATGTCGAAGTTTCGGTTGGGCATCTACTATTCTAACTCCAGTGCAAACAGAGGTTCTTTCATTGGGTTTGAATTTTGTGCCCAACCGAAACTTCGACATATTTAACACCTTGCTGGATGTGAATAAATTCATTCGTAACTTAACAGTTAAAAGACATTTTTTGGCATCACCTGAAACAGCAGACTTGAATCTTCATTCCAGCACTCATGCACAAATAAACATATCTACAGATGCATCCGAAATTCTTGAACCATCAACTTTCCAAGAACTGATCACGCTTAAATGCTTGGAGGATCTCAATATGGAGGAACCAAATCCTGGAAATCCTCATATGGGGGAACCAAAACCACTCTCCAATGTGGCAACAAATTTTTCCACATCCAATCCAACTTTTTATCCCCTTCAATCAAGGACTGACTCTATGGACATTTTCCAGTTTTCTGTAGAGAAAGATCTTCAGAATCTACATGACACTTGCATTCATAACACCTATAAAACAAATATGTCCATAGCCCATCACAATGCAATTAAATCCTTAAAAGATAACTCTGAAATTACCATCAAAATGGCTGACAAGGGGGGTAGTATCACTATACTAGACACCAACATGTATATTGCACAAATTCAAGAGCTTTTGTCAGACACAAATACTTACAAAATATTAGGGGCAAACCCTCTTCAAGTTTTCCAATCAAGTTATACCAAATTATTAAACGAAGGTTTCAATGAAGGCATAATCACTAAAAAACAATATGATTACCTGTCTGTAAAATTTCCAATCAGCCCAATCATGCACGCTCTTCCAAAGATCCACAAAAAGATATATCCCCCCCCCATGCGTCCCATTGTATCAGGGATTGGATCCCTCACGGAAAGGTTGTCCGAGTGGCTTGATTCTCTCCTTCAGCCACTAGTATCTAGAGTTCCAGGCTATCTAAGGGACACATCTGATGTCTTACGTGCCTTTAACAATAGGGCATGGGAACCTGATTATACATGGCTAAGCTGTGATGTTGTATCACTCTACACCTGTATACCCCATACCATTGCATCCAGAGCTCTTTCTTTCCACTTGAAAAAATACAGCACATATACACCAAAACTACAGTCTTACTGTATTGAAGTTCTGGAATATTTAATGACACACAACTATTTCCAATTCGATGGAATTTTCTACCTACAACTAAAAGGAGTGTCAATGGGGGCTAAGTTCTCACCTTCCATAGCCAACCTTGTCATGAGTTGGTGGGAGGAATTTACCATCTTCACAGTTGATAATCCATTTGGAAGTCACTTAGAGTGGTATGGAAGGTATATCGACGATCTGCTTATGATCTGGAGAGGTGACAAGCAAGTCATCCCAGATTTCATCCAATATTTAAATAATAATAGCTGCAATCTCAAATTCACCCATCAATCTGAAAATTGTAACATCAGTTTCTTGGATCTCAAATTATCGGCCACACCAGGCAATATAATTGAAACTGAAACATATCGTAAACCCACTTCAGGAAACACGATTTTACATGCTCATAGCAGCCATCCGAAACATACCATCATTTCCATACCAGTAGGTGAAATGGTTAGGGCAAAGAGAAATTGTAGCCACAGACGAAACTTCCAAAAAGAACAATCACAGATATGCCAAAGATTGCGCAGCAGGGGATACCAACAGTGGACACTAAACAGAGCAAAGGCAATAGTAGACATGAAACCAAGGGAACTTTTACTCCACAAAAATAAAAACAAAAATAACCACACAAACATAAACTTCAACATCACCAATGAAGCACAAGGAGGAGACAACCCTGCAAAACCAACTCTAATATTAGAATACAGCAATCAATTCACAGAAATTAAAAATATTATACAGAGATACCTTCCCATCCTTTATGAGGATGACAAATTAAACAAAATCCTCAAGGATGGGTATCGCATAGTTTCGAGGAGGGCACCCACACTAGGGAATACATTATCCCCTTCTTTATTCTCATCGAAAAACACAAAACCTACCTGGTTACACCACAAAGGTTTTTTCAAGTGTGGTTCACATCCCTGCAAAACATGCTACTTTGCCCAAGCCACCAAAATCTTTAAAGATTCCCATGGGACCAACAGTTTCCCTATCAAATCTTACATTAATTGTAACAGTGACCACGTTACATACATTATCGAATGTACAGACTGCAACCTCAAATATGTGGGTTGCACAACCAGGAAATTAAAAACCAGAGTTCTAGAGCACCTAGGATATATTAGGAACCCTAACATCATCAGTATCTCGAATGCGGCTAGGCATTTTATCACTAGTCATGACAGGTCCACTAAAACCTTCAGGGTATATGCCATTGAAAAAGCAATTTGTTCCATAAGAGGTGGAAACAAAAAACAACTATTATTGGACAGAGAAGCATTTTGGATTTTCAGTTTGAAAACCAGATTTCCCAACGGTCTTAATCTAAGACGAGAACTAATGTTTCATTATTAAATTAAGTCCATAAAATTCATACCCTCTTACTTTCTCTAATTTTCATATCAGATCTGGAAGAAAATATATATCCATAATTAATATCTGTCATTAACCAACTTGAAAAATCTACAGGTGCCGACACACGTCTAGTCAGCCACTTTTACACTACCTAATATCATTTGTATAATAATTAGAATCATATACACATATGATTTCATCACACATTAATACAGGTTTACTGACACATATTACATTCTCATTTGTATATTTTACATCACATATTCAGGTCTACACTGCTGTACATTATACACAACAATATAGGTCATCCCGTTTTTTCCTACAAATGTAATACCATTCATTGTACTTCTTTTTCACTATTTGAGACAAAATTTGTTCATGAAAATCTATATCCCCTGTTTGTTTTAAATGTCTAACAATTTAATGTTCTCTGTAACATTCATTCATGTTTTTAATTCTATTTTAATCTTCTGTTTCTTTTCCACACTTCATTTCTCTCTCTAGCCGATCTTTTTGCATGTACTCTGACCTCACATCCTGAGTCTTTTCCATGATATACTGTCTATTAATATACAATTTTCTCATTGATAAATATCATTAACCACAATCAACCAAAAAGGACAATCATTTTTTCCCATTATTTTTCTACTAGATTTATTACCTTATTTCTGGGTTCACTTTAAATATTTCTCATGTCTTTTTGTACGAAATAATTTTAATCTCAGTATCAATCATTTATTCCTTACGAATTTATTTTACATAAATACTCCTCTAACAGTGTCTTTCATTAAAATACAGGATATTATCTAATTTCTTGAGTTATTCCCCATAAATCAATAAGAACCGCTAATACATTTACCGGCTTTGTGGTTTACTAATCCCGATGGACACAGCTGATCGTGAATTTCCTTCCAAATGATACTAAATTAGCAATAAAGTATAATATTGGATAAATATTATCAATCATAATCAAATAAAAAGTGCAATCATCTCTTCTCACTATTTTTTCTACTAAAATCTTTACCATCTTTTTGGGTTCACTTTCAATATTGTTCATGTCTTTTTCTATGAGATAATTTTAAGTTTAGTATCAATTACTTATTCCTTACGAATTTCGTTTACACAAATACTTCTTTAACATTGTCCATTGTTAAAACACAGGATATATTCCAATTTCTTTAGCTACTCTCAATAAATCAATAAGAACCGCTAATACATTTACCGGCTTTTTTGATTCCTCAATCCCCATGGACACAGCTGTTCTTTAATTTCCCTCCAAATGACATTAAAACCGGAAATAAAAGCCAGGAGTGAACTCAGAGTACCTATGCATGCCATGAATAAGGACACAGACGTGTCAGAAACGCGTAGGCACATTTGAACAGGGCTTACTGCTATCCTTCACCTAACATTCATTCCTGTACTCTGCCACAGAACTACTCCATATAGTTCTATCATTTTTATCTTTGTTATACCAATAAAATTGGAACAGGAGTTCCTTTTTAACGCACACCCAGCGCTGGATCTTGGTTCTGTTTTTTCTTCCTGCTTCAGGGACTGTTATATCTCTGATACATGTGGTTAAAGTTATGGTTCAAGTATTCCCTGTTTTTCTCCCAAACATGTAACACCAAGTGTATATTCTCTGGTATGTCTACAAATGTTGATGAGTCGAGGCTGAAGCAGACTCCATATGGTATAATGCTCATTAGGAATTTTGATAATGGCGGTTAAAATAGTTTCACTGAATGTAAAGGGACTGAATAGCCCATTTAAAAGATCCTCCGCCTGGAAAGAGGCCCGAAGTTCTAGAGCAGATATCCTGTGTTTACAGGAGACGCATTTCCAGAGGGAGAAGTGCCCTTCTTTTGTAAATCCGAATTTCCCTCATGTTTTTATGGCCAATTCTGACAGGAAAAAAGCAGGGGTCTTGATTGCAGTCAGTGATTCTTTGGATTTTAAGCTGGTGGATTCTCTGATCGATGTGGGGGGGAGATTTCTTGCTCTGGTGTGTTCTATCAATGACTCTTTGATAACGTTAGTCAATATCTATGCTCCTAACGCCTCACAGATCCGCTTTCTGAACAAAACCATGCGGAAAATTCGCAAGATCCAAAAGGGTCAACTCATACTTTGTGGAGATTTTAATGTAGTTCCAGACAGGGTTATGGACACCACCAGCAAGAGCAGGAGGTCTCTCCTTACACTCTCACCGTGGGCTCAAAGGGAAGACCTTTATGATGTGTTTAGATGCCATAATGCTTCGTCCAGGGAATTCACTTTCTATTCTTCCTGCCATCACACTTTCTCTCGGATTGATGTATTCCTAGTAGATAAATGGTTGCTGCAAGCAGTACAGAAAGCAGAGGTAGGGGTGATCACGTGGTCAGACCATGCTCCTATATCCATGCAGATAGCATTGGCACCCTGGGCCCGTCCCTTTAGGAATTGGCGCAATAATACCTTTCTGATGGCCCTGCCTAAATATAAAGAGCATATTTCCTCTCAATTGCAAGAATACTTTGATCTTAATGACACCCCAGAGGTTGACCCCTTTGTTCTATGGAATGCCCATAAAGCAGTTATGCGTGGACTCCTGATCCAACAGAGCTCACACTATTATAAACAGAAACGGGTAAATACGGACAAGGTATTGGAACAGATCAAAGCTCTAGAGACCCAACAAAAATCCTCCCCTTCGGACACACTAAATGATGCGCTGACCAAACTTAGACAGGAACTTAGGAGGCTGCTTATAGCGGACTTTGATAAACATTTAACCTCGCTCCGCATGACCTACTACACCTCACATGATAAAGCGGGCAAATATATGGCGACAAGGGTTAAATTGAAACAACAAAAAAGTAGGATTCCCTTTTTAGAGGCGGAGGGGGAGGATTCTAAGGTTTCGAACCCGCAAGATATCGCGGACAGATTTAGTTCGTTCTATGCTAAACTTTATAATTTGAAAGAAGACCCTGCCACGTCTCACCCAACTTTGAAGACTATAGATGGGTTTTTGGACAAGCTACAGCTGCCCAAGATAACCCCTTTACAGTTAGACCAACTTAATGCCCCTATTCTGACAGAGGAAGTGACCAGAGTAATTCGGATGGGTAAACAACATAAGGCCCCAGGACCGGATGGGTTCTCCTCCGAATATTATAAACTAAATGAGAAGGTATTGGCCCCATACTTGGCACGAATTTTCACCGCTGCAATGGCCAAGGGTAACCTTCCTGAGGAAATGCTCCAAGCAACCATAGTTACCATCCCTAAACAGGGGAAATCCCCTACGCTACCAGCTAATTTCAGGCCCATATCCTTGTTGAACTGCGACACCAAACTTTATGCAAAGATACTGGCCCAACGTCTATTGACCATACTCCCTACCATAACACATAATGACCAGGTGGGGTTTACGAAAGGCCGTCAAGCCCCAGATGGCACCAGACGCATCATCAATATGATATCTAAGGCAGAGACTAGCCGGACGCCTTCTCTTCTCCTCACGCTGGATGCGGAGAAGGCGTTCGATAGGATTCAATGGGACTTTGCCTTTGCTACCATGCGAAGGTTCGGTTTCTCTGGTTCTATTCACACTGCGATAGGTGATCTATATTCCTCACCTTCAGCTAGGGTCCTGGCTAATGGGATGATGTCCAGACCATTTCATATCACCAATGGTACCCGGCAGGGATGCCCTCTCTCGCCCTTACTGTTCACTATGGTTATGGAACCATTAGCGGAAATGATACGAATGGATTTGGGGGTGCGAGGGATCTCAGTAGGGCATAGACAGCATAAGATAGGCTTATTCGCTGATGACGTAATTTTGACCCTTACAGATCCATTGACATCTCTTAGAAGGGTATCGGAAATTCTGGAATGGTTCAGTAGGGTCTCGTATTATAAAGTTAATGTATCCAAGTCTCAGATACTGGGATTATCAATTTCCACAAGACTGCGACAGGACATTCAGAAAGAATTCTCGTATGGTTGGGAGGAGGGGTCGACCCCTTATCTAGGTATTAAATTATGTGCCAATACCTCTAAATTGGCACATATTAATCTGCTTCCTTTATTCGATAAACTACAGGGAGACCTTCAGCGATTATCAGGCACTGAACCGTCCTGGATGGGACGCATGGTCCTATATAAAATGTTAATTCTGCCCAAAATACTATATATTTTTAGAACAGTTGTAGTTCCTATTCCTAGACCCCTTCTTAGAAAGCTACAAGATCAGTTGATGGGATTTATTTGGAACAAGGGGAAACCACGAGTGGCACGGCAGCGTCTCTATGTCCATAGACGGAGGGGGGAATGGGAGTCCCGAATCTTGAAGCGTATCAGGCAGCTATAGTGATGCGCCAGTTGAGACACTGGTGTTTTCCATTCTCAGGCTCTAGCTGGCCTATGATAGAACGACATCTGATTGGAGATATCCCTCTCTCCTCACTACTGCTAACTCAAGCGAAGTTCCCTACAAGCTTGATTCCAAGATTTCCTACGGTGATAGCTTCTATCCAGGCATGGAAAGCAGCTCTAAAGGCAACACCCCCTGACGCTCCTACCCGCAAGATCCCTCTACCGGTGGACACCCTGGAACTTTTGGTTCCTAACCTAAAATTGAAAAACTGGGAAGCCCGGGGGATTGTGACACTATCTGATTTGTTTAATAGTGACAATATTAAAACTTTCTCAGAGCTATGTACGGAATTTGGAATTTCGCAGGCAGATCTTTTTAAATACAGGCAGGTTAGACATCTTCTGCCATCTAAATCGCATGCACAGGTACAGATTCCATCTGGGCTACATGACATGATTATTAAGAACGGTACGGGGGAGTCTAAGCTAACCCGAGCTTTATATGATATAATCCTGGGGGACGGGGCAATTTCAAAAACCCCGCAAATGGCAAAATGGGAAGCAGACTTGGGGTACACATATGACATTGAGACATGGGAAAAAGCGATTAAATGGACATTGAGGTCCACTATGAATTCGAATCTCCTGGAAGTTTTCCACAAACTACTTTTGAGATGGTACTTTACTCCATGCAAATTGTCAAAAATTTACCCGTCTTCTAGCCCCTTGTGTTGGAGAGGATGTGGGATGGTTGGGTCATTATTTCACATCTTTTGGGAATGCCCAGTTATTGCTTCATTGTGGAAAGAGGTGTTTGACTTCGTGTCCAATTTAGTGGGTACCCAGATGGAACTCAGTGCAGCTCTAGCCCTTCTCTCCTTGGATATAGATGCAGTAGAGCCGTCCCAAAGAGTTATTGTGTCCCACATATGTCTCTCAGTTAAACTTTTAATGGCTAAACGGTGGAAAACTAATGTAGCTCCCTCTATACGGGAAGTGATTGACAATGTTTCATCTCATTGTGGGTACGAGAGGCTCTTTGCACTTCGTCTTAATAAAATGGAGCGCTTCAAATCCCAATGGCGTTCGTGGATAGATAGGTTCTCTTGCTGAGAATAAAAGTCCAGAGAAAAAGGGGATTATTGGGAAATGTATTGTCATAAATACTACAAAGGTGTATGGATTAATGTATACTTGGTGTGTATCCTGGTTTTCCCTACCCTTCCCGGTTGCTTTTCCCTTCTGTATTCCCTTCCCCCCCCCCCTCCACAGGTCACTTCTCGCATGTTGATTTGCATCGTATAGGTACTTCCTTGCAAGGATACTATGTACCATTATATAATCTGTAACCTGTGGTTTCTTTGATATACTAATAAAAAACTAATGTTGAAAAAAAAAAACCTCAATTAGCTCGAGCTCCCAAGAGGCTAGTTTTAAACTACTCTCGCATTGGTATAGGACCCCGGTTCGCCTGCATCTGATTTTTCCGAACGTATCACCTCTCTGCTGGAGATGTGGATTGGAAAATGGTACCCTCCTCCACACATTCAGAATTCTGGGATGGGGTTAAAAAGATGATTTGCGAGGTAACTGATACCAGCTTTACTATGGATGTGGCTTTCTTCCTCCTCAATCACTGTGACACCCCAGCAAACACCTACAAACTCTCCCTGCTTCACTATCTAGTGATGGCGGCGCAGCACTGCATTCCCTTGTGATGGAAGAATTCCTCTCCTCCCACTCTGTCCCTCTGGGTCTCCAAGGTCAACGATATAATGCACATGGAGGACCTGACCTCGAGCATTCATGATAATCATGCCAGATTCTGCCACACTTGGGCTCCTTGGATTATATTTCAGGACTCCGACTCCTACAAAGACATTCTGGGACAGACGGGCATTGGTGAATAGTCCATATTGGACGCAGTCTGGAGGAGCGGAGATGTCCCGGGGGGAGCAGCTACCCCTCCACCCCCTTGCCCATTCTTCATCTTTTCCTCCCTCATTTTGTCTTGTATCATCTCTTGTGTGCACAGGGGGGGGAGTATATAGCAGTATTTTCTAGAAATGACGAGGTTGCTACACGTGGTTACATTTTGGTTATGTCACTCAATTCAATGCATTCCTAACCTTGTACATGTATTTCACCCTCCCTTATGTATGCGTATCTGTATTCTTTTTTACTGTAAAAAATTTGGCTGTTAGCCATGAAAATAAAGAATTAAAAAAAAAAAAAAAGAACTATAAACCTATTTAGCCTTGAGAAAAGACGACTAAGGGGGGACATGATTAACTTATATAAATATATGAATGGCACATACAAAAAATATGGTGAAATCCTATTCCATGTAAAACCCCCTCAAAAAACAAGGGGGCACTCCCTCCGTCTGGAAAAAGAAAGGTTCAACCTGCAGAGGCGACAAGCCTTCTTTACTGTGAGAACTGTGAATCTATGGAATAGCCTACCGCAGGAGCTGGTCACAGCAGGGACAGTAGATGGCTTTAAAAAAGGGTTAGATAATTTCCTAGAACAAAAAAATATTAGCTCCTATGTATAGAAATTTTTTACTTCCCCTTTCCCATTCCAATTCCCCTTTCCCATCCATTGGTTGAACTTGATGGACATGTGTCTTTTTTCAACCGTACAAACTATGTAACTATGTAACAATCGGTCGTCAAACAAACTTTCTAAAATATGTAATATATAGATATAATGTGCATTTCCCAGCATTGACCACACGATGGCGCTGCTGCTCAGCGTATCACTAGGCTGCCTGCCTTACATTAAATTTAGTGAGATTTCTCAGCATTGACCACACGATGGCGCTGCTGCTTAGCGTATCACAATCAGGCTTCAAACAAACTTTCTAAAATATATAATAGATATAGTGTGCATTTTCCAGCATTGACCACACAATGGCGATGCTGCTCAGCGTATCACTAGGCTGCCTGCATTACATTCAATTTAGTGAGACATCTCAGCCTTGACCACATGATGGCGCTGCTGCTTAGCATATCCCAATCGGGCTTCAAACAAACTTTCTAAAATATATATTAAATAGATATAGTGTGCATTTCCTGCATTGACCACACGATGGCGCTGCTGCCCAGCGTATCACTAGGCTGCCTGCCTTACATTCAATTTAGTGAGATTTCTCAGCATTGACCACATGATGGCGCTGCTGCTTAGCGTATCACAATCGGGCTTCAAACAAACTTTCTAAAATATATAATAGATATAGTGTGCATTTCCTGCATTGACCACACAATGGCGCTGCTTCTCGGCGTATTACTAGGCTACCTGTAGAAAATTCAATTTAGTGAGATTTCTCAGCATTGACCACACGATGGCGCTGCTGCTTAGCGTATCACAATCGGGCTTCAAACAAACTTTCTAAAATATATAATAGATATAGTGTGCATTTCCCTGCATTGACCACAAAATGGCACTGCTGCTCGGCGTATTACTAGGCTACCTGTAGAAAATTCAATTTAGTGAGATTTCTCAGCATTGACCACACGATGGCGCTGCTGCCTAGCGTATCACAATCGGGCTTCAAAAAAACTTTGTAAAATATATAATATATAGATTTAGTGTGCATTACCCCCAGCATTGACCACATGATGGCACTGCTGCTCAGCGTATCACTAGGCTTCCTGCCTTACATTCATTTTAGTGAGATTTCTCAGCATTGACCACACAATGGCGCTGCTGCTTAGCGTATCACAATCGGGCTTCAACCAAACTTTCTAAAATATATAATAGATATAGTGTGCATTTCCCTGCATTGACCACACTATGGCGCTGCTGCTAAGCGTATCACTAGGGCTGCCTGCATTACATTCAATTTAGTGAGATTTCTCAGCATTGACCACACGATGGCGCTGCTGCTTAGCGTATCACTATCGGGCTTCAAACAAACTTTCTAAAATATATAATAAATAGATATAGTGTGCATTTCCCTGCATTGACCACACGATGGTGCTGCTGCTCAGCGTATCACTAGGCTGCCTGCATTACATTCAATTTAGTGAGATTTCTCAGCATTGACCACACGATGGCGCTGCTGTTTAGCGTATCACAATCGGGCTTCAAACAAACTTTCTAAAATATATAATAGACATAGTGTGCATTTCCCTGCATTGACCACACAATGGCGCTGCTGCTCAGCGTATTATTAGGCTACCAGATTCTATTTGGGAGGCTTATAGAACGTATGGGGGAACTGCTTGGCTTAAATATGACGAGCAGTTTTGTCAGCGTATGGCGGTTCAGTCATCCCTGTGGTGGAATCATAAGGACATAAGCCTTTGGATGCGCCTTATGACTACACCAAAGGGGGCTGGTCAGGAGGGGGCGTGTTGAAGTCGCGGGTTTGCATAACCCTTTCAGTCCTAACTCGGCGGGTCTAGATGAGCGGGTTCATTTGGGAGTTTTAAAAAAAAGGGGTCTGCTGACTCTACAACGAGAGCACCTGTAAATCGGGAACTAATTGTGTCTATAGACACGAATGTGCCGGGTGTAGGGGTGGTAACCACCCCGTCTTCAAGTGTTTTAAGCGGGCACGAGGAGGCACGACGAAGCCAGGGGATCGTCCTGCTAAAGGGGGTGAGTCCAGTGAACCTCGACGCTATGACGCCTTGGCTAAAGATGTACCCCAACAGGGAGAAGGCGCAGCTGTTATTGAACGGTTTTGGGGATGGATTTAGGATTCTGTTCTCCCCGGGTGTGGGGGTTTTGATGGCTAATAATCTGCGTTCGGTGCGGGATCATCCAGAAGTGGTACAAGACAAGTTGTGGAAGGAAGTTTTGTTGGGTAGAATGTTAGGCCCCTTTTCTAATGTTCCTATTTCCAATTTGCGTGTCTCCCCGCTGGGGGTTGTCCCCAAGAAGGAGGTGGGAAAATTTCGGCTTATACATCATTTATCTTATCCGAAGGGCTCTTCGGTGAATGATGATATTGATGAGTCTTTGACGCGGGTTTCCTATACGTCATTTGATGAGGTGGTTCGTTTGGTTAGGACGGCGGGGCAGGGGGCGCTGATGGCTAAGGTGGATGTGGAGTCTGCGTTTCGCCTTTTGCCAGTGCACCCAGAATCCATGCACTTGCTGGGGTGCTCGTTTGATGGCCTTTTTTATATTGATAGGTGCCTTCCTATGGGGTGCTCTATTTCTTGTGCCTATTTCGAAGCCTTCAGCACATTTTTGGAGTGGGTGGTCCATGAACGAGCCGGCTCTAAAGCAGTGATTCATTATTTGGATGACTTCTTTTGTGTCGGCCCTGCGGCTCGGCCGTCGTGTGCAATATTTACAGGCTGTGATTGATGTTTTTGATGACTTTGGGGTTTCGTTGGCGTTTGAAAAAACGGAGGGACCAACCACGACGCTCTTTTTTTTGGGAAATTAAATTGATTCCCAGGCAATGGAATGTAGGTTGCCGGAGGCAAAACTTGTTGATCTGTGGGCAACGGTGCAGGAGGCTCTGGTGAAAACAAAAATCACCCTGCGGCTCCTGCAATCTTTAATGGGGAAACTCAATTTTGCCTATAGAATTATGCCTATGGGCCGGTTTTTTTTTTGTAGGCACTTGGCGCAAGCAACTGCTGGTGTTAGAAGTCCCCACCATTTTATTTGCCTTGGCAAGGAGCATAAGGCGGATTTGAGGGTTTGGGTTTCCTTTTTGGTAGAATATAACGGCAGATGATTATGGATTGCAGCGGGACTTTCGAATGTGGAGATACAATTGTGTACTGATGCTTCTGGTTCTATCGGTTTCAGAGCGTACTTTCAGGGGAAATGGTGTGTTCGTACTTGGCCACTAGGGTGGAGGGAGTGTGGTTTGACGGGTAACCTTTGTTTTCTGGAGTTGTTTCCCATTCTAGTTGCGGTGGAAATTTGGGGACACCTTTTGTCCTATCGGTCAGTGGTTTTTCACTGTGATAACATGGCAGTCGTGTGTGCTATTAATAGTTTGTCCGCCAATTCCCTCCCCCGGTGATCACAGTGTTACGCCAGTTGGTCCTACTGTGCTTGAGGTGGAACATTCTATTTAGGGCTCATCATGTTCCCGGTGTTTCCAATGACATTGCGGATGCTTTATCTCGGTTGCAGTGGGATCATTTCCGTCGGCTAGCTCCAGAGGCGGAGAGGGATCCGGCTTCTTGCCCCGAACACCTTTGGAGGGTGGTGTCGCTCGTCTGATATGGTGGGCGAAATGTTCGCTGGCCCCTGCTACGTCGGATGCTTATAACAAGATCTGGGTGAGATGGTTCCGGCTGGAGGATTCGTGGTGTAGTCAAGGGAGTCCGTTTAGTGCCTTAGGGGGATGTTTTGTTTTTGTTATCTCTTATGGAGAGTGGGTCTTCAGTTTCCTCTGTTGTTAAGTCAGTAGCGGCACTTTCCTTTAAGTTAATTGGTTGTATGGATGTTACTAAGCATTTATTTGACACGGCGTGCTCTGCAGGGTTTTCAGAAAGGACATGACGGGAAGGATAAGCGTGTCTTTTGCAATGTTGGAGGGACTTTTTTCTCAGTTGCGCAGGATATCCCATTCAGATTATGAGAGGTTGTGTAATGATGGGGGTAAGGAAACAGACAAGTGAGCCCTAATCTACCCGCCACTCAGTCCCTGCCTACTTGCAACGACCCGCCCTAGGCGACGGGGTACAACTGGGCGACTGACGGTCCCTACGCTCAATAAGTGCACGACAGACAAACAGACAAGGGTACACAGAAGCAATGGAAAAGGGGCAGTTGCCCACGGCAAAACCGTGAGCAACAAGAGTGGTGAACGAGCCGAGTCAAACCAGGAGTGTACGAGGTACCAAACGCAGAGCAGGAGAGTAGTGAACAAGCCGAGTTAAACCAGGAGTGTACGAGGTACCAAACGCAGAGCAGGAGAGTAGTCAGTAAGCCAGGGTCAATATGAAGCAGGGTCAAATGGTGCAAGAAGCTGCAGCAGGGCCAGGAAACAAAATGAGAAGAATCACAAGCAAGGAGGAACAGGAAAGGCAGGTATAAATAGACAGAGGGTGGGAGCTAGCTCCGTCTGGCCAGGCTGTGGCCAGTCTCACAGACATAGAAGCAGGTGCAGACTGATTACCTATGGGCGTGGATACAGAAGCTGTGCCTGGCAGATCCTTAACAGGTTGTTGTTTCAATTGGCTTTTTCTTGGGCTTTCTATGGGGCTTTTCGGGTTGGCGAATTGGCTAGTCCCTCAAAAAGGGGGAAGGGCGGTATTCATTTAACCAATGTGGTTTTTCGGGATGGTGTGTTGAGAATAATGTTGTATCATTCCAAAACTGACAGGAAGGGAAAAGGTTTTGAGATTTGTTTGACCAAAATTCATGAGGGGGAATCGTGCCCAGTGGGGTGTTTTCTGCGTTTCATGGCTATGTGTCCTCAGGGTTCTTCCTCTTTGCTGGTGCATGCGGATGGGTCAGCATTGTCCAGATATCAATTTATTGCTGTCTTTAAGAAATGCGTACAAGGTTTGGGCCTTTCACATCTGGATTACAGCTCACATTCTTTTAGGATTGGAGCCGCTACTGAGGTTTCTTGTTTTGGGCTCGACACTGCTTCAGTTAAGAGGATTGGCCGCTGGGAGTCCAGCCGTTTTCGTTCCTATGTTAGGCCGCATTTGCTGGAATGTTGATTTCTTTATCTTGGGTTTATTTTGGGTGGGGATGTCATTCTTGTTCTGTTTCACTAATTTTCTGTTGCTTTCAGGTTCTGCAAAATGTGTGGTTTGGCTTCTTGGCCATTCCTATATTTACTGGGCTGAAAGGCGTGCCCGTGTGCGTCCGAATGGTAGGTATTTGGATTTAGATAAGGATGAGGTGGAGGTACACTGGTTCGGAGTTCGTGGCCTGACCTGGGATCAGGTAAGGCCTTTGTTTCAGGATGCGGTTAGGTCCTGGGGTCTACCTGATATTTTGATAATTCATGCTGGGGGTAATGACATCGGGAGTTATCCCATGCGGAACCTCATTAGGAACATTAAGAGGGACTTCTTATGTTTTTTAGACGCCCATCCTGGGCTTTTGATTATATGGTCCGAAATTGTACAGCGGGTAAAATGGCGCAATGCGCAGTCATTGTCGGCGCTGAATAGAACCAGGGATAAGATTAATAAGACAGTGGCCAAGTTTGTTCGCCTCAATGGTGGGTTGGTAGTTCGTCACCCACTGTTGGAGGATCGGGGAGCGTACATTGGAAAGGATGGGGTTCACTTAACAGATGTGGGCCTGGATGTTTTAAATTTTGGCCTCGAAGAAGGCCTGGAGTTGGGTTTTCAAGTGTGGCGGCGCATGAAAATTTAAGGAGTCAAGTTTTCATGCTGTGGCGGGTCCTTGGCAACACTATTTATGTTTTTATATATTGCTGTCTTTGACACAATATATTGGTTTTATTTTAAAGCTATGGATTTGGGCTTCTCTAAGGGGCGGACCCTGGGAAGCGTGGTGCTTTAGCATACCCGTGGTGACGCCACTGTAGCTTATATGGTCACGGCTAGTGGTTTAAGGGTATTGCTTTATTTATGTTTTGGAGGTTGTCAAGGACTTAGCCACATAATCTTAATATGTTAATTATGTTTATACTTGTTTTTATATATTCTCAGGTTCTGTAAAAGAAAACATTCAATAAAGCTGTGACAAGCACCTTCCAATTTTAATTGTGTCGTTGTATATTTTTTAGATAGGAGAGTGTTTGTGTGGCCCCTTGTCGCCCTTGTACCGTCATGAGTACGCTCTTGCCAAGTGCACCTTTCCCTCAAGAAAGATGACTAGCTCCAGCAAGAGGCTGTGGAGCCAGGAAAGGCTGCATTTCAGTAGCTGTAATGCGCCACAAGGAAGCGTTCAAGAGGCGGGTAGAGAGGAGTCTCCCAGCAAGAGAAAGACAAGAGGCTGTGCATGAGACTGAGACAAAGAAGGGAGTCCTGGGACCTTGAGTATGAGACTGCAATTGTTAAGTATGTGCCTCACCTGTGAGAGACTGTAACTACTAAGCTTTGAGCCTGAGGCCCAAGTAACTTTGAAGAGGGCCTGAACTGAGTCTAAGAGGGCCTTCAGAGACTGTCGGAAGAAGGCCCAATTTGTGTGAAAGGAATCTATGTTTTTGTTCAGTTATTTTAGTTGCTTATTTTTCCTGGTGCCGGGAATGACACCAATAAGGCAAGGGGGCAATGAAAGGTATGGAAGGGAGTCTCCCCTATTCACGAGAAGAGCCCTATGGAGTAATGTAGAGATAGATTTTTCTGTCTCTTTCAATCCTTTTGTGTTATGCATTTTAACACTGTATTTCCTTTATAGGTCGGGACTAGAGGAGATGAGCCGTCACTATATGCATATATACTTCCATTGCGATGCTGCCACCTAGTGGCCAGGAAGCATTTTTATGTGTTGTTTTAGTCACAGGACCTGTGCTTACATGTTCTGAGCTGTGCAGATGCTCACGTCAGTAAAGCTCACTGCTATGTAACACTGTTCAGACAATGGTGGCTGACCCTGTTTATTGCAGGCACCGGGAAAACCGGCTCGGGCACTGTCTTTATTATTTACTTTAGTGTGCAAAAACAGTGTAGTATGGGCAAGTAATCAGTGTCGGAACATTGAATAACTCACAAAGGGGCTGTTTTTAAATTTGATAAAAGGCGACTGTTCCCACCTAATGGGTTCAGGTGCAAGGGCTGCGACCCATAAATCAGCAACTATTGTGCCAGCAGGGCTGAGTAGGCCCTGAAGCCAGAGAGGGCCCATTGCTGTGGCGGTGCAGTGCAGGAACCTCCCCACAGATGATTGCTGTGAAAGAGGCAGCATTGGATGTAACAAGTGGAAGTTGCGTGAAGCCTCCCTGTTATTTAGTTGCTGAGACGATGGGTTACCCCTGTATCAGGGAAGAGTCCGAGCTCTGTCCCAAGGAAACCAAGCTGGTAAAACCCCATTTCCTGCATTGCCTGAAATTGCCGCCATTTTGTGTAATATTTTAAGTGACTGTGCCTCTCTGCTAAGAACAGTTTTTGTACTTCCTTTTGGTCGTTTTGCAAACATTACCGGCCTACTAAAAGAAACCTGCATCAAACCTGGGTTTCTTGTCATCATACTGGCAGTAACAATGCAAGGTCAAATACATTACTCGCCCTCACTAGCCTCCCCTCATGCCAAATTTTATGGCCAAAAGGACCATAACAATTATATTCTATTGGAAATAAAAGGTGGATTTCTGACTTTAGAGAACAGAGGGTAAAATAATAGACATGTTCCTCACCTCTGTACCTGAGATATGGTTGTGTTATACTAGATATTGTCTATAGAAGATATACATGTTAAAAACACATATATTCTTATGTACCAGGAAGATACTATCACACCGCTGCGGGTCTAGAACTCATATCTAGCCTGAGTGTTATCAGTAATTAATATAAATATTAATTACCTGTCTTGTGATTCCTTTCTTGCTGCTGACAGGGTTATATGTCACGTTCCTTCTTCTCACTGGGATCAGTCATCTGTAAAGAATCAAAGGTGTGATAATATGTTCCTGATACATGTTATAGACACTTATATGTATAACACACTAGGGCCATAATTATTTATCTCAGGTATAATGTACAAATAGAAAATAAAGAAAAAGACCACACTAAGGACCTGTTCACATCACCGCTGCCCTTCCGTTGAGGGATTCCGTCGGAGGTTTCCGTCGGGTTAACTCCTCAAAAATGAAACAAAGTAACATGCCCCCCCTTGCCTGTGCTGTATGGCAAAACCCCATTTTATGGTCAAAAGTAGCATAACAAGTGTATTCTATTGTAAGGCCCCTTGGGTGCCTGGAATTATGGAGCTTATGGGTATAATGCTTATATAGTTTAAATTAATGGTTATTATCAATGTAATCTTAAATTGTTAACACAATTATTTTTTCTGAGTCGTTATAAAGGGTTACCTGTGAACAGTTTTGGGGACGGATTAAGGATTCCGTTCTCCCCGGGGATGGGTGTTTTGATGGCTAATAATCTGTGTTCGGTGCGGGATCATCCAGAAGTGGTACAAGACAAGTTGTGGAAGGAAGTTTTGTTGGGTAGAATGTTAGGCCCCTTTTCTGATGTTCCTATTTCCAATTTGCGTGTCTCCCCGCTGGGGGTTGTCCCCAAGAAGGAGGCGGGCAAATTTCGGCTTATACATCATTTATCCTATCCGAAGGCTTCTTCGGTAAATGATGATATTGATGAGTCTTTGACGCGGATTTCCTATACGTCATTTGATGAGGCAGTTAGTTTGGATAGGACAGCGGGGCAAGGGGCGCTTATGGCTAAGGTGGATGTGGAGTCTGCATTTCGCCTTTTGCCGGTGCACCCAGAATCCATGCACTTGCTGGGGTCCTCGTTTGATGGCCTTTTTTATATTCATAGGTGCCTTCCTATGGGGTGCTCTATTTCTTGTGCCTATTTCGAAGCCTTCAGCACGTTTTTGGAGTGGGTGGTCCGTGAACGAGCCGGCTCTAAAGCAGTTATTCATTATTTGGATGACTTCTTTTGTGTGGGCCCTGCGGCTCGGCCGTCGTGTGCAATATTGCTATGGGCAGTGATAGATGTTTTTGTTGACTTTGGGGTTCCGTTGGCGTTTGAAAAAACAGAAGGACCAACCACAACGATCTGTTTTTAGGGAATTGAAATTGATTCCCAGGCAATGGAATGTAGGTTGCCAGAGGCAAAACTTATTGATCTGCGGGCAACGGTGTAGGAGGCTCTGGTGAGAATAAAAATCACCCTGCGGCTCCTGCAATCATTATTGGGGAAACTCAATTTTGCCTGTAGAATTATGCCCATGGGCCGTGTTTTTTGTAGGCGCTTAGCACAAGCAACTGCTGGAGTTAGATGTCCCCACCATTTTATTCGCCTTGGCAAGGTGCATAAGGCGGATTTGAGGGTTTGGGATTCCTTTTTGGTAGAATATAACGGCAGGTCATTATGGATTGCAGAGGGAGTTTCGAATGTGGAGATGCAATTGTCTACTGATGCTTCCAGTTATATCGGTTTCGGGACGTATTTTCAGGGAAAATGGTGTGTTGGTACTTGGCCAGTAGAGTGGAGGGAGTGTGGTTTGACGGGTAATCTTTGTTTTCTGGAGTTGTTTCCCATTCTTGTTGCGGTGGAAATTTGGGGACAGCTTTAGTCCAATCGGTCAGTGGTTTTTCACTATGATAACATGGCGGTCGTGTGCGCTATTAATCCCCCCGGTGATCACAGTGCTACGCCAGTTGGTCCTACTGTGTTTGAGATGGAACATTCTATTTAGGGCTCATCATGTTCCTGGAGTTTCCAATGACATTACAAATGCTTTATCTTGATTGCAGTGGGATTGTTTCCGTTGGCTAGCTCCAGAGGCAGAGAGGGATCCAGTTTCTTGCCCCGAGCACCATTGGAGGGTGGTGTGGCTCGTCTGATATGGTGGGCGAAGCGTTCGCTGGCCCCTGCTACGTGGGATGCTTATACCAAGATCTGGGTGAGATGGTTCCAGCTGGAGGATTCGTGGTGTAGTCAAAGGAGTAATTTTAGTGCCTTAGAGGGGATGTTCTGTTTTTTGTTATCTCTTATGGAGAGTGGATCTTCAGCTTCCTCTGTTGTTAAGACGGTAGCGGCACTTTCCTTTTTCTTTAAGTTAATTGGTTGTACGGATGTTACTAAGCATTTTTTGATACGGCGGGCTCTGCAGAATTTTCAAAAAGGGCATGTCGGGCAGGATAAGCGTGGGCTGGTGTCTTTTGCAATGTTGGAGGGACATTTTCTCAGTTGCACAGGATATCCCATTCAGATTATGAGAGGTTGTTGTTTCAATTGGCTTTCTCTTGGGCTTTCTATGGGGCTTTTAGGGTTGGCGAATTGGTTAGTCCCTCAAAACGGGTGCAGGGCGGTAATCAAGTAACCGATGTGTTTTTTTCAGGATAGTGTGTTGAGAATAATGTTGTATCATTCAAAAACTGACAGGAAGGGAAAAGGTTTTGAGATTTGTTTGACTAAAATTCATGAGGGGGAATCGTGCCCAGTGTGTTGTTTTCTGTGTTTCATTGCTGTGCGTCCTCAGGCTGTCTTTAAGAAATGCGTACAAGGGTTGGGGCTTTCACATCTGGATTACAGCTCTCATTCTTTTAGTATTGGAGCTGCTACTGAGGCTTTTCGTTTTGGGCTCGACACTGCTTCATAAGATAAGAACCTCCCCACAGATGATTGCTGTGAAAGAGGCAGCATTGGATGTAACAAGTGGGAGTTGCGTGAAGCCTCCCTGTTATTTAGACGATGGGTTACACCTGTATCAGGGAAGAGTCCGAGCTCTGTCCCAAGGAAACCAAGCTGGTAAAACCCCATTTCCTGCATTGCCTGAAATTGCCGCCATTTTGTGTAATATTTTAAGTGACTGTGCCTCTCTGCTAAGAACAGTTTTTTGTATTTCCTTTTAGTCGTTTTGCAAACATTACCGGCCTACTAAGGGTATGTTCACACGGCCAAATTTCAGACGTAAACGAGGCGTATTATGCCTCGTTTTACGTCTGAAAATAGGGCTACAATACGTCGGCAAACATCTGCCCATTCATTTGAATGGGTTTGCCGACGTACTGTGCAGACGACCTGTTATTTACGCATCGTCGTTTGACAGCTGTCAAACTACGACGCGTAAAATGACTGCCTCGTCAAAAGAAGTGCAGGACACTTCTTTGGACGTTTTTGGAGCTGTTTTCTCATAGACTCCAATGAAAACAGCTCCAAAAACGGACGTAAAAAACGCCGCGAAAACGCCGCGAACAATGCGAGTTGGTAAAAAAACGTCTGAAAAGCAGGGTCTGTTTTCCCTTGACTTTTTCTTGAGTCCTGTGACTTCTAGAAATCTTGCTTTATCCAGAAGCTTCAGATCCACGATTCAGAGGTAAGAGGAGAACATGTAGAATGTTTCTTGTGAAGTATTGCAGCGAGTTCCATGTGCTGCCACTGTAAGAATGTTTCTCTTTCACCCTCTGAAATGGGGGCGACTTGTGCACCCTCATATGCTAACCTTTTTTTGGGGCTGTGGGAGAGGGACACTGTACAGTACATTCCGGGCCATGATTCAATTCTCCTATGGTCGAGGTATATAGACGATATTCTATTCATTTGGCAGGGCTCCACGTCTGACCTCGATTCTTTCCTTACTTCCCTTAATTTAAATGACATTAATGTGAAGCTTACGTGGCATTATAGCCAGACTCGTGTTGATTTCTTGGATATCTGCATTACCAAAGATGATAGTGGTTTTATTTCAACCGACATCTATAGGAAAAAAACCTCCACCAATGCCCTCCTCCATGCTACATCCGCTCATTATCCGAAAGTTACAACGTCTATACCGGTGGGTCAATTTTTAAGGGCTCGGCGTATCTGCTCCAATGACAGCAACTTTGAGCGCCAAGCACTGGATCTGACAACAAGGTTCAAAAATCGCGGCTACAGCCAAAGGGTTATCAAAAGAGGTTATCTTAGAGCTAAAAATTCAACTCGCGATGGACTTCTGGTAAATAGACCGAACAAGAAGAACAGTATTGATCAGAAGGTTAGATTTATTACCACGTTTAATCCCTACTGGACAAGAATTCGTGATATTTTACAGACACATTGGAGTGTTCTTCTCACCGATCGTGACTTGGCAGGGATCTTACCCAGTTACCCCTCTATCACCTGGAGGCGATCCAAAAACTTGAGGGATCTTCTTACAGCTAGCCACTACATTCCTAGTGCTCCCCTTAATCCGTTTGGTAGTAGGGGACCTCCTTGGGGTTCATATAATTGTGGCAATTTTGCCGCATGTAAATATATCCCACGTGTTTTCAACTTCTACAGCTCTGATAGAGGCAAAGACTATAAAATTGTTTACAATATCACATGTAACACAGCATCTGTGGTCTATTTTGCCACTTGCCCCTGTGACCTTATTTATATTGGCATGACCAGCAGGCACTTAAAGGTACGGGTGTTGGAACATGTCAGTAAAATTAAGTCTGCTTCTAGTGCTATAGATTTGGAAAAACTTCAGCCAGTTGCTCGCCATTTTCGTGAGTTCCATTCTTGTAATCCAAAGGGTTTCATGGTACGTGGAATAGACAGAGTTTCTTTGGGTTGTAGAGGCGGTGACGTTCGTTTGGCGTTATTGAGGAAAGAAATTAAATGGATTACCCTTCTCAATACTGTGTCGCCATTTGGCCTCAATGAGGCCACCAGTTTTAGGCCCTTTTTGTAAACTTTGCGTGAATTTTATTTCCTCTAGGGTTTTTTTTCTTGTTTTTAATATTTATTTTTTGTATTTCAGTGAGTTCTTTGTAGTGAGTGGACATATTTCCCCTGTATATTGGAGAAGACTGGTTGTATTTGAATTCAGGACTGGAGAAGATAATAATGTGTAATTATGTTAATTAAGAATTCTATATATTTGGCTCTATATTTGTCTGTATATTTATCACTATTATCTGTACCTGGAGTCTTATACGTTTATTATTATATCTTAAATGTATGTATTTGACTCTGTATATTGTATATTGTATCATCCAGTTTTTGTTTTCTATTTATGAGACTGTATGTGATTTTATATGAATTTATGTATGTATTTTTTGTTTTATATATATGTGTATATACTTGTGCTCTTCATGAGAGGTGTTTTTTGTGTATATATATGTATATATATATATATATATATATATATGTATATATATGTGTATATACTTATACTCTTCATGTAAATATATTTACTTTTATATTTTAACTTATTCTGTATGGTTCATATATTATAACACTATTTCACTTTTCACTTCGATTCATATTCATATATTTATATTCACATTTTTATTATTTTTATTATTTATTATCTAGTTTATTGCACTTCATTACTTTCATTACCATCTTTTTGGTGTATGTCATCTGTGCACGTTTTTATTGACTTTGTTTTTTATTTATTTTTTTATATTTTTTATTTATTATTCACTTTATCACTTTCATCACCATTATTTTTGATGTCTTATTTTTGCATGTTTCTATCAATGTTTATTATTAATACTTGTCAATTATTGCTGTATATTCTTTACACTATATTTTTAATATATGCATCTACTACTGACATTTGTATATTTATATATTTGCTTTTTTATATCTACTATACCTGTCTCACTTACATATAAATATTGCTAGCTGGTCTCTTCTCTGCAGGTACTCCACATGACTTTATCTGTTAATTTCTTATTTTAAATTTTTTCCTTGCCATTCTGCGTTGTCTCTCCTGCGGTGTCTGCACAGACGCTCGATCGCGCGCCTGTGGTGGGGCAGGCATTCGGGAGTGCCGCTTAGCGTCTAGGGTTGCCATGGTGATGATTCATCACGTGGCGCCCGTCACATGACGCGCGGCGCGTCCCGTGATGCGTGCGCCGCCCGGTGGGCGTGTCGAGCGCCGATTTTCACTCGCCGCAGGTGAGCCTAACCTTGTCCATTTATTATTTAAACCCCTAGAGTTTTAATATATGTAGCCTCCTGACGAAGCCGGTCACAGGGCGAAACGCACGTCGAGGCGTTCATTCAGCCATTCATCTTCTTTGACCTTCTGCGCTCTGCATCATGTCCCAGGGTATGTGTTAGCTGTTAGCTTTTGTTTTGATTGTGTCTCAGTCAGTGTTTTATTTATATTCTGGCGATTTTTTGATAACTATTTGAGTTCTCTTGACACTTCATTCCTTTGCATACCTTGCAGGTTATAGTGGGCATGGATATTATCCATTGTCTACTTTTTTGTATCGCTATCATCAGCTGGTAGTTATTTACCTTGTGTGGACTTTGCTATCTATATTTATATGTGCACTATTATATTATATGCACTATTGGAGCGTGGTCTGGTCAATATTTTGGATGATTGACTCTGCTGTCTTGGTTTATTCCATCTGACCCTGCTGTTTGTATTTCTGTATATTATGTATCCCATTCTCTTTTCATTATATGTTATTTTCGATTATATTCAATAAAGTATTTTGTTTGCATTTGTGTATATTACTTGAGTATACTATCTTTCTTAGGGCTATGTACCTTTATGGTTCAATTTTAGGTTGTCTACTTACAATAAGGGACCCCAATATACGCCATCTTTCTGGTGTGAGGTTTTTTTAGGTTGTCTGATTATTTTTGTCTGTGTTTACAGAAAATACCTCAACATATATGGATTTCAGGAAAAGAGATAAAGATTGGATTACACGATTGGGTACTATATTCGGAGAGAATTCAGCAGTGACTTCAGAGAGTAGTAACATTAAGGGCCTGAAACTTAAAATACGTGATCTTCTTAAAAAACGCACGAAGGTGTGGTGGAACAAGGCTGCGTTAGAGAATTATCTACAAAAAGATATCATACCTCGTGGCTTACGTTTGCAGGTGTTCCCAACCTTAGACACAGAAGATCCCACATTTGTCACAAAATGGGAAGACTCCCTTACAAAATGCTCACGCACGCTTATTGAGTTGCTCATTGGGGCAGATCGTAGAGCCCTTGATTGTTTGGAAAAGGAAATCGATTCCCTCAAAGAAAAAATTCAGCAGTCCCTTGGTAAAGAGGAGCTTGAAGCTTTTGATAAAGCATTGGAGGAGGAATTAATCAAATGGGAAAGAGAGATACAAGATCTCAAAATTAGAAAGTTTCAGCGTGATCTGAGTGACTTTCAGTCTAATAAAATCTACCGCTGGCATTTCAAAAGAGATAGAGCTCGCTCCCTGTCCCGTTCTGTCTCCTCTACCTCCCTTGTATCAGAAGAGGAATGTGGCGGTTTTTTAGACAAACCTCAGGCCGCAGGAGACGGAGACCCTATGTTCAATCTCAGAACACCGGCAGTCAAAAGAAAGACCAGGGGGGTGTTCAACAGGGACAAGAGAAACAGGAGGCTCTGAAGGTAATTAATCTTTCTTCCCATACACTGTCATCTCCCCAGATTAATGTCTTACAAAGGGGTTTATCTTTTTCCCCTACGGGTAGATTTGATCTTTTTTCTACCATTAAAGATCTGGCTCTGTTTTCCAGGAAACTTATTTTTAAGAAGCACTTTGGTAAAAGGGACTGCAGTGTCCTAATGTGTTCCCCGGCGGAGCAACAGGCATTTGATGCCCTTACTTCATTATTGGAGGAGCAGGAGGTTAAGACTGATCCCAGACTTCCCATGCATCTGTGCCGTCGTTCTCAACATTTCCCCCCCTTCACATTATGCCCTTCTGTGGATATTTTTTTCAAACTAGTTAAAAAAGATCTGGAAGCTATTTCTGACTCCAGAACATCTTACAATCTTAACTACAAAGAAAGGCAGGCTATCTTGGAACTAAAAAAACTAAAGGATGTGATTATTAAACCAGCTCATAAGGGGGGTAATGTTGTATTATGGCCGGCACAGATGTATGAATGTGAGGCCTTTCGCCAACTCAATATGAGCCACTGTTATCGTAGATTACCATCAGATCCGACGTTAGCTTTTAAAGGGGAGTTGGACACGTTGCTACAAAGGGGCGTGGATGCACAAATAATCAACTCTAAATTGAGGGAGGGTCTATCTGTAGATTTCCCTATAAAACCCACATTCTATCTATTGCCAAAAGTGCATAAAAATACCACAAACCCCCCCGGTCGTCCAATAGTATCGGGGATTGGAGGTCTATGTGAGAACATCTGTAGATTTGTGGATTTTTATTTGCAGAAATGTGTAGAAACCTTGCCGTCATACATTAGGGATACCACAGACATGTTACAACGTCTTGATGGATTACATCTTGAGGATGACATGTTTCTGGTTACATGTGACGTGGAGTCCCTATATACGTCTATATGCCACGACCATGGGATACGAGCATCAAGATATTTCTTGCAGATGACTAATCATGACCCGGATCTTATTGAATACATATTGTGTCTTCTTACTTTTGCATTGACGCATAACTTTTTCGTATTCAAGGACCGTCTCTTCCTACAGCTCCAGGGTACAGCAATGGGGGCGACTTGTGCACCCTCATATGCTAACCTTTTTTTGGGGCTGTGGGAGAGGGACACTGTACAGTACATTCCGGGCCATGATTCAATTCTCCTATGGTCGAGGTATATAGACGATATTCTATTCATTTGGCAGGGCTCCACGTCTGACCTCGATTCTTTCCTTACTTCCCTTAATTTAAATGACATTAATGTGAAGCTTACGTGGCATTATAGCCAGACTCGTGTTGATTTCTTGGATATCTGCATTACCAAAGATGATAGTGGTTTTATTTCAACCGACATCTATAGGAAAAAAACCTCCACCAATGCCCTCCTCCATGCTACATCCGCTCATTATCCGAAAGTTACAACGTCTATACCGGTGGGTCAATTTTTAAGGGCTCGGCGTATCTGCTCCAACGACAGCAACTTTGAGCGCCAAGCACTGGATCTGACAACAAGGTTCAAAAATCGCGGCTACAGCCAAAGTGTTATCAAAAGAGGTTATCTTAGAGCTAAAAATTCAACTCGCGATGGACTTCTGGTAAGTAGACCGAACAAGAAGAACAGTATTGATCAGAAGGTTAGATTTATTACCACGTTTAATCCCTACTGGACAAGAATTCGTGATATTTTACAGACACATTGGAGTGTTCTTCTCACCGATCGTGACTTGGCAGGGATCTTACCCAGTTACCCCTCTATCACCTGGAGGCGATCCAAAAACTTGAGGGATCTTCTTACAGCTAGCCACTACATTCCTAGTGCTCCCCTTAATCCGTTTGGTAGTAGGGGACCTCCTTGGGGTTCATATAATTGTGGCAATTGTGCCGCATGTAAATATATCCCACGTGTTTTCAACTTCTACAGCTCTGATAGAGGCAAAGACTATAAAATTGTTTACAATATCACATGTAACACAGCATCTGTGGTCTATTTTGCCACTTGCCCCTGTGACCTTATTTATATTGGCATGACCAGCAGGCACTTAAAGGTACGGGTGTTGGAACATGTCAGTAAAATTAAGTCTGCTTCTAGTGCTATAGATTTGGAAAAACTTCAGCCAGTTGCTCGCCATTTTCGTGAGTTCCATTCTTGTAATCCAAAGGGTTTCATGGTACGTGGAATAGACAGAGTTTCTTTGGGTTGTAGAGGCGGTGACGTTCGTTTGGCGTTATTGAGGAAAGAAATGAAATGGATTACCAATCTCAATACTGTGTCGCCATTTGGCCTCAATGAGGCCACCAGTTTTAGGCCCTTTTTGTAAACTTTGCGTGAATTTTATTTCCTCTAGGGGTTTTTTTCTTGTTTTTAATATTTATTTTTTGTATTTCAGTGAGTTCTTTGTAGTGAGTGGACATATTTCCCCTGTATATTGGAGAAGACTGGTTGTATTTGAATTCAGGACTGGAGAAGATAATAATGTGTAATTATGTTAATTAAGAATTCTATATATTTGGCTCTATATTTGTCTGTATATTTATCACTATTATCTGTACCTGGAGTCTTATACGTTTATTATTATATCTTAAATGTATGTATTTGACTCTGTATATTGTATATTGTATCATCCAGTTTTTGTTTTCTATTTATGAGACTGTATGTGATTTTATATGAATTTATGTATGTATTTTTTGTTTTATATATATGTGTATATACTTGTGCTCTTCATGAGAGGTGTTTTTTGTGTATATATATGTATATATATATATATATATATGTATATATATGTGTATATACTTATACTCTTCATGTAAATATATTTACTTTTATATTTTAACTTATTCTGTATGGTTCATATATTATAACACTATTTCACTTTTCACTTCGATTCATATTCATATATTTATATTCACGTTTTTATTATTTTTATTATTTATTATCTAGTTTATTGCACTTCATTACTTTCATTACCATCTTTTTGGTGTATGTCATCTGTGCACGTTTTTATTGACTTTGTTTTTTATTTATTTTTTTATTTTTTTATTTTTTATTTATTATTCACTTTATCACTTTCATCACCATTATTTTTGATGTCTTATTTTTGCATGTTTCTATCAATGTTTATTATTAATACTTGTCAATTATTGCTGTATATTCTTTACACTATATTTTTAATATATGCATCTACTACTGACATTTGTATATTTATATATTTGCTTTTTTATATCTACTATACCTGTCTCACTTACATATAAATATTGCTAGCTGGTCTCTTCTCTGCAGGTACTCCACATGACTTTATCTGTTAATTTCTTATTTTAAATTTTTTCCTTGCCATTCTGCGTTGTCTCTCCTGCGGTGTCTGCACAGACGCTCGATCGCGCGCCTGTGGTGGGGCAGGCATTCGGGAGTGCCGCTTAGCGTCTAGGGTTGCCATGGTGATGATTCATCACGTGGCGCCCGTCACATGACGCGCGGCGCGTCCCGTGATGCGTGCGCCGCCCGGTGGGCGTGTCGAGCGCCGATTTTCACTCGCCGCAGGTGAGCCAAACCTTGTCCATTTATTATTTAAACCCCTAGAGTTTTAATATATGTAGCCTCCTGACGAAGCCGGTCACAGGGCGAAACGCGCGTCGAGGCGTTCATTCAGCCATTCATCTTCTTTGACCTTCTGCGCTCTGCATCATGTCCCAGGGTATGTGTTAGCTGTTAGCTTTTGTTTTGATTGTGTCTCAGTCAGTGTTTTATTTATATTCTGGCGATTTTTTGATAACTATTTGAGTTCTCTTGACACTTCATTCCTTTGCATACCTTGCAGGTTATAGTGGGCATGGATATTATCCATTGTCTACTTTTTTGTATCGCTATCATCAGCTGGTAGTTATTTACCTTGTGTGGACTTTGCTATCTATATTTATATGTGCACTATTATATTATATGCACTATTGGAGCGTGGTCTGGTCAATATTTTGGATGATTGACTCTGCTGTCTTGGTTTATTCCATCTGACCCTGCTGTTTGTATTTCTGTATATTATGTATCCCATTCTCTTTTCATTATATGTTATTTTCGATTATATTCAATAAAGTATTTTGTTTGCATTTGTGTATATTACTTGAGTATACTATCTTTCTTAGGGCTATGTCCCTTTATGGTTCAATTTTAGGTTGTTCTCTTTCACCCTCTTACTGGGTTAGATTCTAAGGTCAGGCGCAATAAATGAAATACAAGATTGAGTGTATGAAAATGTATATTGTATAAAGAGTGAAATGACTGTTAGTTATTCTGAGACTTCTATGGAGATTTGTACATAGCGACAGCCATAAACAATGAACTTTACAGAGACACTTTTTCCTTATCATCAACAATTACATGACAGGTTATAGTTACCATCCATGGTCTCCCCACACTCCAGGAAGTCTCCTTTCCAGTATGTCCCTCCTCAAGTGGCCTCCCAAGTGGCTGCCCTCATGTCATGCTTGGGTCTTTTATGCCCCCTTGTCTGCCCCTCTTAGAGACAAATAGTGTGACCTTCCTGATAAAAAGAACTCCCCCCTCATGTAACATGCGGATATAGAATACTGGTGCCACTTATCAACCTCCTTTAGCATTTATGCCATCCTGAGTTTGTCCATGGGTAAGACTGGGTTCACACTACTGGTTAGCACCTGTAAGAGATACCTGTGAACCTCAGGGTCATTTATTGTGAGAATCAGGGTAAACAATAGGAATCTTGCAAACTGATGAGACACATTTCATTAAGAAACGCAACTATACCCATCTTTGATTTACCCAAATAAAATACCCTATATAATATTACATATAACCTTATATGTGGCTTTCATTTTCTGAAACCTTTAAATTCTTACACCACCAGAGGGCGCAGTGTAGAGGAGTGCCGCTGTCTCCTCTGGCTGCACTGTCCTGTCTCTGCCTTGGGAGGGCGCTCTTAATGCAGTTATCACATGTTTATTGGGGAGGGGGCTGATAATTGAGGACAGAGAAGTCTAGAATCTATTTTCTTTTTGGAAGATGATTTAGAAACAAGTAACCACACGATGATTTCTCGCCTCAGCAGATTTGTGGATATGAAGATCATGAATAGAAAACATCAGACATTCTGTGTGGACACAAATCAAGAGCTCAGAAATGCTTTGGACACCTGGGATTTGGTGGAAGAAGACGTCTTAGGAGCCTGTGTCCCTTATTTCATCCAGGAGAAGGTGGCTGAAGATCTCTTCACTTATACGGATGTGTTTCAGAAAGCCATTCTGAGTAGCCTGTTACCATCTCAATACAACGCCGCCATGTGCCGCTTCTTCATCAGAGTCATTCAGTACAGAAGAGACGCGGCACACTACCTGAAGGAATATATAATCAATGTGCTATGTGAGCACTTGAAGGTGGAGTACATGAAGGGACAATACTATTCCTACGCCATGACTAAGAAGGTTATTGTCTGGCTGAGCATCTTCCATCTTGAAGCGGTGGTCGGGGAACTGAGATACAACATCGTTTATGAGGATTTCAATGCTGCCATTGTCGACACTTTGACAGAAGTGACATCTCTGTGTGCTACAGTCATCATGCCACACATCTTGGATATGCTGCCAGTGCTGGGCCAAGTGGTCAAAAATGCTCCTGACCAACTATCTAAGGAGACGTTGTGCTATGCTATAAGACGTTTATGCGGCAGCATCCAAGAATATATTGTGAAGGGTGGCAGCTGCAAAGTGCAACTTATGAAGGCCATAAGCAACATGAAGGCCAACATTTCCACCTGGTTGCCTGATGTCCATGCTGAGCTTCAAGACTCCACCAAAGTTGCCCTGGAATTCTTTACTGTACCCGAATCATCGGAAAACCAGCCGACCGAGCCAGGCAATGACGAGTTACAGACCCTTCCTCACGCCGAGCTCCTAGAAAAGTACAGGGAGCAATTTGCTGCGGAGAATAAGGAACTGGAAGATACAGAGAAGCAGCGTATTGGGATGAACATGCTTGTGACATCTCTGGTATCTGGCAGGAAAATAACAAAAGATTTCCTTCAGTTTCTGCTCAATGCCCTGAAGAATGCGGACCCAAAGGCCAAAATGACAGCAGCTATGTTCTTCAATGAGGCTTTGAAGCATCCAAGACTTATAAAGCAGAAATACCAAGAGTGCGCAATCCAACATCTGCTGAAGATCATAGAAGAGGACGATAACATCTTGTGCAGCATCGCCATGGAGGCACTGGGGAATGCCACCACCGGAGCTACAAGACTGGTGGAGAGCTACAAGAATAAGATCATTGCCCACATGGAGTTTAGACTATCAAAAACCAGCAGCATCAAGATCATCATGGCGGCACTGAGGGCGCTGTCCTCCATTATCAGACGCCTGAAGCTTTCTGTCCTCAGTAGACAATTCATTAAAATATCCCGGGAGCATATGGACTATCCGGATGGAGAAGTCCAGATTGCGGCCATAAACCTGTTAAGGGATCTGACAGAGAGCTGCCGCCTTCTGCTATTTGGATATTTTACAGACAAAGTCAGGAGCTGTATACCAACTTTACTCCTGAAATTACATAGTGACAACCAGGAGATAGTAGCAGCCAGTACTTCATCTCTGCAGAGCTGCCTCTCCTACATCAAAGGAGCCAACATTCGGGGATTTTTCCGGACGGAAATCTCTCCAAACATCAATGACCTGAAATCCATCTACAGCTGTCTGGCTCATAACCACCCAAAATTGATGAAGACCATGCTCCTCCAGATCCCAAGCTATCTGGTCAACTCAGAGGACAAGGAGGCTGTAGTCAGACATGTTGAATTTCTTAAAGATGCCATCAACCATGATGTCATGTAAGACCTGGACTTATATAGTCTCAGCCTAGCTCTGGCCACACTGCACTGCGAAGGCTTCTCATTTAATATCAGAAAAGCCAATGAAAGGGCCGTCTCCATTCTGGCCACCAAGTGGTTTTACATCGGCAGTGCCAACAAATAAAATGCATTTATCAGGGATGAACCGCTGAGGACAGAGACATCAAGGTTGTAGATCACTTCCCCATGTACTATCCAATGGTTGTGAACATCAATATCAGCTGTCAAGACTTGAACATCAATATTAACATCTAGGGGGCAGAGCTAGCAGTCTGACTTGCGAACTCGAGCCTCAGGCCTACATCGAGGAGTGTGAACAAGGTGCAGACTCACCGGCCGGTGGAGTCCAGCGATGCCAGGTATCCGTCAACATTAGATGACGGAGACCAAGGACTTAGCTGGCGAGACAGACTATACAGTCAGTGTATGGGCAGCATGGTGGTGCAGTTTGGGGAATATGCCCGTCATCAGATCATAGAGACGGTGTATAATGACAACTCCACATATAATATACAGATGTAATGACACGTCAAAAAATAAAAGTCTACTCTGTTTTATATTGAAATTAATGGGTGTGCAGCCTGCAAGTGACTGAAGCTAATAAAAAGTATAGAGCACTCATTGTTTTTTATTGTAGACTAGATACTTGGATTTTTTACACTGAGATTCATATCCTAAAAGGTTTTTAAGCGGGTCACAAATGATACAAAAGGTACACAAGAATAGAGGCCGAGCTGCAGTTCTGCTGAACGGCCGCTATGCAGTGGTCGGAACCATCTGCTTCCGGCAGTGTTGTCCAGTGCCCGGAGGCAGCTGGACTGGCAGATCGGTGCGGGGTCTCGTGTAGTAACGATTGTTTTCCCCATACATTACTGATGATTGCTCCTTGTGATACGCTGTATCGTCGATTGGCGCTGGTTTTAATGGTCAGTATAGGGACATCTAAAAGGACCTTTATTTCCTCAGACACCACCATAATTAGGCATTGGAACCAACCCTTCCACCTTAGCGGGTAAAGATTAACCATCTAAAAGGTTCACTATATACACATAAGGGCTAAAGGTGAAAACACAGAGGTGCTCACCATATATCCAGCGTATAACTGTGTCCTCCAAATCTTAGGAGTGCACGGAGCAGGAGTTGTTCTAGATTCCTGTTTATATCCCAGACACGTTCATACCATTTTAGACAATGAATCGACATATCGCAAACTTGTGGCGAAACCAAGCACCACATGTAAAGAACCTTTAAAAAATCTGCTAGAAGAAGGAATTGAATTAGAAGTATTAGCCAAGAAACAGGCTGAATACTTACTGATAGAATTCCCTATTGTTCCCATATTCCATGGGATGCCAAAAATCCATAACTTTTCATGGTCTTGAAACTTGGGTTATCTGTGACATAGTTGGCTAGTACTCCTGCAAACAGTCCTGCCATCCGGGTAGTACCGCTGGTACTACTGTCAGGGGCCTGGCCACAAAAGTAAAATAAAGGGGGCAGCTGCCGCTCATCAAGGTTATGATCAGCGGTAATTGGTTTGTAGAAAGGAATGGGACCCATGCAGGGGCCAGAAGCAGCGGCCAGCTCTGCAACTTGGTGAGTGACTCTGTTTTAAAGCAGCAGATTCAGTTTAATTATTTTTTTATGTTGCCCCTTCTCTCCCACCTTCCCACCGGTCTCTCTCCCCTTCCCACCGGCCTCACTCCCCTTTCCACCGGTCTCTCTCCCCTTCCCCTCCCCAGACCCCGGTCAAGCGTCATATCCACTCTGGCCCAACTCCCGCCTCGGCCACCTTCCGTTCTCTTAGCCTACTCCTCCGCCCGCTCACAGAGTCCCTGGCACTTTGCGTCCTGCTCCCATCCCACGACTTTCCGTTGCCACCTCTCCAAATCCCATAATAATGGGGGACCCAGATGTATTTCCTCAAATGGATTCCACTGACTGTATGAAGCCCAGAAATTTCTGATGGCGGGCCTGCCTGCATACCACATATTCCGGCAATCAAGGCAATGGAATTCCATTTGCGGAAATACACCAGGTATTCCAAATATCTACAAGAATTTATTTTAATGTGAGTGGAGTATCTGCGCTCACATAATTACTTCTGCCTTGATAGTGTTATTTTATTGCAGATAGAAGACGCCCTGATGGGGTCAAAATTCTCCCTCTCCATGGACAATTTGTTTATGACATGGTGGGAGAACAACATTTTTTCAGCCAATAATCCCTTTTACGAGTCGATTGTGTGGGATGGACGATACATCGATGACTTTTTTTTTGTTTAGGGGTCGTGATGTGGCGTCTGTACCACCATTTATGGAATACAATAAAACCAATATATTTAATTTACAATGTTACAGGCTCGGCATCCATGGATTCTGTTACCTTCTTTGAGATTATGTTACAGGGGAATTGTAATACAGAAAAGGAATAATTTTGTGAACCCTCTTCGGGCACACAAAATTGTTGCTAATTAACATCCCCCATATGTCTACTTTAGTTTGGCATTGTTTTTTGAACATCCTTTTATTTTTCTTTGACATCACAAGGCTTAGAACTTTAGCAGCAATTTCTCACATTTTCAAGAAAATTTCAAAAGGCCATTTTTACAGGGACCAGTTCAGTTGTGAAGTGGCTTTGAGGGCCTTATATATTAGAAACCCCCAAAAAGTCACCCCATTTTAAAAACTTCACCCCTCAAAGTATTCAAAACAGCATTTAGAAAATGTCTTAACCCTTTACACATTTCACAGGAATTAAAGCAAAGTAGAGGTGAAATTTACAAATTTCATATTTTTTTGCAGAAATACATATTTAATACAATTTTTTTTATAACACAGAAGGTTTTACCAGAGAAATTCAACTCAATATTTGTTGCCCAGTTTCTGCAGTTTTAGGAAATATCCCACATATGGCCCTAGCATGCTACTGGACTGAAGCACCGGCCTCAGAAGCAAAGGAGCACCTAGTGGATTTTGGGGCCTTATTTTTGTTAGAATACATTTTAGGCATCATGTCAGGTTTGAAGGGCTCTTGCGGTTCCAAAACAGTCAAAATCCCCCAAAAGTGACCCCCATCTGGGAAACTACACACCTCAAGGAAATTATCTAGGGGTACAGTGAGCATTTTGACCGCACAGGTTTTTTACAGAAATTATTGGAAGTAGGCCATGAAAATTAAAATCAACATTTTTTCAAAGAAAATGTAGGTTTAGCGATTTTTTTTCTCATTTTCACAAGGACTAAAGGAGAAAAAGCACCGTAAAATTTGTAAAGCAATTTCTCCCGAGTAAAAAAATACCCCACATGTGGTAATAAACGGTTGTTTGGAGACACGGCAGGGCTTAGAAGAGAAAGAGCGCTATTTGGCTTTTGGAGCTCAAATTTAGCAGGAATGGTTTGCGGACGCCAGGTCACATTTACAAAGCCCCTGAGGGGACAAAACAGGGGAAAACCCCCACAAGTGACCCCATTTCGGAAACTACACCCATTGAGGAAATTATCTAGGGGTATAGTGAGTGTTTTGACTTCACAGGTTTTTTGCATAAATTATTGGAAGTAGGCCCTGAAAATGACAATCTAACTTATTTCAAAGAAAATGTAGGTTTAGCTAATTTTTTCTCATTTCCACAAAGACTGAAGGAGAAAAAGCACCATAAAATTTGTAAAGCAATTTCTCCCGAGTAAAACAATACCCCACATGTGGTAATAAACGGCTGTTTGGACACACGGCGAAGCTGAGAAGGGAAAGAGCGCTATTTGGCTTTTGGAGATCACATTAAGCAGGAATGGTTTGCGGAGGCCATGTCACATTTACAAAGCCCCTGAGGGGAAAAAACAATGAAAACGCCCAAAAAGTGACACCATTTAGGAAACTACACCTCTTGAGGAATTCCTCTAGGGGTGTAGTGAGCATTTTGACTCCACAGATTTTTCATAGAATTTATTAGAATTCGGGCAGTGAAAATAAAAACAATCCTTTTTCTTCAATAAGACGTAGCTTTAGCTCAAATTTTTTCATTTTCGCAACAAATAAAGGAAAAAAAAGAACCCAACATTTGTAAAGCAATTTCTCCCGAGTACGGCAATACCCCATATGTGGTCATAAACTGCTGTTTTGGGCACACGGCAGGGCTCAGAAGGGAAGGACCGCCATTTGGAGTGCAGATGTTGCTGGATTGGTTTCTGGGCGCCTGTGGGCCCAAAACAGTGGAAACCCCCCAGAAGTGACCCCATTTTGGAAACTACACCCCTCAATGCATTTACCTAGGGGTGTAGTAAGCATTTTAACCCTGCAGGTGATTGGCAGAAATTGGTGTGCACTCGATGTTGCAGAGTGAAAATGGGATTTTTTTCCATAGATATGCCAATATGCGGTGCCCAGCTTGTGCCATCATAACAAGACAGCTCTCTAATTATTATGCTGGGTTTCCTGGTTTTAGAAACACACTACATGTGGCCCTAATCTCTTGCCTGGACAGTCGACCAGGCTCAGGAGTGAAAGCGTACCATTTAAAATTGAGGCCTAATTTGGCGATTTACAAAGTATTGGTTCACAACTGCAGAGGCTCTGATGTGAAATAATAAAAATAAACCCCTGAGAAGTGACCCCATTATGGAAACTGCACCCCTCAAGGCATTTATTAAGGGGTGTAGTGAGCATTTTCACCCCACAGGTCTTTTCCATAAATGAATGCGCTGTGGATGGTGCAAATTCAAAATTTATATTTTTCCCTAGATATGCCATTCAGTAGCAAATATGTCGTGCCCAGCTTATGACACTGGAGAGACAAACCCCAAAAATTGCTAAAAGGGTTCTCCCGGGTATGACGATGCCATAAATGTGGAAGGAAACTGCTGTTTGGGGACGCTGTAGGGTTCAGATGGGAGGAAATGCCATTTGGCTTTTGGAGCGTGGATTTTGCTTGGTAGTAGTTTTGTTTGGAGTCTTACTGGTGTTTCCGTTTATAATGTGGGGGCATATGTAAGCCGGGGAGGGTATAAAAGGGGCATAGTCAGGTGGTATAATAATGGGGTAAAAAAAACAATAAAATGATCCATAGATGTGTGTTACGCTGTGACACAATCCTTTCTGCACAGGCCAGTGTCGCACTGATATATGGCGTCCTTTCTTATCCCCCTTTTGGTCCACACTCCGCGCCTTTGCAGTTTGGGGAATTTTGCTGGGAAGTGTTGTCCTGGTATAATACGGGCACCCTCGCTTCCAGCGGATATGTTTGGGCCCTCCCTTTCCTGGTTCCCTAATTTTAGGTCCTTGATAAATCGCCTCTTCAAACAGAAGAAATGTTCCCCTCGGGCACAACTGCATATTTTTTTATTTCCTGACTTATTGGAGCCATAACTAATTTTATTTTTCATAGACGTAGCTGTAGTTATTATTGGTACCATTTTGGGGTACACGCAACTTTTTGATCACCTTTTATCCTATTTTTTGGGATGCCAGGTAAACCAAAAAACGCAATTCTGGCACAGCTTTTTTCGTTTTTTGTATACAGCGTTCACCATGCGTTATAAATTACATTTTAACTTTATTCTGCGGGTCAGTACGATCCCGGCGATACCTAATTTATAGAACTTTTTCATGTTTTACAACTTTTTGCACAATAAAATTACTTTTGTAAAAAGAATGTATTTTTTTCTGTCGCCAAGTTGTGAGAACCATAACTTTTAAAAAATTTTGTCGACGGAGCTGTATGAGGGCTTGTTTTTTGCGGGACGAGCTATAATTTTTATAGGTACCAGTTTTGGATACGTGCGACTTTTTGATCACTTTTTATTCTAATATTTGTAGGGCAAAGTGACCAAAAAACAGAAACTCTGGTAACGTTTTTTACGGGTTTTTTTTACGCTGTTCACCGCGTGCAATAAATAATATAATATTTTGATACTTCCGGTCGTTACGGTCGTGGCGATACCAAATACATATGGTTTATTGTTATTTTTCAATAATAAAGGACTTGATAAGAGTAAAAGGGGGATTGTGTTTTATTTGATTACTTGAAACTTTTATTGTTTTCAAACTTTTATTTTTTGCACTTTTTTTTACACTTTTTTATACTTTTTTTTACACTTTTTCTCAAGTCCCACTAGGGGACTTGAAGGTCCAACGGTCAGATTTTTTTTTTTTCTAATACATTGCACTACCTATGTAGTGCAATGTATTAGATCTGTCAGTCATTCACTGACAGCAAGCCGATTAGGCTTCGCCTCCCGGCAGGGCCTAAATCGGCTTCCGTAATGGCAGAGCAGGAGACCATTGTGTCTCCTGTTGCCATAACAGCAGTCACAAGTCCTGATTGCCTGTCAGGGCTGGCGATCTGCTAGTAACCGCTACGATGCAGCAATCGCTTTCGATTGCTGCATCGAAGGAGTTAATGGCAGGGATCGGAGCTAGCTCCGGTTCCTGCCGTTACAGGTGGATGTCAGCTGTACAGTACAGCTGACTTCCACCGCTGATGGCGCCGGATCAGCTCCTGACCCGGCGCCATCTTGCTAGCAGCTACGGAAGCCTATCAGGCTCCGCCGCCGGGCAGATCTTGACTGGCTTCGGTGCTAGGCAGACCGGGAGGCCAGTATTAGGCCTCCGGTTGCCATTGCAGCCACCGGAACCCCGGCAATTTCATTATTGGGGTTCCGATGAGCTGCAAACACCTTAAGTGCAGCGATCGCGTTTGAGCGCTGCACTTAAGGGGTTAATGGCGGGGATCGAAGCTAATTTCGGTCCCCGCCGTTACAGCCGGATGTCAGCTGTAAGATACAGCTGAGATCCGGTGATGGAAGGCACCGGCTCAGCTTCTGAGCCGGTCCCAAACATTCGGCGTATAGGTACGTCAAGACGCGGGAAGTCAATGCTTTCCATGACGTACCTATACGGCAAATGTCGGGAAGGGGTTAACAATGGATGTTAAGAAGGGCATCAAAACAAAGGACACAATAATCCATCTTGTTTAATAATAAATACTGAAGCACGAGAGATCAATTACCAGTTTCTTCAACGGCATAGAGCCAAAAGTTTGGAGAAATATCAAAACATTAGTCAGAAAAAATGAACCCATGTTAAATCCGGATCCAGTCCTGACACAAATTGTGGGTAAAGGCAGCCCTTGGGTCACCTAGAGGATGAGATCTCTTAGTTACATGTTGTTACAAGTCTTTTCTACAGTGTCGCTAACAACAAAACTTGACTTTCCCAAAAAGTTTTTTATTTTTTCAAAAGTACTTACGATATTGATGCGTTTATAAAAATTGTACTAAGCATCATGTAATTTATGCCATTAAATGCAAACAATATGATCGCGTGTATGTACGGATGTAGCCATCTTTATCTTGACTCGGATAACTTGCTGAAGCGTGATATCACACAACAAAAGTCGTTAAAAAGTCATTGAAAAAACACAGCCACTGTGTATTTAAAGAGGCTCTGTCACCACATTATAAGTGGCCTATCTTCTACATAATGTGATCGGCGCTGTAATGTAGATTACATCAGTGTTTTTTAATTAGAAAAATTATCATTTTTGACGGAGTTATGACCTTTATTAGCTTTATGCTAATGAGTTTCTCAATGGACAACTGGGCGTGTTTTACTATATGGCCAAGTGGGCGTTGTAAAGAGGAGTGTATGACGCTGACCAATCAGCGACCAATCAGCGTCATACACTTCTCTCCATTCATTTACACGGCAGATAGCGATATACTGTATCTATATCGCTATTTGCAGTCGCATAAACACACTATAACGCTACTCATGTGTCATGACAATGAATATACATTACCTCCAGCCAGGACGTGACGTGTATTCATTCTCCTGACCACTTCTGTAGCGTCTCTGTGATTTACAGCATAGCAGGGGTAGTCTCGCGAGATTATGCTGTAAACTGTCATTCACAGCGAGATCTCGCTGTGCTGTGCTGTAAATCACAGAGACGTGCAGAGAAGTGGTTTGGAGAATGAATACACGTCACGTCCTGGCTGGAGGTAATGTATATTCATGGTCATGACACATGAGTAGCGTTATAGTGTGTTTATGTGACTGCACATAGCGATATAGATATATCGCTATCTGCAGAGTAAATGAATGGAGAGAAGTGTATGACGCTGATTTGTCACTGATTGGTCAGCGTCATACACTCCTCTGTACAACACCCACTTGGTCATATAGTAAAACACGCCCAGTTGTCCATTGAGAAAGTCATTAGCATAAAGCTAAAATAGGTCATAACTCCGTCAAAAATTATCGTTTTTCTAAATAAAAAACACTGCTATAATCTACATTACAGCGCCGATCACATCATGTAGAAGATAGTGCACTTATAATGTGGTGACAGAGCCTCTTTAAAGCGTTGAAAGTCAAGATAAAGCCGGCTACATCTGTAGGGCGCACGATTAGAAACTTCAAAACGCGCATTGTAGAACACATTTCAGATACAAAAACAAAAAAACCACTAATGCCTCTCTGGTGCAGAAAAACACTTCTTAGAAACACATAATTGCAATTTTGAAAGCTTATGGGGAAATGTATTAACCTTTCTACGCCAGTTTTCTAAAAGAGGGCTTTCCAAAAGGGGGCAGGGTGACAGCAGCTAAACAAATTTATAATAATTTAGACCTGGCGTAAACTATAATCGAAATCTCCGCCTGCTAATAATTGACAAAAATGTCACTATGTGGAGCGTAGCAAGGTAGAGGCCCATGCCAGGCTCCTCTCCGTCCCCTCTATCGGACAATTAAATAAAAAATGAATGCTCACCTCACCACTCCTCTTCTGGTCCCCTCATGTTCTCTCCGCAGCCTGCGGCTCAAACAATGCACTGATGACGTTGAGTGCTGTGTCACATATAAAGAACCTGACGCTGCTCGGTGTCAGTGCATTGTATGGGCAGCAGGGAGCCTTAGGGGATCAAGGGGGAAGAAGAGAAGCGGAAAAAATATTATACTTATTTTTTATTTTACATTTTGTCCGATGGGTAGGGGGAATAGATGGAGCATGGCCGCGGTCGCTGCATAACGATTGTGGCGCAAGAACGGCCGAAAGATGTGACACATTTAATAAATGTATTGCATCTTACTCCAACTTTCTTTATATTAAGACTGGCATATGAAATGCCATCTTAATAAATTCCCCCCAATGTTTTTATGGCCTTGAAGTAGTGAAGAAACCAAAGACGGGTGGATATTGGAGAAGACGCTTCCTGAATAGGGAGGCGTTTCCTTCGATCTGCAGCTTCATACAAGATTCCCGAAGGGTCTTAATTGGAGGAATGATCTGTTATATGTTTACTTAAGTGGAATAACACTTAATACACAATGTATATATCAACGACATAGCATAACTGTCATTTTCCTCTCATAATATGCAGTTTGATGACTTTTATGTCGATTTGTTTTTTAAATATTGCATATTTAAATATGGTGCTAAACTCCTGTTAAATAAAGATTCAGCTTCTCCCCTACTTGAGTAGCTGTGCAGCACCTGCACGAATTTGAGAATTTGCCTCTCTGGTCATGTGATCACAGGTCCTGCACACATAACACAACAGCACTACACAAACTATTTATGCAGTTTGTTCACTAGATGGCAGCAAAGCACTGAAATGATATACACATACACGTTTACATAGGTGGCATACATGTTTACATAGGTGACGCGCTTGGTGCTCAACTTGTAAATAAAAACACAACAATCAAAAGTATCATCAACTATAAGTTTATAATCCATGCCCACCTGCGGCTGCTGCTACGCATATCCTCACCATTGTGGTCGGACAGTCTGAAGGTGACAGTGGAGAGGATTATTTTCAGACACTTCTACACTGGTTTGGACTGGTTCACTGGTTTCTCAGTTTGATCGGCTGCTTGTCTCATTTGAATTAAGAACCTCCTGAGCTCAGGACAAGGGGCAAATAACAGAAAAAGTCTCTCTCCACCTGCAGCAAAATGGACAAAGTGGTTTCCCCCATTCCTCACACTGGCCCCAGAAGAAACTGCTATTGCGAAATTGCAGTTGGCAACATGTTGTCAGCAATCCTGTATTTAATAGAAGTGCATGTTCTGCGCTGTGTGACCGAGGCCTAAATCTTTTCATGCATATTTTGAGCTCTCAGATTTTTTCAGGGACATATTATACGATATGTAACAAACGTGGTGTTTCCTTCGAGGATTTTTACAACATTTAAAAAACACAGGGAAATATGACCTGGAAATCCACAGACACTTCCCCCCTGCCCTTTCTCATTAGTTACAACTTGTCAATAAATATGTCCTCCTGTATAACATTTTATATATGAGTAGGAAATGTCCCTACAAATTAGAAAAGATTTGGTCCTGATGGGTTAAGCTGAAAGGAACGGCTACGTAACTTGTAGCTCAAATGTGAGGGAAATCATTATCTATCCTTATAACTAAGGCTTCGTTCACATCGGCGTTGGGACTCCGTTCATGGGTTCCGTCGGACCTTTCCGCCAGGGGACCCCATGAACGGACTCCAAACTGAAACCATAGGTTTCCGTTTGCATCACCATTGATTTTAATGGTGACGGATTCGGTGCAAATGGTTTCCATTTGTCACCGTTGTGTAAGGGTTGTTATTTTGACGGAATAAATACCATAGTCGACTGTGCTATTCATTCTGTCAAAACGATGGAACCCTCACACAACGGTGATAAACGGAAACCATTTGCACCGGATCCGTCACCATTGAAATCCATGGTGATGCAAACGGAAACCTATGGTTTCTGTTTCTTTCAGTTTGGATTCCGTTCATGGGTTCCTCTGACGGAAAGGTTCGACGGAACCCATGAACAGAGTCCTGATGCAGATGTGAATGAAGCCTTAGATGAGGAAATGGACGCTTCTCTGTGTGACTGGTTGGGTTTGTTGGTTAAATAGAATTCAATGTGTTATTATTTGCTTTTCATGCTTTGTAGTTTTTTTGTCCGTTTTTTTTTTTTGCAAAATTATAAATTAAACCTTTGAAAAGTGAAAAAAAAATGGCAGGAAAACAGTTAACAATTTTCAGATTACTATTCAGATCACTAAAATTCTAATGCCAATTTAATAAAATGTGGTGAAAATCCACATGTGAACAGACTCTAATTGAAGCTGAAGGATCTCCAGCTCGTCTTGGTGGCCGTACAACTTATTTTTCCTTTTTGTACACAATCCCCCCCAGTACTATATTGTAAAGCTTAGACGCTGTTTTCTTATTTTCTCCTGTATGTATTCTGTCGTATTAGGCAATGTGAGCATTGTGTATTTTTTATATGGTTCCCATTAGTGGAATGAAGGGAAAACTTTTCCATAAGGGAGAGATGTGGGAAGGTTTTTCCTGCTTTCCTCTGATGGGATCAGATACAACAGTGATCAAACTGACCTGACAATACAAGCACGTGATACAGCCTGGAATGGAGAACATCAGTATATTGTAAAGGTTTTTTGTTTTTTTTATGTTTTGTGGCCATATAAACCCATTTAAATGTTCCTGGAAAACTCCTTGAAATATGTAGTAAATTTCATGTAGTGTTAAGTACACTGTATTATTAGGGCACTGTACTATAGCAGTATTGTATTGTATGGTGCTAATATTGTCTGACACTTATTTTGGCTCCCAGCAGTGTGTTCGGTCCGGGACTTGCGGCCGAAATACGTTCCGTCCATTACGGACGTAATGTGCTCGTGTGAATCCAGCCTTACTCTCGTCAGACATTCCTCTATTCAAATTTAATTTCTCTAACGGCAAAAGAGAGAAAATCTCAACATATTCATCACGCCAAATACGATCTCTAATCTCCGTCTTAAGGGAGCTCTCAAAACAAACATTTGGCTAACCGAACCCCATGCAGTTGAACCGCAACAGGAGCGCCAGACCCACCAGCACTCCCAGTGACTTTAGAACCTAGCGCCGCAGCCCCAGATACCGAACCGTACCATGCCGCAACAGGAGAAGGAGCAAGGGGGACCACAGGTGGTGGGACCTCACGCTGCACCAAAGCCTCTCTAACACCAGCCAGTAATTGAGCCACTACCTGTCCCAAATCAGACACTGTCAAGCTGGGGGCTCCTGACTATGGTGTGAGCAGGGCTCAGGAAGCATTGACCTCCTAGCTAGTCTTGACTTGGGGATTAGCGGCATATCCCTGAGCACCCCTGATGGTAAGTCTGTTTAACTTTTACCTAACAATGTCCACCACCCCGGTCTCCTTCTGCTTTATGGGAGGCTTCTGTTCTCCCTGAGGTCATCTCAGGAGCAGGACGTAGAAGAATATTTATCACCGCTTAACTGCAGTAACTCTGCTCAATCTTTATTAAAACCATAAAGAAGTACAAAATGTTAAAAAATAATGCAGCTCACCAAAAGACAATTAGGAAACAATGTAAGCGTCGTCTTTACCAAATCTGTACTTTTATCAATGAGAAAGGTTAAAACAACAAGCAATAGACAGACGACAATTACAGAGAGAGAAGAAAAAAATTGAATGGTCGGGCACTACAGCGAGGTGGCAGAGTGGAGGGAGTTAGCGGTCAACTACTCAGAAAATGCCTGAGATTTTACTTCAACAATCGGCAGAGTTGCTGGATTCTGAATATCAGTGAATGTGGCCAAACATTGAGATTTGTACCGGGGAATTGTAGACTTCCAATGTCTAGGCACAACCTAGTCTGAATAAATGGAGGAGAACCTTCTTCTGGAAAGAAATAGATCTGGAGAGAATGGAGCGGAGAAGGCATGTTCAAAGAGAGCATTTATTGCCAACCAAAATGGTGCGATGTGCCTACAATCCCATCAGATGTCAGTAAGCGTACCTACCATTCCCCCACAGCTCCAACATGTCTCCAAACACTCCATGGGTAAAGCCCATGGAGGACCGCCAGGACTCCTGAACCAACATGTACGTAAAAGTTTTTCTAGTTTTGCACAATAAAAACACTTTTTAATTTTTTTACAAAATAATTTGTTTTTGTGACGCTGCATTCGAAGATGAACTGCATAGTTTTTCAACTAATCTGGTCCCCATGGCAGAAATATGTCTTTCTATCTGGCACCTCCAGCAGACTCCTTTCAGTCTAGTTTGATTTATTTTACCTCAGAGTTCCTCTTTTTCCCTTTTTTTAATTTCTTCTCTCCCCCTTTTTTTGAACTATTTCTAACAGGGGCTGTGCAGGATTAGAAAAATATGGCTGCTTTCTTCCAGAAACAGCACCACACCTATCCACAGGTTGTATTTGGTATTGCAGGTTTGCTCCATTGAAGTGAATGGTAATGAGCTGTAATACCACACACAACCTATGGACAGGTGTGGTGTTGGTTTTTGGAGAAAGCAGGCAAGTTATCTCATCCTGGAAAACCCTTTGTCATGGATTGTTCTTGTGCGGAGATGCTCCCTGCATTATCCCTTTTCCTTTATGGCCGCTGATATGTACTATTCAGCTTTATGGCCTCTGTGGTAAGTACACTGCCAGTCATTAAAGGGTTAACACTTCAGACCACTGTGGGTGATGTCACAATGAACGAGGCGGCAGTGGTAAGAAACTCCTGTAGCAATGATGATGAATGCGCTGATGTCATAAACACAAATGTTTATGACATAAAGAAGATTCCATATTAGAAGGTTTTACTGCCACATTTAGCGCCATATTGGATGGGACTGAGGACCTTGAGCTTGACTTCCCCACCAATGTCGACCTGATGTAATTTGTAGGTTCTAGCAGGGAAACCCTTCACCCAAGAGCACTTCTTCATCACAGTGATGCCATCCTCTTCATATGGGTTGTCTGTAATAGAGGAGGTTTCCAGCAGGAGATCCCCCCCTATTAGCCAGAGCAGAGACAGGTGCTACAAGGAGGCATCTGGAGGACCCCTCTGGAGGACCCGTCTCAACCGAGCATCGCCCATTCATTTTAATGGGTGCACAGGAAGAGAGATATCCACCTAGCCAACCAGATCAGCCGATTTATGTGTTTTATGTCGTTCGTTCATTGTAATGTCTTTCCTTGAAAATCTGAGAAAATGTACAAATTCTGTTACAAATTATATTTTGGCACCTTCTAAGCCCAGAGGAAGGGCAATCCTCCAGCCATGGTTTCCCTAGAGGTTTCCCCCACAGGGGTTTTTTCCTTTCCTGCGTGCTGGAGGGTGACTCTTCGTGAGTCGGAGGTTTGCCATTTTGGGTTTGGTCATATAATATAATAAAAGTTTTGACCATTTAACACCCAATTATAATGTTTTGTGTCTTTATTTTGCATTCTTTGGTATGGTGATTGGGATTCTGGGTCTATCACATATCATAAAATCATAAGGCCGGACATCTACTTCCCACACTGACATAGAATGGAGACAACAAGCGTTGCAGCACAATTAAGTGTACACATCCTTACATTAAAATATTGTATTACAGTCTGTAGCCTTTGGGGGGAATATATTAACCTTTCTACAACAGTTTACTAGCATAGAAAATTCACAAAATACGCAAATGTTGAAATTTTAGGGGGCAAAAAATGAGCGGGGCTTAGCAGAAATGGCCAACAATTTTACTATAATTTACGCCAGTAACTGATGTAAATTATAGCAGAAATCTATATGTATAGTGCGGCCCAGATTTATCTCTGGGGGGCGTAACAAGGCAAAGGTCCGTGCCAGACCCATACCTCCCCCCCAATCAGACTGTATGCCCCCCCAATCAGACAATAAAATAAATTGTAAAAATTTACTTTAACTGTACAGCAGGCCGCAGCACGTAGAAAGTACTGATGACAGGCCGCGTTGCAGCTAAAAGATGCGACACATTTATTAAGAGTCGTTCGCCTGTTAATAAATGTGTTGCATCTTACTCCAGCAAACTGTTTAATAGGACTGCTGTATGAAACGCCAGTATTAAAGGGAATGTGTCGCTAGGAATTTATTTTTATTTTTTTCGGTTAAACAGTTAGTATATAAGTGATTACACATTGTTTTAATTTTTTTAATTTTTTCACAATTCAGGAAATATTATAAATTAGATTCTAATTTATAACATTTCCATGTGCTGGTCACTAGAGGGAGCAAATCCCAAAATTGCAGCATTGGCATGTGGTAAAGCAACCTCATTGCCTTATGCTGCAAATTTGGAGTAGACACACTCGCTCTGCCCCAGCACACACCAGTAAACATACCTACCAACTTTCAAGTATCTAATCTAAGTAGTCTCTGCCCACACATAACCGGTACAGCCCACTCAGTACCAGTGGGCTGATATAAAGCGCCAGTGCCCATATAGATAGTGTCACACACAGTGCCCATGTAGATGGTGCCACACACCCCAGGGATTCCACTCCAGGAGGAGCCCCTGCTGTCACTTTCCATATATGGACAGTGACGTAAGGCATTCCCTATAGGAGCAGAATCCCTGTCCAGAGCGTCGGCCACACTGTGGCCAGGGATCGCACTCCAGGAGGAGACCTTGATGTAATTGTACATATATGGACAGTGACGACAGGCAGGGCCGCACCTGCCATTAGGCGAGGTGAGGCAGCGGCCTCAGGCGGCGCCACCGAGCTAAAAACGGGGGGCAGCATATTGTGGCAGGGCCAGGGGGGATGCGTGGGGAAGGCAGGGGAGAGTACTTTACCTAGTAGACGTGCAGCACGATAAGCGCACGTCTGCTAGTACACTCCCCTTCTGTGACGCTGCACGCGCCGCGAGAGAGGAGCATAGGGAACCTGGAGGACTCCGGGAGGAGCGGCCGAACGCTGTCTCCTGAAGAAAAGAAAAGCAGCTGGTAAGTAATGAGTTGAGGACAGGAGGCTGAGTCGTTGATAAAGACTAGAGCGGCAGAGTGCCAATTACTGCGCTCAGCCCCCTGCCCTCACTAATTTAAAAGTGATGGGCTGCTACCATACTGACAAGAGGGGGGCATCTGACTGACTGCATTGGGCAGCCTTAGATGTGTGCGACATAGTTCTGCATCCTCCCACCATGTAGGGGGCGCAACTGTGCAGGCCGTGCTTTGGACTCTATATTCTCTGCTCCTCGTTACACACACTGAGGAAGCAGAGGAAGCAAGTGCAGAGCCGAGGAGGAAGCTCCGCCCACAGTCCGACCTGCAAGAAACCTGTGCAGCTGGAGAGATGGTAAGTTCCTGTGTGTGTGTGTATATGTATACATGCCTTGTGTCTGTCTGTCTGTATGTGTGTGTATATGTGTCTGTATATGTATACATGCCTTGTGTCTGTCTGTATGTGTGTGTGTGTGTATATATGTGTCGGTATATGTATACATGCCTTGTGTCTGTATGTGTGTGTGTATATGTGTCTGTATATGTATACATGCCTTGGGTCCGTCTATGTGTGTATATATGTGTTGGTATGTGTATATATGCCTTGTGTCTGTCTGTCTGTATATATGTGTGTGTGTGTGTGTGTGTGTGTGTGTGTGTGTGTGTGTGTGTGTGTGTGTATATATGTGTCTGTATATGTATACATGCCTTGGGTCCGTCTATGTGTGTGTATATGTGTCTGTATATGTATACATGCCTTGTGTCTGTCTGTCTGTATGTGTGTGTGTGTGTGTGTGTGTGTATATATGTGTCTGTATATGTATACATGCCTTGGGTCCGTCTATGTGTGTGTATATGTGTCTGTATATGTATACATGCCTTGTGTCTGTCTGTCTGTATGTGTGTGTGTGTGTGTGTGTGTGTGTGTGTATATATGTGTCTGTATATGTATACATGCCTTGTGTCTGTCTATGTGTGTATATATGTGTTGGTATGTGTGTACATGCCTTGTGTCTGTCTGTCTGTATATATGTCTATGTGTGTATATATGTGTCTGTATATGTATACATGCCTTGGGTCCGTCTATGTGTGTATATATGTGTTGGTATGTGTATACATGCCTTGTGTCTCTCTGTCTGTCTGTCTGTCTGTCTGTCTGTCTGTCTGTCTGTCTGTATATGTGTGTGTGTGTGTGTGTGTGTGTGTGTGTGTGTGTGTGTGTGTGTTTATATATATATATGTGTCTGTATATGTTAACATGCTTTATGTCTGTGTCTGTGTGTGTGTGTGTGTGTGTGTGTGTGTGTGTGTGTGTGTGTGTCTGTGTGTGTGTGTGTGTGTGTGTGTGTGTGTATATATATATATGTGTATATTTGCCTGTATTTGTAGAGGGCAGCAATAGAGTCCCCCGCACAGTGCGCCATCCAACCTAAGGCCGGCCGCTAGTATAATTTAAAAAAAACAGACATAGGATTTTTTTTTTTATTGAAATAAAAACTCCCCCGCACAACCCTCTTTCACCATTTTATTAAAAAAAAAAAAAACGTACATTATCGAAGTAGTCCAACTAATCTATGACTCAGGCTGGGTTCACACGACCTATTTTCAGGCGTAATCGAGGCGTATTATGCCTCGTTTTACGTCTGAAAATAGGGCTACAATACGTCGGTAAACATCTGCCCATTCATTTGAATGGGTTTGCCGACGTACTGTGCCGACGACCTATCATTTACACGTCGTCGTTTGAAAGCTGTCAAACGACGATGCGTAAAATGACTGCCTTGTCAAAAGAGGTGCAGGACACTCCTTTGGACGTTTTTGGAGCCGTTTTCTCATAGACTTCAATGAAAACAGCTCCAAAAACGGACGTAAAAAACGCGAGTTGCTCAAAAAACGTCTGAAAATCAGGGGCTGTTTTCCCTTGAAAACAGCTCGGTATTTTCAGACGTTTTTGGTCACTACGTTTGCACATACCCTTAGTCTAAATGGTCCAGCCGAACATAGCAAAAAAATAAAAGTTAGCAGTATTACAAATATAAAACCTATACTTTTTTATACTCCCCTGCGCCACAATAGAAACTAGAGGTCAAGGAAAAATAATTTCCCTTCATGTAACTCTGCTTCCTGTCAACTGAAAAGTTAGCCGCCAGAGGGAAAAAATGTTTCCCCATTGTGGAGTACAAGAAAGTCTAATTCCCAGGTGGGGCTTTCTTGTACTCATCGGGGAAACATTTTTACTTCTGACAGATGATTTTTCCGTTGACAGGTTGTGTTTTTTCCACCCCTGCCCTAGATTTCAATCCTATATCCGCCCCTGTGTGCAGAATATCACAAGTTCACAACAGAGCTTGCAGCGGAGAAGCGCACGCCCCTGCGGACCACGATACAGAGAGCGCGTCTAACGAGTGAGTATGGCAGCTCTGCACCTCTCCTCGGCCTCCACATGTTATTGGATGAGAGGAGGAGGAGAAGGGCGGACTGTGGCTGATAACATTCACTACTGGTATATACTTATATCTGCGGTATATTCACTGCTGCTATATATGGATCTGTGCCGTATATTCACTGCTGCTATATATGGATCTGTGCGGTATATTCACTGCTGCTATATATGGATCTGTGCGGTACATTCACTACTGGTATATATTTATATGTGCGGTATATTCACTGCTGCTATATATGGATCAGAGCGGTATATACACTGCTGCTATATATGGATCTGTGCGGTATATACACTGCTGCTATATATGGATCTGTGCGGTATATTCACTGCTGCTATATATGGATCAGAGCTGTATATTCACTGCTGCTATATATGGATCTGTGCGGTATATTCACTGCTGCTATATATGGATCAGTGCGGTATATACACTGCTGCTATATATGGATATGTGCGGTATATTCACTGCTGCTATATATGGATCTGTGCGGTATATTCACTACTGGTATATATTTATATGTGCGGTATATTCACTGCTGCTATATATGGATCTGTGCGGTATATTCACTGCTGCTATATATTGATCTGTGCGGTATATTCACTGCTGCTATATATGGATCTGTGCGGTATATTCACTGCTGCTATATATGGATCTGTGCGGTATATACACTGCTGGTATATATGGATCTGTGCGGTATATACACTGCTGCTATATATGGATCTGTGTGGTATATTCACTGCTGCTATATATGGATCAGAGCGGTATATACACTGCTGCTATATATGGATCTGTGCGGTATATTCACTGCTGCTATATATGGATCTGTGCGGTATATACACTGCTGGTATATATTTATATGTGCGGTATATTCACTGCTGCTATATATGGATCTGTGCGGTATATACACTGCTGCTATATATGGATCTGTGCGGTATATTCACTGCTGCTATATATGGATCTGTGCGGTATATACACTGCTGGTATATATTTATATGTGCGGTATATTCACTGCTGCTATATATGGATCTGTGCGGTATATTCACTGCTGCTATATATGGATCTGTGCGGTATATACACTGCTGCTATATATGGATCTGTGCGGTATATACACTGCTGCTATATATGGATCTGTGCGGTATATTCACTGCTGCTATATATGGATCTGTGCGGTATATACACTGCTGGTATATATTTATATGTGCGGTATATACACTGCTGCTATATATTGATCTGTGCGGTATATACACTGCTGGTACATATTTATTTATAGGTTGTGCGCAGTTTATTTTTTGCTTTGCTTCTGTTCCATATGCCTTTTTTTCTAAATATACATTTTTGCCCCTTGCAGTTAAAGGGGTTGTTCCAAGATTAAATGTTATCCCCTGTCTACAGGACAGGACATAACATGCTGATCGGTGGGGGTCTGACCACTGGGACCCCCACTGATAACTGGAACGGTGGTCCCTTGTACCCCTGAGTAACTGGAGCGGCAGGGTGTATGCTTGACCTCCATCGTCATTAACTCAGGGGTACGAGGGAGCCCCACTGATCAGCATGTTATGTCCTGTCCTGTAGACAGGGGATAACATTTAATCTTGGAACAACCCCTTTAAAGAGGCTCTGTCACCAGATTTTGCAACCCCTATCTGCTATTGCAGCAGATCGGCGCTGCAATGTAGATACGAGTAAAAAAATTTTTTTTTTCAAAAAACGAGCATTTTTGGCCAAGTTATGACCATTTGTATATTTATGCAAATGAGGCTTTCTAAAGTACAACTGGGCGTGTATTGTGTGCGTACATCGGGGCGTTTTTACTTCTTTTACTAGCTGGGCGTTGTGTATAGAAGTGAATGATGCTGACGAATCAGCATCATCCACTTCTCTTTGTTACCACCCAGCTTCTGGCAGTGTACAGACACACAGCGTGTCCTCGCGAGATCACGCTGTGTCGTCACTCACTTCCTGCCCTAGGTCCTGCATCGTGTCGGCCAGGGGCGTAGCTAGAGGCTCATGGGCCCCGATGCAAAAATTCTTACTGGGCCCCCCCCCCCCGCAAACTTCTCATGGCCGACGGTCCGCTTTCAGCTGCATCGCTGGGTCTCCTAAGTGACCCAACAATGCAGCACTAGCAGCCGGGGCGTCACTAAGGCTGGGTTCACACACACTATTTACGGACGTAATTCGGGCGTTTTAGCATTGAATTACGTCCGAAAATGCGGCTCAAAAGCGTCGGCAAACATCTGTCCATTAATTTGAATGGGTCTTACGATGTTCTGTGCCGACGGTCATTTTTTTTACGCGTCGCTGTCAAAAGGCGGCGCGTAAAAAAGTGCCTGTCACTTCTTCAGACGTAAATGGAGCCGTTTTCCATGGACTCCATGGAAAACCAGCTTCAGTTACTTCCGTAATGGACGCAGCAAAAGACGCCTGCACATGCCATTATGGCTGAAATTACGGTGCTGTTTTCTCATGAAAACAGCACAGTAATTTCAGCCGTAACGGACGCTGCCGTGTGAACATACCCTCAGGGCTTAAAATGTCCGGGAAATAGCCCCAATACATATGTGTCCGCCCAAAAAAAAGTGTGTATATGAGACAGCATAGCATATCTATAGCACTACGACCCTATAAACTATGGATAGGATTAGATACAGTGGCCCAGCAGACAGCATCACACATGATAGGATTAGATACAGTGGCTGAGCAGACAGTATCACACATGATAGGATTAGATACAGTGGCTCAGAAGGCAGTATCACACATGATAGGATTAGATACACAGCTCAGCAGACAGTATCACACATGATAGGATTAGATACAGTGGCCCAGCAGACAGTATCACACATGATAGGACTTTAGATACAGTGGCTCAGCAGACAGTACCACACATGATAGGATTAGATACAGTGGCTCAGCAGACAGTACCACACATGATAGGATTAGATACAGTGGCTCAGCAGACAGTATCACACATGATAGGATTAGATACACAGCTCAGCAGACAGTATCACACATGATAGGATTAGATATAGGGCCCAGCAGACAGTATCACACATGATCGGATTAGATATAGGGCCCAGCAGACAGTATCATACATGATTGGATTAGATACACAGCTCAGCAGACTGTATCACACATGATTGGGTTAGATACAGGGCCCACCTCGCAGACATTGCGTCTCCAGCGCTGGACCCAGGATAGGTAAGAATAATAATTTTGCTTCTTTATGTGTTACTGATTATTTTTGTGTGTTTGTGTTTTTTTACAGGTTCGGTTCTTGGACTTCGGATTCGAGGACTTCAATGACGGCGGTTTTTTTATTCTCAATAAAATGGTTAATGAGGGTTGTGTTTTTTTATTTCAATAAAATATTTTTTCTATGTGCTTGTATCTTTTTAAACTTTATTATCACCGCCTTAGTAATGGCCGCTGGCTGATTGACAACCTCCATTACTAAGGCGAGGCTTAATGTTAGCCGGTGCAGAGGCTACACTAACCCCCATTATTACCCCGGTACCCACCACCACCAGGGGTACTGGGAAGAGCCGGGTACAAACCAGTACCCGACCATCTGTAGTGACGGGCAGGCACTGGGGTGGCCGCAGGCTGGTAGTATTAGGCTGGGGAAGGCCAAAAACAGTGGCCCTTCCCACCCTGGTAATGCTGCCTGCTGCTGCTGTGTTGTATCTGGCTGGTTATGAAATTTGGGGGGGACCCGACATCGTTCTTTCCAATTATTATTTTTTTTTTAAATGACGTGGGGTCCCCCCCATTTTCATAACCAGCCAGATACAATAAAGCAGCAGCAGCCTAGCATTACCAGGGTGGGAAGGGCCACTGTTTTTGGCCTTTCCCCTCCTGATAATACCAGCCTGCGGCCACCCCAGTGGCTGACCATCACTACAGATGGTCAGGTACTGGATCGTACCCGGCTCTTCCCAGCACCCCTGGTGGTGGTGGGTACCGGGGTAATAAAGGGGGTTAGTGTTAACCTCTGCACCGGCTAACACTAAGCCCCGCCTTAGCAATGGATGCTGTCACTCAGCCGGCGGCCATTACTACGGCGGTAGTAATATAGTTTAAAAAAAACCCACAAAGACATAGAAAAAATATTTTATTGAAATAAAAAAAAAAAAACACACAACCCTCATTAACCATTTTATTAATAAAAAAAAAAGCCGTCATCGAAGTAGTCCTGGAATCCGACGTAGTTCAACGACCGAACCTGTAAGAAAACACACAAAAAATGATTAGTAACACGTGTGTGAGGGTATGTGCGCACACACTAATTACGTCCGTAATTGACGGACGTATTTCGGCCGCAAGTACCGGACCGAACACAGTGCAGGGAGCCGGGCTCCTAGTATCATACTTATGTACGACGCTAGGAGTCCCTGCCTCTCTGCAGGACAACTGTCCCGTACTGAAAACATGATTACAGTACGGGACAGTTGTCCTGCAGCGAGGCAGGGACTCCTAGCATCGTACATAAGTATGATGCTAGGAGCCCGGCTCCCTGCAGTGTGTTCGGTCCGGTACTTGCGGCCGAAATACGTCCGTCAATTACGGACGTAATTAGTGTCTGTGCACATACCCTAAGGCTTAGATACAGGGCCCATGTGTGATACTGTCTGTGGGACCCTGTATCTAAGCCTACCACAAGGTAGGCTTAGATACAGGGTCCAGCAGACAGTAATCTTATACAGTATAAGATTACTGTGTGCTGGGGCCCTGTATCTAAACCTACAGTGTGGTAGGCTTAGATACAGGGCCCAGCAGACAGCATCACGCATGGGCCATGTATCTAAGCCTACCATGTGATTGGCTTAGATACAGGGCCCAGCAGACAGGATCACACAATCTGCTACATCGTAGGCTTAGGGGTTGTGCAGTCCCTAAACATTGATGGCCTATCCACAGGATAGGCCATCAATAGCTGATGTGTCGCCCGGGACCCGCAAATCAGCTGTTTTGAAGGGGCCGCAGCACTCGTACGAGAGCTGCTTCCCCTTCATTTCACTACTCGCTCACACTGTGAATCGCCGACACCGATTCACAGTGTGACCGGAATGAAGTGACAGGAATAAAGGGGAGCAGCTCTCGTACGAGTGCTGCGGCCCCTTCAAAACAGCTGATTGGCGGGTCCCGGGAGTCAGACCCCGCCAGTCAGGGCTAACCTTACCTTCCTCTTCGGCCGCGGCGGGAGTTCTGTCGTCTCGATGCTGTGCGCGGCGGCATAGCGCTGTGACGTCATGCGCTGCGCACAGCGCTTGACGTCAGGACCTCCGCTGCGATCCGGAACCAGGAAGGTAAGTAAAGTATGTTACTATAGTAACAGGGGCCCGCGGCCCGAGTTACTATAGTAAATTTTTATTGATGTGGTGCGGGGGGCCGTGGGCCCCCCTGGCTTCGGGGCCCGGTCGCAATTGCGACCGCTGCGACCCCTATAGCTACGCCAGTGGTGTCGGCCACATCGGCACCAGAGGCTACAGTTGATTCTGCAGCAGCATCAGCGTTTGCAGGTAAGTAGCTACATCGACTTACCTGCAAACGCCGATGCTGCTGCAGAATCAACTGTAGCCTCTGGTGCCGATGTGTCCTCGCTCGTCCGACACGATGCAGGACCTCGGGCAGGAAGTGAGTGACGTCACAGCGTGATTTCGCGAGGACACGCTGTGTGTCTGTGAACTGCCAGCAGCTGGGTGGTAACGAAGAGAAGTGGATGATGCTGATTCGTCAGCATCATTCACTTCTATACACAACGCCCAGTTAGTAAAAGAAGTAAAAACGCCCCGATGTAACGAACACAATACACGCCCAGTTGTACTTTAGAAAGCCTCATTTGCATAAATATAAAAATGGTCATAACTTGGCCAAAAATGCTCGTTTTAAAAAAAAACAAAAAACGTTACTCTTATCTACATTGCAGCGCCGATCTGCTGCAATAGGAGATAGGGGCTGCAAAATCTGGTGACAGAGCCTCTTTAAGACCTGGATTAGAAAAATAAAAAGGAGACACGGCGCCACATAGTGCAATAAAGCGAGGGAGTATATTGAGCAATATGACCAACAAGAAAATTGCTCACCTTAGAGAATGGATACCAGTAGGTATCACAAAAGCATGAAGCTGCAGCCAGGTCCGTACACATGCAAAAAGTTTTGCTGTCAAGGTAAATAATTGAGATGATTCAGGAAAAAGGACCACCGGTGCTGCTATATAGGATGTCGAGGCAATGAAATAAATAAATCAAGCTGGCCTGATGAAGACGCCGGTCCGGCGTCGAAACGCGTAGCCCTGTCTTTACAAATAAATATTATTTATTTATTTCATTGCCTCGACATCCTATATAGCAGCGCCGGTGGTCCTTTTTCCAGAATCATCTCAATTCTTTAAGACCTGAACATGCAGTGAATAGTTTTCAGATTATATTACTGGCTCGATGATCACATTCATTCCTAGTCTGGTCTGTGCAGTTTCGGTTTACAAATATTACGGATTGGTAGTACAGATCCAACAGACGTGGACAGAAAGCAAGTGCAGCATGCGTTACTATACTGACTGTAAAGTGCCGCATGTGTTACTATACTGACTGTAAAGTGCCGCATGTGTTACTATACTGACTGTAAAGTGCCGCATGTGTTACTATACTGACTGTAAAGTGCAGCGTGCGTTACTATACTGACTGTAAAGTGCAGCATGCGTTACTATACTGACTGTAAAGTGCCGCATGTGTTACTATACTGACTGTAAAGTGCCGCATGTGTTACTATACTGACTGTAAAGTGCAGCGTGCGTTACTATACTGACTGTAAAGTGCCGCATGTGTTACTATACTGACTGTAAAGTGCAGCATGTGTTACTATACTGACTGTAAAGTGCCGCATGTCTTACTATACTGACTGTAAAGTGCCGCATGTGTTACTATACTGACTGTAAAGTGCAGCATGTGTTACTATACTGACTGTAAAGTGCAGCATGCGTTACTATACTGACTGTAAAGTGCAGCATGTGTTACTATACTGACTGTAAAGTGCCGCATGTGTTACTATACTGACTGTAAAGTGCCGCATGTGTTACTATACTGACTGTAAAGTGCAGCGTGCGTTACTATACTGACTGTAAAGTGCAGCGTGTGTTACTATACTGACTGTAAAGTGCTGCATGTGTTACTATACTGACTGTAAAGTGCAGCGTGTGTTACTATACTGACTGTAAAGTGCAGCGTGCGTTACTAGACTGACTGTAAAGTGCAGCGTGCGTTACTATACTGACTGTAAAGTGCAGCGTGCGTTACTATACTGACTGTAAAGTGCAGCGTGCGTTACTATACTGACTGTAAAGTGCCGCATGTGTTACTATACTGACTGTAAAGTGCCGCATGTGTTACTATACTGACTGTAAAGTGCAGCGTGTGTTACTATACTGACTGTAAAGTGCAGCGTGCGTTACTATTGTGAAAGAAATTATTTAATTCCACCATTTTGTCTTCTATTCTATACCTCCATTTTAACTTCAATATAAGAGTGATATTTTGAGAGAATGTATTTCTGTTTTTGCTGTGTTAAGGAATTGAATCAGCAAGAATAAAGGCTGAGGGAAAATTGATGACTCAAGACCCCACCCTCTACGCCCTCCTTACAGAATACAGAAGACGATAAGGACTTACCATTTTCTGACTTGATAGGAAAATATTGCAATGCTAAGAAAATATTGTAAATGTAATTTGTTTTGTGCAAACTCAAGAGAATATATTACAGCTGATGTAGTAAAAGTTCAGTCTAAACAACTGTATATAAGCCCACTCATAATGTATGTAAAAGGCCGTCTGCCATCACTTGCTGAGTGACATCATTATGACACTGCTGTGAAACCTTCTCATGAGGAAATAAATATGAATGAATCTGGAGCAACTGTTTGACTTTGAATTATCCACAACAATTTTGGTGCCGAAAAGTCCCGGGAACCGAAAGCGGCTGGAACGGAACCAGGACAGGAACCAAGGACAGGAGACCGAACTGGCGCCATTAAACAGGTGAGAAACTTTTTTCTCATTCGCTCTCTCTTCCTTTGGTCCCCAGTCCCTCTGTTCTCTGTCGTGAGTACGGTTGCCAAGAACCTCAAACAGTTGTTAAATGTACTAACCTCTTTTTGATATGTATGTGAATGAATGAATGAGGATGTTGGTGCATGCCACATCAGCGTGAAAGAGGCCTTTACGGCGGAGTGCTTGAAACTGCCTCAAGACGCACCTCTACGGAGAAGGCATGGTGGGGGCAGTGCTGTGATAAGTAAGAGGACCCTACCGTCCTCAGACACGATTGTTGTTCTATTTTTCTGTGTTTGTCAAGTAAATTGTTATTAACCACTGCCTGAGCAGCAGAAGGACAAAAAAGTGCGCGTGTCCTGAAGCTGCTCCTGGCTTGTCTCCCTCATGAAAAATCATACTGCTTAGAAGATACCTGTCTTAGATTGTTTGATATAGATGATATAATGAGCAGATCCTTTGTGGGATTATTGTTTAGTTGGTTGTAATTTGGCTCAGTTGGAATATTTGTGTAGTGTATGCAGAGTGTATACGGGTACGTAGGAGATACGTAGTGTGGGACTTTCCCTAACAGCCAATAGCCATAGTGTTTGTTAGTGAAAATAAAAACTGAGAGAGAAGGGTAGGAGTCCCCTCCATCATAGCAGGGCTATGGGCAACAGTCACGGCAAACGAGGGTCTGGCTGATCACCAGATTACAGAGTAGGGCGTCCGCAGGCTTCTCTGACCCCACAGGAGGAGATGAATTTGAAGTATGGCATATGGGTAAGCAAGCACCTGTTAAAATGGTGTAAGCTTACTAGGGGATTGGATTCAGGTATTCCAAAAAAAAGGAACATATGAACTGACTCGCTGGGTCTGTTTCTATAAAAATTTTAAATCCAGAATCACTGAGCCAAATGAGAAAGCAGCTTGGAGTAGATGGATTGTAGAGTCTTTTAGAAAGCAACAAAAAGCCGAAGGTATATACACAGTAGGCATTAAAACAGGGTCTAGTCAGTCAGGTGAAGATAAGCAGGTTGAAGATGAGGAAGAGGGAGAGTTAATTTCAAATATAGAACAAATTGCAATGTCTCTAGTGGAGCCCACCGCAGCGGACTTAGAGGTCCCTGACTCGAGCACCGAGGGTATTCCAGTGGACACAGGGGCTAGATCTAAAAGCCCGCTTCAAGTGCCCACTAGCTCGGCTGCGTTGTACCCCACTGCAGACTTGTCACTTGCATATAGCTCTCCACCCCCAGTGTATATTGAACCTGAGGTCAGGGCCACTGCCCCTGAATTTATGTCTCCTCACTCTACCCCCACCCCATGGGAGAAAGTATCTGTCCCAGGGGGAGGAAAGGTTTTGTGCGGAGTACATGGGGAACTCCTGATCACCCCTAAAATAAACCAAAAAGAAGTAGACAGGATGACTGAGGAACAATTGTTGCCTTTGGCTTCAGCTTTCCCTGTCAGACAACAACTAATACCTGGTACAAATGGCCAGACAGAGAGGAGGATCACTCAACATGTTCCGTGGACACCTGGGGAAATGAAAGGATTCCTCTCATCAATCCCTAAACCACGGAACAATCCACATGGATTTGTAAATGAACTGTACAATGTCGCAGTGAGTTACAATCCTACTTGGAGGGATCTGTTGCAGATAATAAAGGCCACGGCTGGTCAAATAGATGCAGCAGCCATCTGCACCAGGCTCACCCTACCACAAAATCCATCGGAACGTGAAGACACTCCTCAAATGGCGTTGCAATATGTCACCCAGATCAAGGACAAGATTGGAGATGTCTTTCCTCCACAGTCCTGGATAAGGGTGACTAATATTCAACAAAGGGTTAAAGAACCAGTGGAGGATTATTTTGAAAGGTTTAGACAGGTTGTAGAAGAGGCAGGTGGGAATTTAGATGACCAAGGAATGGGAAAGATGCTGACTGCCACCTTAGTGTCTGGACTGAATAAGGATATCCATGATAAATTAATCTCAGCCCATGCCGATTGGCGTGATAAATCAGTCCCAGCACTAATGAGCCTAGCTAGCTCAATCCAGAGGAATATACAAGATGTACAGGAAAAAAGAGTTCAGAAGATAATGTTGGTAGATGTACCAGAGAGACAGATAGAAGGAGGTAAAAGCTGGGGAGGAAATAGATGGGATCGTAGCAAATTCAGATGTTACAATTGTGGAAAAATGGGTCACTTTTTAAGGGATTGCAGGGCCCCGAGGAAAGGGAGACAGGAGGATAATTGACGAGGAGGGCTTCCAGTGTTACCAGTGATCTCTGAGAGCAGGGGGGGTGATGCCTTTGTCCATTTGACCCTCTCTGAAATGCCTTTTTATACAGTAGAGTGCCTGGTGGACACTGGTGCAGCCCGCAGTGTTCTTAAAAGATCAGAAGCCCCAAATTTAGAAACTACCGGATTTATAGATGCTGTAGGACTGGGGGGTAAACCCATTACATTGAGGGAAACGGTAGAGACCCCTGTAAATATAGGTCCAATTAGCACCTCCCTTTCTTTTGTCATTAGTGAATCTGTTCCTTGCAGTTTGCTGGGGAGAGATGCACTGATGAAGTTGAAAGCTAACATCCAGTACACAGAGAATGGACCTATTGTGACATCATCGGTGGGATCAGATGACCATAACACTTTGGAAAGTCTGATTCCTCTGATGGTGGTCTGCAGTCTTCCAGAGCAGGATATCCCTCCTGATCTGAAAGATGTCCCCCAGGAGATCTGGGCTACAAAAGGAGGACCAGTGGGCCTGATAAAACAAGCAGACCCAGTGGTCATCAAGCTTAGACCTGGAGCTAACCTACCCCGAGTCCCTCAATATCCCCTCAGTCTGAAACAAATGAATGGCGTAAGAGACCAAATTAAATCTTTGGTGAATCAGGGCATCCTAGTTCCCATAAAGTCCCCGGTAAACACACCCCTGTATCCAGTGGCTAAGCCTGGGAAACAAGGCCAGTTCCGTTTGATCCATGACCTACGGGCGGTAAACAAAATTATCCAGGAAGACTCCCCACTTGTCCCAAATCCTCACACTATTCTAGGAGAGATCCCACCAAATGCCTCCTGGTTTAGTGTGATAGATTTAGTTGATGCTTTCTTCTGTGTGCCTGTGCACCCAGACTCTCAGTATCTGTTTGCCTTCACCTTTGAGGGACAACAGTATGCTTGGACAAGATTGCCACAGGGAATGATTTCTTCGCCTTCTGAATTTGGTCAAACTATGAAACAGGTCCTCGATAGGTGGCGATCGCCACCAGAGGTCACTATTGTGCAGTATGTTGACGATCTATTGCTAACAGCCCCCTCAAAGGAGTTGTGCATTAGTGCAACTGCTTCTCTATTGTCCCACCTGAGTGCTGAGGGATGCAAAGTATCCCCTAGTAAGTTACAGTTTTGCCAGGAAAAAGTTACCTTCTTGGGACACTGTATTTCACAGGGCTCTAAACATATCACTACTGATAGAGTCTCTGTGATCCAGAGGGCACCATACCCACAGAGTGGCAAGCAAATTAGAGCCTTTTTGGGACTAGTTGGGTACTGTAGACAATGGATACCAAATATGTCTCAACACGCTGCTTCCCTTTATGCTCTGACGACTCAGGCTGGTCACTTAGAGTTGTCTGCAGAGGAAATACAGGCTGTAGATCATTTGAAAGCTGCCATACTTAGTGCCCCTTCACTAGCACTCCCAAACTATACAAAGCCATTCTACCTGTTCTGCCATGAACAGGAGGGACAGGCTTCAGGGGTGCTTACTCAGAAGTATGGAGGGAAACAGAAACCAGTGGGCTACTTTAGTGCCAAGCTTGATTCTGTTATCTCAGCAGGAGCTGCATGTGTCAAATCAGTAGCTGCAGGAGCCCTCCTAGTTGAAAAGACAGCTGATATTGTGTTGGGAAATCAGTTATTTCTTATGGTTCCCCATGCTGTACAAGCAGTCCTTCACAGCCTAACCACTAGACACCTCTCAGCTGCCAGATTAACCAAATATGAAATCTCCCTGTTAGCACCATCTAATATCACCATACTCAGGTGTAATGTACTAAATCCTGCTACCCTCTTACCACTCCAGACTAATGAGGATGGACAGGATCCAGAGCATGATTGTGGGCAGGTGGTGGAACTTTTTTACACCCCTTCCAGTCCTGTGCTGGATGAGCCCATCCCAAACGCTGAAATGACCCTCTATGTGGATGGGTCCAGGCAACAAAAACCAGAGGGAGGGTTTGCTGCAGGTTTTGCTGTAACAGATGACACCTCTGTTTTATACTATGAGACCCTTGATCCTGGCATACATTCTGCACAGAGTGCAGAGTTGCTTGCCCTGATCAAGGCATGTAAACTGGCAGAGGGAAAGACTGTAAATATATATACGGACTCCCGTTATGCTTATGGAGTTGTGCATGATTTTGGTTTTCTGTGGGAGTACAGAGGTTTCTTAACTTCATGTGGGAAGGTTGTGAAGCATGCAGACCTCATACAGCAGCTGCTGGAAAATGTAAAGCTACCTCGAGCTATAGCTGTTATCAAATGTCAGGCACATCAGCGAGCAAAAGATCCTATCACTATGGGTAATAACAGGGCAGATGAAGCGGCTAAAAAGGCTTCTCTTCTGATCCTCCAAGAGTCCCCAAATGATGACCAAAATCTGACAATGGACACTCTCATAACTTTGCAAAAACAGGCAGGTCCCCAGACACACAGTAAATGGAGGAAGACAGGTTGTAAGCCAGATAATGGTGTTTGGAAACATGAGGATGGTCGATTGTGTGCCCCTCCAGCTATATATCAGTTTTTAACAAACTTATCTCATCTCTCATCTCATGTTTCCAAAGGAGGAATGGTTTCTATTGTAAGTAAATTTTGGTTTCACCCGGCTTCTCACAATTTGCAACACAATGGTGCAAGAAATGCATGATTTGTGCCAAGCACAATCCAGGTAAAATGACTAGGGTACAGATGAAACACCTTGTAAAACCTGACTACCCATTCCAGAGACTGCAGATAGACTACATTCAGCTATCCAGATGTGGTGTTTATGAATATGTCTTAGTATGTGTGGATATGTTCTCCTCTTGGGTAGAAGCATGGCCTGTTGCTAAGGCAACAGCTGTAGTGACAGCTAAGAAAATAATATCTGAGATTGTGTGCAGATACGGCCTACCTGAGACGGTAGAGTCTGACCGTGGGACACATTTCACGGGGCATGTATTTGCAGAAATGTTGAAAGGGTTGCAAATTAATCAACAGCTACATACTCCATATCATCCACAGTCATCAGGGAAGGTTGAGAGAGCAAATGGCATCTTAAAAAATAAGATAGCTAAAATCTGTGAGCAAACAAAACTTACTTGGGTACAAGCCCTACCGTTAGCTCTATTTGCAATGAGGCATACACCAAGGGGAATGCATGGACTTTCACCGTTCGAAGTGCTGTTTGGCAGGCCACCGCTGACAGGACTTTTCTTTCTACAGGAATTACATGGACAGTATGCTTCTCTAACTGACTATGTTGTCCAGATCCATAAGCAGCTGACTAATTTGCATGGCTTAGTCTTTTCTTCTTTACCAGACCCAGAAGGCAAAACTGGAACTCACCACCTCCAACCTGGAGATTGGGTCGTGATAAGAAGATACGTGAGGAAAAATCTAGAACCCAGATTTGATGGCCCATACCAAGTACTACTGACCACTTCTACCTCAGTGAAAGTAGAGGGGAAACCCAACTGTATTCACGCTTCTCACTGTAAAAAGGTGAACTTTCAGTTCAGGTGACGCAGATCTGTGTAAAAAGGGTGAGGCCACTAGGAGACAGGAGGATTGACTATAGGAAAATGTCAAAAATGCATTTGCTGTTTTGCCTGTTCCTTTGTATCTTATGCTATTGTACACAGGTGAATGGAGAACGGCGGAAGAACTCTATTTGGCTTCTACATCAACAAACAGCCAAGCAGCTGAACATAACTGACTGTTGGATCTGTTCTCATGTTCCTGCAAATCATAAAGGAATCCCTTTAATTGGTGTGCCAATATCTATGAATGATCTCAATCTCACAGACTATAGCTATGATGTTGAAATAGATGTAAATCACACTGCTCACAATGCTCTCTCAGACCAAGGAACATATTTAGAAATTGCTGGCCTACTAAATACACCCACTATGTGCATAGGGCCTATGTATGCTGATCACATAGCCAGTATTAATGGGCGCAAAGTCAATTTACCTAAGGTAAACAGATTGTAAAAATGCCACATTACTATTCAATATGAAGTATGAAGTAAACTGTGATGAGGTACATGGTAATTGTAATAACAAATGTTGGTGTGCAACTATGACAGCGTCTTGTGCCCCCAGGTGTTCCTGTCCTGACAAAGGAGATGATGATGAATGGGACTGTAAGACTAAAGTGCATGACAATATGAGATGGTTTCAAAGTTGGTTGGGGAATCATGGTAAAATAGTTCCTAGGGTAATAACACCAGGGCTATATTATATTTGTGGTAACAGAGCCTATTCGTGGCTTCCTATGGGAGCGTGGGGTAATTGCACTATAGGAAGAGTTGTTCCAGCCATCAGACAACGTCCAAATATCTCAATTGCTGACATTTATGAAATGTATTCTAAGGAGACTAGATATAAACGAGAGTTGTTTACAGAAGCAGATAAAGCTTGGATGTGGTTCCCCTCTTGGACAGGCTGGGGAATCGAACTAGCGAATAAGTTAAACAAATATGCTAGTATTATGGATGGGATAATTAATGAGACCTCCAGTTCTATCCATGCTATCAATGAAGAGTTGGCCCAAGTTAGGAAAGTCGCCCTCCAGAATAGAATGGCTCTTGATTATCTGTTAGCAATGGAAGGTGGAACTTGTGCTATAATAGGTGAAGAATGTTGCACCTGGATTGAAGACTCACATGACCCCATAGAGGCACACATGAATAAGGTAAAGGAATTGCAGAAAAAAGCTAGAGATATATCTAAGGAGGGATGGAATCCCTTTTCTTGGATGGGATCTATTGGTGTTTGGGTTAACAATATGCTTTCTGGATTGCTGAAACCCATAGTGGTAGTGATAGGACTGATTTTAATGCTATTAATTGCCTGGAAATTATTAATGTGTTGTGTTTCTCGTTGCAGTAAAGATGTGGATACAACTATTCTCTAAACATGATGACAAAACAGCTACAGAGTTGATCGTCTGACAGCCAAGCTCGACTACCCGCCTCTCCTGAAGACCCCTCAGCTGTTTGAGAGTAGGGTGGAGGACATCATCTCTGAGAAGAGGGTCCCACAGATGCACCCCAGCAGTTTGAGCACCACCTTTAAAGAAGAGTTAATGCTCTGAGAGTGATTTCACCGGGGATTTCTCCGGGGTGGTCCTTGTGATGTGATGCATCTCTGGCCGGCTGTTGTCATCTACAATAGTTAGAAAAGAGTTTGTGTGTGTTTTGCTATCAATACAACATATGGACGATTTAGTGGAAATTGCTACCAAGAAACAGTCAATAATAGATGTTTGACATCTCATGGTCTATGCAGCTTATCTGTATACTCTGTGAAGTACGGACTGTCTCGGGGGTGGTTTCCAGGATAGGAAGGATGATAGTTAGTGAGGATAATATTAATATATATATGTGTGATAATGATATTATCAAAAGGGTGAAATGTGAAAGAAATTATTTAATTCCACCATTTTGTCTTCTATTCTATACCTCCATTTTAACTTCAATATAAGAGTGATATTTTGAGAGAATGTATTTCTGTTTTTGCTGTGTTAAGGAATTGAATCAGCAAGAATAAAGGCTGAGGGAAAATTGATGACTCAAGACCCCACCCTCTACGCCCTCCTTACAGAATACAGAAGACGATAAGGACTTACCATTTTCTGACTTGATAGGAAAATATTGCAATGCTAAGAAAATATTGTAAATGTAATTTGTTTTGTGCAAACTCAAGAGAATATATTACAGCTGATGTAGTAAAAGTTCAGTCTAAACAACTGTATATAAGCCCACTCATAATGTATGTAAAAGGCCGTCTGCCATCACTTGCTGAGTGACATCATTATGACACTGCTGTGAAACCTTCTCATGAGGAAATAAATATGAATGAATCTGGAGCAACTGTTTGACTTTGAATTATCCACAACACTATACTGACTGTAAAGTGCCGCATGTGTTACTATACTGACTCTAAAGTGCCGCATGTGTTACTATACTGACTGTAAAGTGCAGCATGTGTTACTATACTGACTGTAAAGTGCAGCATGTGTTACTATACTGACTGTAAAGTGGCGCATGTGTTACTATACTGACTGTAAAGTGCAGCGTGCGTTACTATACTGACTGTAAAGTGCCGCATGTGTTACTATACTGACTGTAAAGAGCAGCATGTGTTACTATACTGACTGTAAAGTGGCGCATGTGTTACTATACTGACTGTAAAGTGCAGCGTGCGTTACTATACTGACTGTAAAGTGGCGCATGTGTTACTATACTGACTGTAAAGTGCCGCATGTGTTACTGTACTGACTGTAAAGTGCAGCATGTGTTACTATACTGACTGTAAAGTGCTGCATGTGTTACTATACTGACTGTAAAGTGCAGCGTGCGTTACTATACTGACTGTAAAGTGCCGCATGTGTTACTATACTGACTGTAAAGTGCAGCGTGCGTTACTATACTGACTGTAATGTGCAGCGTGCATTACTATACTGACTGTAAAGTGCCGCATGTGTTACTGTACTGACTGTAAAGTGCTGCATGTGTTACTATACTGACTGTAAAGTGCCGCATGTGTTACTATACTGACTGTAAAGTGCCGCGTGTGTTACTATACTGACTGTAAAGTGCAGCATGTGTTACTATACTGACTGTAAAGTGCTGCATGTGTTACTATACTGACTGTAAAGTGCCGCATGTGTTACTATACTGACTGTAAAGTGCCGCATGTGTTACTATACTGACTGTAAAGTGCCGCATGTGTTACTATACTGACTGTAAAGTGCAGCATGTGTTACTATACTGACTGTAAAGTGCAGCATGTGTTACTATACTGACTGTAAAGTGCAGCGTGCGTTACTATACTGACTGTAAAGTGCCGCATGTGTTACTATACTGACTGTAAAGTGCAGCACGTGTTACTATACTGACTGTAAAGTGCAGCATGTGTTACTATACTGACTGTAAAGTGCCGCATGTGTTACTATACTGACTGTAAAGTGCCGCATGTGTTACTATACTGACTGTAAAGTGCCGCATGTGTTACTATACTGACTGTAAAGTGACGCATGCGTTACTATACTGACTGTAAAGTGCAGCATGCGTTACTATACTGACTGTAAAGTGCAGCATGCGTTCTGTAAAGTGCTGCATGTGTTACTATACTGACTGTAAAGTGCCGCATGTGTTACTATACTGACTGTAAAGTGCTGCATGTGTTACTATACTGACTGTAAAGTGCCGCATGTGTTACTATACTGACTGTAAAGTGCCGCGTGTGTTACTATACTGACTGTAAAGTGCCGCATGTGTTACTATACTGACTGTAAAGTGCTGCATGTGTTAATATACTGACTGTAAAGTGCAGCGTGCGTTACTATACTGACTGTAAAGTGCAGCATGTGTTACTATACTGACTGTAAAGTGCAGCGTGTGTTACTATACTGACTGTAAAGTGCCGCATGTGTTACTATACTGACTGTAAAGTGCTGCATGTGTTAATATACTGACTGTAAAGTGCCGCATGTGTTACTATACTGACTGTAAAGTGCCGCATGTGTTACTATACTGACTATAAAGTGCAGCGTGCGTTACTATACTGACTGTAAAGTGCCGCATGTGTTACTATACTGACTGTAAAGTGCCGCATGTGTTACTATACTGACTGTAAAGTGCAGCGTGTGTTACTATACTGACTGTAAAGTGCAGCGTGCGTTACTATACTGACTGTAAAGTGCCGCATGTGTTACTATACTGACTGTAAAGTGCAGCATGTGTTACTATACTGACTGTAAAGTGCAGCATGTGTTACTATACTGACTGTAAAGTGCTGCATGTGTTACTATACTGACTGTAAAGTGCAGCATGTGTTACTATACTGACTGTAAAGTGCATCGTGCGTTACTATACTGACTGTAAAGTGTCGCATGTGTTACTATACTGACTAAAGTGCCGCATGTGTTACTATACTGACTGTAAAGTGCCGCATGTGTTACTATACTGACTGTAAAGTGCCGCATGTGTTACTATACTGACTGTAAAGTGCAGCATGTGTTACTATACTGACTGTAAAGTGCAGCATGCGTTACTATACTGACTGTAAAGTGCAGCGTGCGTTACTATACTGACTGTAAAGTGCCGCATGTGTTACTATACTGACTGTAAAGTGCAGCATGTGTTACTATACTGACTGTAAAGTGCAGCATGTGTTACTATACTGACTGTAAAGTGCCGCATGTGTTAGTATACTGACTGTAAAGTGCCGCATGTGTTACTATACTGACTGTAAAGTGCCGCATGTGTTACTATACTGACTGTAAAGTGCCGCATGTGTTACTATACTGACTGTAAAGTGCCGCATGTGTTACTATACTGACTGTAAAGTGCCGCATGTGTTACTATACTGACTGTAAAGTGACGCATGCGTTACTATACTGACTGTAAAGTGCAGCATGCGTTACTATACTGACTGTAAAGTGCAGCATGCGTTCTGTAAAGTGCTGCATGTGTTACTATACTGACTGTAAAGTGCAGCGTGCGTTACTATACTGACTGTAAAGTGCCGCATGTGTTACTATACTGACTGTAAAGTGCCGCATGTGTTACTATACTGACTGTAAAGTGCAGCGTGTGTTACTATACTGACTGTAAAGTGCAGCGTGCGTTACTATACTGACTGTAAAGTGCCGCATGTGTTACTATACTGACTGTAAAGTGCAGCATGTGTTACTATACTGACTGTAAAGTGCAGCGTGTGTTACTATACTGACTGTAAAGTGCAGCATGTGTTACTATACTGACTGTAAAGTGCTGCATGTGTTACTATACTGACTGTAAAGTGCAGCATGTGTTACTATACTGACTGTAAAGTGCATCGTGCGTTACTATACTGACTGTAAAGTGTCGCATGTGTTACTATACTGACTAAAGTGCCGCATGTGTTACTATACTGACTGTAAAGTGCCGCATGTGTTACTATACTGACTGTAAAGTGCCGCATGTGTTACTATACTGACTGTAAAGTGCAGCATGTGTTACTATACTGACTGTAAAGTGCAGCATGTGTTACTATACTGACTGTAAAGTGCAGCGTGCGTTACTATACTGACTGTAAAGTGCCGCATGTGTTACTATACTGACTATAAAGTGCAGCATGTGTTACTATACTGACTGTAAAGTGCAGCATGTGTTACTATACTGACTGTAAAGTGCCGCATGTGTTACTATACTGACTGTAAAGTGCCGCATGTGTTACTATACTGACTGTAAAGTGCCGCATGTGTTACTATACTGACTGTAAAGTGCCGCATGTGTTACTATACTGACTGTAAAGTGCCGCATGTGTTACTATACTGACTGTAAAGTGCCGCATGTGTTACTATACTGACTGTAAAGTGACGCATGCGTTACTATACTGACTGTAAAGTGCAGCATGCGTTACTATACTGACTGTAAAGTGCAGCATGCGTTCTGTAAAGTGCTGCATGTGTTACTATACTGACTGTAAAGTGCCGCATGTGTTACTATACTGACTGTAAAGTGCTGCATGTGTTACTATACTGACTGTAAAGTGCCGCATGTGTTACTATACTGACTGTAAAGTGCAGCGTGCGTTACTATACTGACTGTAAATTGCTGCGTGTGTTACTATACTGACTGTAAAGTGCCGCATGTGTTACTATACTGACTGTAAAGTGCTGCATGTGTTACTATACTGACTGTAAAGTGCCGCATGTGTTACTATACTGACTGTAAAGTGCAGCGTGCGTTACTATACTGACTGTAAAGTGCCGCGTGTGTTACTATACTGACTGTAAAGTGCAGCATGTGTTACTATACTGACTGTAAAGTGCTGCATGTGTTACTATACTGACTGTAAAGTGCCGCATGTGTTACTATACTGACTGTAAAGTGCCGCATGTGTTACTATACTGACTGTAAAGTGCCGCATGTGTTACTATACTGACTGTAAAGTGCTGCATGTGTTACTATACTGACTGTAAAGTGCCGCATGTGTTACTATACTGACTGTAAAGTGCAGCATGTGTTACTATACTGACTGTAAAGAGCCGCATGTGTTACTATACTGACTGTAAAGTGCCGCATGTGTTACTATACTGACTGTAAAGTGCCGCATGTGTTACTATACTGACTGTAAAGTGCAGCATGTGTTACTATACTGACTGTAAAGTGCTGCATGTGTTACTATACTGACTGTAAAGTGCCGCATGTGTTACTATACTGACTGTAAAGTGGCGCATGTGTTACTATACTGACTGTAAAGTGCAGCGTGTGTTACTATACTGACTGTAAAGTGAAGCGTGCGTTACTATACTGACTGTAAAGTGCAGCGTGCGTTACTATACTGACTGTAAAGTGCAGCATGTGTTACTATACTGACTGTAAAGTGCCGCATGTGTTACTATACTGACTGTAAAGTGCCGCATGTGTTACTATACTGACTGTAAAGTGCCGCATGTGTTACTATACTGACTGTAAAGTGCCGCATGTGTTACTATACTGACTGTAAAGTGCCGCATGTGTTACTATACTGACTGTAAAGTGCCGCGTGTGTTACTATACTGACTGTAAAGTGCAGCGTGCGTTACTATACTGACTGTAAATTGCCGCATGTGTTACTATACTGACTGTAAAGTGCAGCGTGCGTTACTATACTGACTGTAAAGTGCCGCATGTGTTACTATACTCACTGTAAAGTGCCGCATGTGTTACTATACTGACTGTAAAGTGCCGCATGTGTTACTATACTGACTGTAAAGTGCTGCATGTGTTACTATACTGACTGTAAAGAGCAGCATGTGTTACAATATTGACTGTAAAGTGCCGCATGTATTACTATACTTACTGTAAAGTGCCGCATGTATTACTATACTGACTGTAAAGTGCCGCATGTGTTACTATACTGACTGTAAAGTGCCGCATGTGTTACTATACTGACTGTAAAGTGCCGCATGTGTTACTATACTGACTGTAAAGTGCCGCATGTGTTACTATACTGACTGTAAAGTGCCGCATGTGTTACTATACTGACTGTAAAGAGCAGCATGTGTTACTATACTGACTGTAAAGTGCCGCATGTATTACTATACTGACTGTAAAGTGCCGCATGTGTTACTATACTGACTGTAAAGTGCCGAATGTGTTACTATACTGACTGTAAAGTGCCGCATGTGTTACTATACTGACTGTAAAGAGCAGCATGTGTTACTATACTGACTGTAAAGTGCCGCATGTATTACTATACTGACTGTAAAGTGCCGCATGTGTTACTATACTGACTGTAAAGTGCCGCATGTGTTACTATACTGACTGTAAAGTGCCGCATGTGTTACTATACTGACTGTAAAGAGCAGCATGTGTTACAATACTGACTGTAAAGTGCCGCATGTATTACTATACTGACTGTAAAGTGGCGCATGTGTTACTATACTGACTGTAAAGTCCCGCATGTGTTACTATACTGACTGTAAAGTGCCGCGTGTGTTACTATACTGACTGTAAAGTGCCACATGTGTTACTATACTGACTGTAAAGTGCAGCGTGCGTTACTATACTGACTGTAAAATGCCGCATGCGTTACTATACTGACTGTAAAGTGCCGCATGTGTTACTATACTGACTGTAAAGTGCCGCATGTGTTACTATACTGACTGTAAAGTGCCGCATGTGTTACTATACTGACTGTAAAGTGCCGCATGTGTTACTATACTGACTGTAAAGTGCCGCATGTGTTACTATACTGACTGTAAAGAGCAGCATGTGTTACTATACTGACTGTAAAGTGCCGCATGTATTACTATACTGACTGTAAAGTGCCGCATGTGTTACTATACTGACTGTAAAGTGCCGAATGTGTTACTATACTGACTGTAAAGTGCCGCATGTGTTACTATACTGACTGTAAAGAGCAGCATGTGTTACTATACTGACTGTAAAGTGCTGCATGTATTACTATACTGACTGTAAAGTGCCGCATGTGTTACTATACTGACTGTAAAGTGCCGCATGTGTTACTATACTGACTGTAAAGTGCCGCATGTGTTACTATACTGACTGTAAAGTGCCGCATGTGTTACTATACTGACTGTAAAGAGCCGCATGTGTTACAATACTGACTGTAAAGTGGCGCATGTATTACTATACTTACTGTAAAGTGCCGCATGTGTTACTATACTGACTGTAAAGTGCCGCATGTGTTACTATACTGACTGTAAAGTGCCGCATGTGTTACTATACTGACTGTAAAGTGCCGCATGTGTTACTATACTGACTGTAAAGAGCAGCATGTGTTACTATACTGACTGTAAAGTGCCGCATGTATTACTATACTGACTGTAAAGTGCCGCATGTGTTACTATACTGACTGTAAAGTGCCGCATGTGTTACTATACTGACTGTAAAGAGCAGCATGTGTTACAATACTGACTGTAAAGTGCCGCATGTATTACAATACTTACTGTAAAATGCCGCATGTGTTACTATACTGACTGTAAAGTGGCGCATGTGTTACTATACTGACTGTAAAGTGCAGCGTGCGTTACTATACTGACTGTAAAGTGCCGCATGTGTTACTATACTGACTGTAAAGTGCAGCGTGCGTTACTAGACTGACTGTAAAGTGCTGCATGCGTTACTATACTGACTGTAAAGTGCCGCATGTGTTACTATACTGACTGTAAAGTGCCGCATGTGTTACTATACTGACTGTAAAGTGCCGCATGTGTTACTATACTGACTGTAAAGTGCAGCGTGCGTTACTATACTGACTGTAAAGTGCCGCATGTGTTACTATACTGACTGTAAAGTGCCGCATGTGTTACTATACTGACTGTAAATGCCGCATGTGTTACTATACTGACTGTAAAGTGCCGCATGTGTTACTATACTGACTGTAAAGTGCTGCATGTGTTACTATACTGACTGTAAAGAGCAGCATGTGTTACAATATTGACTGTAAAGTGCCGCATGTATTACTATACTTACTGTAAAGTGCCGCATGTATTACTATACTGACTGTAAAGTGCCGCATGTGTTACTATACTGACTGTAAAGTGCCGCATGTGTTACTATACTGACTGTAAAGTGCCGCATGTGTTACTATACTGACTGTAAAGTGCCGCATGTGTTACTATACTGACTGTAAAGTGCCGCATGTGTTACTATACTGACTGTAAAGAGCAGCATGTGTTACTATACTGACTGTAAAGTGCCGCATGTATTACTATACTGACTGTAAAGTGCCGCATGTGTTACTATACTGACTGTAAAGTGCCGAATGTGTTACTATACTGACTGTAAAGTGCCGCATGTGTTACTATACTGACTGTAAAGAGCAGCATGTGTTACTATACTGACTGTAAAGTGCCGCATGTATTACTATACTGACTGTAAAGTGCCGCATGTGTTACTATACTGACTGTAAAGTGCCGCATGTGTTACTATACTGACTGTAAAGTGCCGCATGTGTTACTATACTGACTGTAAAGAGCAGCATGTGTTACAATACTGACTGTAAAGTGCCGCATGTATTACTATACTGACTGTAAAGTGGCGCATGTGTTACTATACTGACTGTAAAGTCCCGCATGTGTTACTATACTGACTGTAAAGTGCCGCGTGTGTTACTATACTGACTGTAAAGTGCCGCATGTGTTACTATACTGACTGTAAAGTGCAGCGTGCGTTACTATACTGACTGTAAAATGCCGCATGCGTTACTATACTGACTGTAAAGTGCCGCATGTGTTACTATACTGACTGTAAAGTGCCGCATGTGTTACTATACTGACTGTAAAGTGCCGCATGTGTTACTATACTGACTGTAAAGTGCCGCATGTGTTACTATACTGACTGTAAAGTGCCGCATGTGTTACTATACTGACTGTAAAGTGCCGCATGTGTTACTATACTGACTGTAAAGAGCAGCATGTGTTACAATACTGACTGTAAAGTGCCGCATGTATTACTATACTGACTGTAAAGTGGCGCATGTGTTACTATACTGACTGTAAAGTCCCGCATGTGTTACTATACTGACTGTAAAGTGCCGCGTGTGTTACTATACTGACTGTAAAGTGCCGCATGTGTTACTATACTGACTGTAAAGTGCAGCGTGCGTTACTATACTGACTGTAAAATGCCGCATGCGTTACTATACTGACTGTAAAGTGCCGCATGTGTTACTATACTGACTGTAAAGTGCCGCATGTGTTACTATACTGACTGTAAAGTGCCGCATGTGTTACTATACTGACTGTAAAGTGCCGCATGTGTTACTATACTGACTGTAAAGTGCCGCATGTGTTACTATACTGACTGTAAAGAGCAGCATGTGTTACTATACTGACTGTAAAGTGCCGCATGTATTACTATACTGACTGTAAAGTGCCGCATGTGTTACTATACTGACTGTAAAGTGCCGAATGTGTTACTATACTGACTGTAAAGTGCCGCATGTGTTACTATACTGACTGTAAAGAGCAGCATGTGTTACTATACTGACTGTAAAGTGCTGCATGTATTACTATACTGACTGTAAAGTGCCGCATGTGTTACTATACTGACTGTAAAGTGCCGCATGTGTTACTATACTGACTGTAAAGTGCCGCATGTGTTACTATACTGACTGTAAAGTGCCGCATGTGTTACTATACTGACTGTAAAGAGCCGCATGTGTTACAATACTGACTGTAAAGTGGCGCATGTATTACTATACTTACTGTAAAGTGCCGCATGTGTTACTATACTGACTGTAAAGTGCCGCATGTGTTACTATACTGACTGTAAAGTGCCGCATGTGTTACTATACTGACTGTAAAGTGCCGCATGTGTTACTATACTGACTGTAAAGAGCAGCATGTGTTACTATACTGACTGTAAAGTGCCGCATGTATTACTATACTGACTGTAAAGTGCCGCATGTGTTACTATACTGACTGTAAAGTGCCGCATGTGTTACTATACTGACTGTAAAGAGCAGCATGTGTTACAATACTGACTGTAAAGTGCCGCATGTATTACAATACTTACTGTAAAATGCCGCATGTGTTACTATACTGACTGTAAAGTGCCGCATGTGTTACTATACTGACTGTAAAGTGCAGCGTGCGTTACTATACTGACTGTAAAGTGCCGCATGTGTTACTATACTGACTGTAAAGTGCAGCATGTGTTACTATACTGACTGTAAAGTGCAGCGTGCGTTACTAGACTGACTGTAAAGTGCTGCATGCGTTACTATACTGACTGTAAAGTGCCGCATGTGTTACTATACTGACTGTAAAGTGCCGCATGTGTTACTATACTGACTGTAAAGTGCCGCATGTGTTACTATACTGACTGTAAAGTGCAGCGTGCGTTACTATACTGACTGTAAAGTGCCGCATGTGTTACTATACTGACTGTAAAGTGCCGCATGTGTTACTATACTGACTGTAAATGCCGCATGTGTTACTATACTGACTGTAAAGTGCCGCATGTGTTACTATACTGACTGTAAAAAGCCATTAAAGGAGCCCTGACACAAGTTTGAACACTGACATTGTTCTTTCATTTTTGTGTTTGAATTTTGGATACACGTTGCCCTGGTCATTTTACTAGTATTTATAGCTGGGGCAATATAGGGATATTTACTACACAATTGCCTGTAGCATTATGAGACCTTGCAGTTTATAACAATGATGTTCAATAAGGGCCTGTTCACATCACCGTTCGATTCCGTTCCGTTCCGTAGTCGACTCCGCTATTGATTCCGTCGGAAAACCGGAAACCAGCCGGAATGGTGACGAACGGAAGCCATTAGCGATGTTTCCATCAACATTGAGATCAATGGTGACTGAAACGGAAGCTGTGCTGTCACTTTCACTTTCCGTTGCGGGGTTCACCCGACAGAACCTCGGAACAGAAGCGAACGGTGATGTGAACAGGCCCTAATGTATTTTTTTGTTCACACAGCTTTAATTTTTTTGTTTCGTTTTACAAGTTGTTTCTTACTTACAATTTTTTTTTTTTTTTGTGTGGAGGGGGGGGGGGCGCCATTTCCATTTTCGCCTCAGGCAGCAGAAAACCTAGAATCGGCCCTGGCCCCAGAGGTATCAAAGCAATGGAAAACCACCAGAAGTGACCCCATTTTGGAAACTACACCTCTCAAGAAATTCATTTATGGTTGTTTTTTACCATTTAGACTGCACAGTTTTTTCACAGCACCTATTTGAATTGGGCTGTGAAATAAAAAAAATGAAATTTTTTCCAATAACATGTAATTTTTTATCATAATTTCTTATTTTCACAGGGAACAAAATACACCATTTTGTTGCCCAATTTCTACTAAGTGCAGCAATACCCCATTTGTGGAGATAAACTGCCGTTTGAGCCCATGGGAGGCCTCAGAAGGGAAGGAGCGCTGTGTGTTCTTTGGAGTCCAGATTTTGCTGGTTTGGTTTTTGGGTGCCATGTCGCATTTGCAGAGCCCCAGAGGTATCAAAGCAATGGAAACCCACCAGAAGTGACCCCATTTTGGAAACTACACCCCTCAAGGAATTAAATGATGGGTTATGTGACCATTTAGACCCCCATAGTTTCTTCACAGAACTTATTTGAATTGGGCTGGGAATTTAAAAAAATATAATTTTTTCCAATAATATGTTTTTTTTAGCTCAAAATATATTATTTTCACAAGAAATAAAATACCCAATTTTATGGCCCAATTTGTCCTGAGTGCGGCAATGCCCAATTTGTGGTGATAAACTGACATTTGGGCTCATGGGAGGGCTCAGAAGGAAAGGACCACCATTTGGTCTACTGGGGATTTTCTGGTGCAAAGTCATGTATGCAGAAGCCCCTGAGGTACCAGTACAGTTGAAACCTCTGAGAAGTGACCCAATTTTAAAAACTACACCCTTAAGGCATTCATCTAGAGGTGTAGTGAGCATTTTTACCGGGACATACACCCCATAAACTGTAATGTGGGTTCTCACGGATATGGCAATACCCTCAATGTGGCTGTTATCAGCTGCCTGGGCACACGGCAGGGCTCAGAAGGGAAAGATAAGGGGGATAATCTGTGCGGAGTGCATCAGGGTAAGTAAAACTGGGGTAGATTAAAAATCAAGTGATGTATGATACATTTTGAAGCACTCTTTCATACGGAGCCTTAGTTTTTCGGGACACGTGTCACATTGATATATTGTGTCCTCCCTTATCCCCCTCTTATAGCAGACTTTGTACCTCTTTTGACTTTTTCCTTTCTTGCCAGTTTGGGGAACTTCTCCTGGAAAGTGTTGCCCTGGTACGATGCGTGTGGCCTTGCTTCCAGAAGTACTGGGTGTCCCCCCTTCTTGGTCCCTAAAAATTAGTTTCTTGATAACCACCTCTTGAAATTCCAGGAAAGTTCCCGTCTGGCCTGTACATGGATGTAGCACGTACGCATTGTACAATGTCATCTGTATGATGTGCACGGCCAGCTTCTAATACCACACCGCATGGCGCAGTAGGGCTTCAGGACTTGATCTGACAAGTCCACCCCTCCCATGTACCTATTGTAGTCCAGGATGCAGTCTGGTTTGGGGGTCTCTGTACTGGTACCTCGTACAGGTACATGGGTACTGGTGTGGCATCTCCCATGTATTGTACTTGACACACAATCTGTTGCTGCTGGATTGTGCCCAGCTCTCACCCCTTCTGAGTGTTTGCCCAAGCAGAGTCTTAGGGAGGCCTCTCAGATTTGTTCTAGCAGTGCCGCATGCCGCCGGACTTCTGGAAGCGAGGCACTTGAAGAGTGGGACGCTGGTATAAAAATTATCCAGGTAAAGGTGGTAACCCTGGTCCAGCAGTGGGTGCACCAAATCCCACACAATTTTTGCATAACTCCCAGTAAGGGGGGGGGGGGGCATTCTGGGGGCTGAATACTGGTGCCCTTCCCTTCATGTATCCTAAATCTGTAGGTATACCCTGATGCACTCACACAGCTTACACATCTTCACGCCATACCTTGCCCTCTTACCCGGCAGGTACTCGAGGAATTGAAGCCTCCCTTTAAAATGTACCAAGGACTCATCAATAGAAATACACTTCTCGGGGGTGTATGCTTGGGAAAACCGGGCACTGAAACGGTCTAATAGGGGTCTCCGTTTATACAAACGGTCAAAACTGGGGTCATCTTGGAGTAGCCAATGCTCATTAGGATTTTTTTTTTTTTAGGTTCCAGTTCAGTTCTGATGTTGCTTTGCGGGGCCTATATATTAGACACCCCATTTTAGAAACTAGACCCCTCAAAGTATTCACAACAGCATTTAGAAAGTTTATGAACCCTTTAGGTGTTTCACAGGAATTTAGAGCAAAGTAGAGGTGAAATTGACATATTTATTTTTGTCAGAAAATCATTTTTATACCTTTTTTTTCTATAACACAAAAGGTTTTACCAGAGAAACCTCAATATTTATTGCCCAGATTCTGCAGTTTTGAGAAATATCCCACATGTGGCCCTCGGGTGGTAATGGACTGAAGCACCGGCCTCCGAAGCAATAAAATAGTGGATTTTGAGGCCTCTTTTTTATTAGGCACCATGTCCGGTTTGAAGAGGTCTTGTGGTGCCAAAACAGCGGAATCCCCCAAAAATGACCCCATTTTGGATACTAAAAAGGCTGCCTGCCGGCAGAAATAAGCCCTGTTTTCCAACCATTATTAAAGAGTAAAAATAAAATAAAAAAGTCTTTATTCAATTTGCAACAAGGACAGACTACATGAAATTTAAAAGTTAATGTCCATTTCTGACAGCAATTAGCACAGTGCCAGACGTAAGAGCTCTGTCTAGAAAGGGTTAAGTACCACAACCACAGAGAACTAGTTATTAGTTAGATTCCAAGGTGTCAATAGGACAATTATTAAAATAAAGGTAGAAGCCCCCCCGACATGTTTCGCTACGATGTAGCGTCCTCAGGGGTATCGGGGCCAATGACAATTGGCCCCGATACCCCTGAGGACGCTACATCGTAGCGAAACATGTCGGGGGGGCTTCTACCTTTATTTTAATAATTGTCCTATTGACACCTTGGAATCTAACTAATAACTAGTTCTCTGTGGTTGTGGTACTTAACCCTTTCTAGACAGAGCTCTTACGTCTGGCACTGTGCTAATTGCTGTCAGAAATGGACATTAACTTTTAAATTTCATGTAGTCTGTCCTTGTTGCAAATTGAATAAAGACTTTTTTATTTTATTTTTACTCTTTAATAATGGTTGGAAAACAGGGCTTATTTCTGCCGGCAGGCAGCCTTTTTTGAATTTAACTGTTGCACGCCCACCAACTATTGAGGTCCGCTCCATTGTATTTTTTGCCATTTTGGATACTAGACCCCTTGAGGAATCCATTGTAGTTTTCTTGGGGTGGATGCGGCTTTTTGATCAGTTTTTATTCTATTTTTAGGTGGCGCGGTGACTAAAAAACAGCAATTCTACTATTGTTTTTTTATTCTATTTTTTTTTACAGCGTTCACCATGCGCTATAAATGACATATTCACTTTATTCTGCGGGGCGATACGATTACGGCGATGCCAGATGTTTATAGTTTTTTTTATGTCTTATGGCGTTTGCACAATAAAATACGTTTTGTAAAAAATCATTCACTTTTTGTGTTACCTTATTCTAAGAGCCAGAACTTTATAATTTTTCCATCAATAAAGCTGTGCAAGGACTTATTTTTTGCGTAACGAACTGTAGTTTCCATCAATACCATTTTTAGGTACATGCGACTTTTTGATCTCTTTTTATTCCATTTTTTGGGAGGTGAAGTGACCAAACAATTGTGTTTCTGGTACGGTTTATTATTATTTTTTTTTACGGCGTTCACCGCGCGGGATAAATAATGAAATAATTTTGTAGTTCAGGCCGTTACGGACGCGGCGATACCAATTATGTATAGTTTATTTGTTTATTTATATATTTTTATTAATAATAAAGGACTGATAAGGGAAAAGGGGGGATTTTTACTTTTATTACTTTTGAATCTTTTATTTTCTTATTTTTACACATCTTTTTTGTACTTTTTTTTTACTTTATTACTTTGTCCCACTAGGGGACATGAGGGCAGGAGGCCCTGATCGCTATTCTAATACACTGCACTACATGCGTAGTGCAGTGTATTAGAGCTGTCATCTACTCACTGACAGCAAGCATAGTGGGTCCTGACTTTGTCAGGACCCACTAGGCTTCCGTCGATGGCATAGCCGGACGCCATTGTTTGGTGTCCGGTTGCCATAGTTACAATCGCCGTAACCCTTTTAACAATTTTTGGGGTGTGTGTCTACAGTGGCATAAGCTGGGCACGACATACTTGCCACTGAATTGGCAATTCTGGGGAAAAATGTTAATTTTTACTTTGCACCATACGCAGCGCATTTATTTATGGAAAAAACCTGTGGGGTTAAAATGCTCACTACACCCCTTAATAAATGCCTTGAGGGGTGTAGTTTCTAAAATGGGGTCACTTCTGGGGGGTTTATTTTATTTTTTCCCATCTGAGCCTCTGCAATTGTGTACCAATTCTGTGTAAATCGCCAAATTAGGCCTCAATTTCACATGGTACTCTCACAATGAGCCGTGTCAATCGTCCATGCAAAAGATTAGGGCCCCATGTAGGGTGATTCTAAAACCGGGAAACACAGCATAATAATTAGAGCGCTGTCTTGTTATGGTGGCACAAGCTGGGCACCACATATTGGCATATCTATGGAGAAAAATCCCATTTTCACTCTGCAATATCGAGTGCACACTAATTTATCCAAAACAGCTGCAGAGTTAACATGCTCACTACACCACTAGGTAAATGCATTGAGGGGTGTAGTTTCCAAAATGGGGATCACTTTTGGGGGGTTTCCACTGTTTTGGTCCCACAGGGGTTTTGCAAATGCGACATAGCGACCAGAAACCAATCCAACAAAATCTGTACTCCGAAAGCTAAATTGCGCTCCTTCCCTTCTGAGCCCTGCTGTGTGCCCAAAAATTAGTTTATAACCACATATGGGGTATTTCCGTAGTCGGGAGAAATTGCTTAACAAATGTTTGGGTTCTTTATCTGCTTTATTTTTTGAGAAAATGAAAATTTTTGAGCTAAAGCTACGTCTTATTGGGAAAAAAAATGTAATTTACTGCCCAATTCAAATAAAATCTATGAAACAGCTGTGGGGTCAAAATGCTCACTACACCCCTAGATTAATTCCTGAAGGGGTGTAGTATCACAAATGGAGTCACTTTTGGGTAGTTTCCACTGTACTGGTACCTTAGGGGCTTTGCATGGTGTCAAGAAACCAATCCAGCAAAATCTGGGCTCCAAAAGCAAAATGCCTCTCATTCTCTTCTGCTCCTTGCCATGTGCCCAAACAGCAGTTTATGACCACAAATGGGGTATTGCCGTACTCAGGAGAAATTGCTTTACAAATGTTGGGGGGTTCTTTTTTTCCTTTATTTGTTGAGAAAATTAAAAATGTTGACCTAAAGCTACATCTTATTGATGAAAAAGGATTGTTTTTATTTTCACTGCCCAATTCTAATAAATTCTATGAAACACATGTGGGGGTCAAAATGATCACCACACATGTAGATCTTGAAGGGGTGTAGTTTCCAAAATGGGGTCACTTTTTTGGCGTTTTCATTGTTTTGTCCCCTCAGGGGCTCTGCAAATGCGACCTGGCCTCCGCAAACCATTCCTGCTAAATTTGAGCTCCAAAAGCCAAATGGAGTTCTTTCCCTTCTAAGCCCTACCGTGTGTCCAAACAGCCGTTTATTGCCACATGTGGGGTACCGTTTTACTCGGGAGAAATTGCTTTACAAATTTTGCGCCGCTTTTTCTCCTTTAATCCTTGTGGAAATTAGAAAAAATTAGCTAAACCTACATTTTCTTTGAAAGAATGTAGATTTTCATTTTCACGGCCTACTTCCAATTCCAATGTCAAAATGCTCACTATACCCCTATATAATTTCCTCAAGGGGTGCAGTTTCCAAAATGGGGCCACTTGTGGGGGGTTTCCACTGTTTTGGTCCCTCAGTGGCTTTGCAAATGCGACATGGCCTCCGCAAACCATTCCTGCTAAATTTGAGCTCCAAAAGTCAAATAGCGCTCTTTCCCTTCTAAGCCCTGCCGTGTGTCCAAACAGACATTTATGACCGCATGTGGAGTATTGTTTTACTCGGGAGAAATCGCTCTACAAATTTTGCAGTGCTTTTTCTCCTTTAGTCCTTTTGGAAAAAAAAAATAAATAGCTAAACCTACATTTTATTTGAAAGAATGTCGATTTTCATTTTCACAGCCTACTTCCAAAAAATTTCTGCAAAAATACTGTCCGGTCAAAATGCTCACTATACCCCTAAATAAATTCCTTTGAGGGGTGTAGTTTCCCAAATGGGGTCACTTTTGGGGGGTTTCCACTGTTTTGGTACCACAAGAGCCCTTCAAACTGACATGAAGCCTAAAATATATTCTAATAAAAAGGAGACCCCAAAATCCTCTAGGTGCTCCTTTACTTCTGAGGCCGGTGCTTCAGTCCATTAGCACACTAGGACCACATGTGAGATATTTCCTAAAACTGCAGAACCTGGGCAATAAATATTGAGTTGCGTTTCTCTGGTTAAACTTTGTGTTACAAAAAAAATGGATTAAAAATTAATTTCTGCAACAACAAAAAATTTAGTTTGTAAATTTCACCTCTACATTTGTTTAATTCCTGTGAAACGTCTAAAGGGTTAAGAAACTTTCTAAATGCTGTTTTGAATACTTTGGGTGAAGTTTTTAAAATGGGGTGACTTTTTGGTGGTTTCTAAGATCTAAGGACCTCAAAGCCGCTTCACAACTGAACTGGCCTCTGTAAAAATAGCCTTTTGAAATTTTCTTGAAAATGTGAGAAATTGCTGCTAAAGTTCTAAGCCTTGTAACGTCCTAGAAAATAAAAGGATGTTCAAAAAACGAGGCCAATCTAAAGTAGACATATGGGGGATGTTAGTTAGCAATAATTGTGTGTGGTATTACTATCTGTCTTACAAGCAGATACATTTAAATTTAGAAAAATGCTAATTTTTGCAATTTTTCGTTACATTTTGTGTTTTTCACATTTAAATACTGTATGTATCGAGCAAATTTTGCCAGTAACATAAAGTCCAATGTGTCATTCCGAAGTTATTACCACATAAAGGGAAACATGTCAGATTTGAAAAATCAGGCTCTGTCAAGGAAGGTCAAAAGTGGCTAAGGAGGGAAGGGGTTAATATTATGTGTGATGTACTGGGAAGCTGGAATTTTTTTTTAGAATGGAGTGGAATTGGAAAAAAACAGCAGGCCGGCATTTTCTTATGGATTTCGTTTTTACGGTGTTCACTGTACAGTGAAAGTGACGTGTTACCTTTATTCTGAGGGTCAGTGTGATCGCGGTGATACCAAATTTATATAGTTTTTGTTATGTTTTATTACCTTTAAAAAAAATACAAAGTTTGAAAAAAATATTTGCACCATATTGTGACCCCCATAATAACGTTTTTATATTTCTGTGTACAGGGCTGTGTAAGGCGTCTTTTTGTACGTGGAAAGATGTGGTTTTTATTGATACCATTTTGGGGAATATCGGGCATTTCAAACACTTCATTCAATTTTGTGGGCGGTTGTAGTGGCAAAAAAACAGCGATTCAGACATTTTTTATTTTTTTTCACGCTACGGCGTTCACCATATTGGATAAATATTTTTATATTATTATAGTTTGGATATTTTCGGACGCAGGGATACCTAATGTGTTTATGTTTATTTTTATATTGTGATCTAGGGAATTATTTTTATTGTTTTTTAGCCCCTCTAGGGGATTTGTACCTGCGATCATTGGATCGCTTGTGCCATAGACTGCAATATCACAGTATTGCAATCTATGGTGAAATCAGTGCTTTGTTATTGAGACCTGCCACAGGCAGGTCCTAATAGCAATCTTCCTATAGCAGGGCTGGGAGCGTTCACAAGGCGGCCAGCTGCTAGAGGAACACACCGGCTCCCGCCATCTTGCCGCGTGTGAGCCGGTGTTACACAGCAGAGACCCAGCGGCTATGACGCCCGCTCTGCTTCTGAGCAGGCGCCATATTTAAATACCCTTTCCTTTACATAAATAGCCAGTGCAGCGACAGGAAAGGGTTAACAGGAAATAACTCAGAAGCAAAACGTTCTTCTTTTCTGCCTCCCTTCAGCCCCCGTAGCATTGATTTTATCATATCTCTATATAAATAGTAAATCAGTCTAGTTATGAAGTGATATGTCACCTCACCATACTGTAGCGTTACATTACTAAGCAGTCTTGCCATTCAGGAGTGTGGACAATTTGGGTGACAACAGTTGTCTGGGTTTTCTCTGGGCAGATATACAGAAGTGTCCTTCCTTAACTTATGTCTTCGGCCCCATGCACACGACCGTATTTTTCATCCGTAATTACGGACCCATTCATTTCTATTGGCCACGGACACCTTTCTGTATTTTTGCTGAAAAAATGATAGAACCTGCCACTCTCCCATAGAAGCCTATGGGCGCTTCCGTATATACGGACGGCTACGGATGTGTATGCATAAATCGTCCGTATTTACAGAAGCGTTGCTAAGCAACAGGTTAGTGACATCATTTGCAGCCTCCCTTTTTTTTTACGTATCCGTATATACGGATCAAATACGGATGCACTACAGACCATATTTGCGGATACCGTTCCATATATATATACGGCTGACTACGGATTCGTATTTACCGACAGTATTTACGGATAGATGAAAATACGGTCATGTGCATGGGGCCTAACCCGAGATATATGGCGCGAGATGTTAAACGAAGATGTAAAAGAAAGTATTTACTCCGACGGATGCCATATGTCGCCCATAGACTCCCATGTTAAAAACAAGTGTACGTTGCTTTTTTTTCCTAGATGGCACGAGATTGTATTGAATTGGTATTATGATACATTGTATAACTTGATTCAAGTTAAGGGTTAACACATCTGTAAGGCCCAGTTCACACAAAGTTTTTTGATGCGGAAACCGTATCAGAATCAGTGTCAAAAAAAGTCCCAAACAGCCTCCCATTGATTTCAATGGGAGGCGGAGGCGTTTTTTTCCGCGGCGGCTTTCAGCCGCTCGTGTTACAAAAAAGCGGCATACTCTTTCTTGCCGCGGTTCCGCCTCCTACATCCCATTGAAATCGATGGAAGGCAGAGAAAGCGTTTTTCGAGCCGTTTTTTACCCGAAAAATGCAGCGATAAAGGCCATGAAAATAGCGGCAAGAATTTGCAGGCAGATTTTCCATTCCTGAATGAATTTTGAGGCAGATTTTTCTGCCTGCAAAAAAACTCTGTGTAAACGGGGTCTAACTGAGAATTATTATTTTTATTTACAATCTATTTACTGTTTTTTCTTCCCTTTTTAGAGATGACGTGTCTTCATATGATGTCATCAGTCCTACTCCTATGTGGTGAACAGGTAAGTTACAAGAGGTAGGTGACTATTTAATATGAATGTATTGTCTGCGTTATTCACATAGAGTATATATGTATACTGCTACACATGGCCCGACGTGTTGCACCCATAAAATGGCGTAATCAGGAAAGATTGGTGACATATTTAGGAATGAATGACTCTCTTTTATGGACAGTTATAGACACATGAAGGATTTTTGTGGGAATGATCTTCTACATGGGGAATAATGCCGGGGTTGCAGATATCTTGTAATGTCTGCCCCTTACATGAAGAGAGTCTCTATAGTGAGACATATGAGAATGCGTGTACGATTGGGAGCAGATCCCATCTACAGCCCCCATATCCTTCCAAATCACTTTACTGCATCATGGGAAATACCTATTTTTGTTGGCAACTTTGCCCATGAAGGAGCTTTATGCTTTAGGTTGGGGCTACATGGGAATTTCTAATCATGTGCAACACAAATGACTACTAGTACTACAGGGGCTCAGCAAATGTGACATGGCGCCCAGAAACCATTCCAAAATCCAAATGGTGCCCCTTCCATTCTGAGCCCTACCGTGTGTCCAAACAGATGTTTATGACCACGTGTGGGGTATTGTTTTACTCGGGAGAAATTGCTTTACAAATTTTGCGGTGGTTTTTCTCCTTCAGTCCTTAATAAAAATTAAAATAGCTAAACCTACATTTTCTTTGAAAAAATGAAGATTTTCATTTTTACGGCCTACTTCCAATAAGTTCTGTAAAACGTCTGTAGGGTCAAACTGCTCACTGTACCCCTAGATAATTTCCTCATGGGGTGTAGTTTCCAAAATGCGGTCACTTGTTGGGGGTTTCCACAGTTTTGTCCCCTCAGGGGCTTTGCAAATGCGACATGGCCTCCGCAAAGCAATCCTGCTAAATTTGAGCTCCAAGAGCCAAATGGCGCTCTTTCCCTTCTCAGCCATGCCATGTGTCCAAACAACCGTTTATTACCACATGTGGGGTACTGTTTTACTCGGGAGAAATTGCTCTACAAATGTTGTGGTGCTTTTTCTACTTTAGTTCTTTTGGAAATGAAAAAAAATTAGCTAAACCTACATTTTATTTGAAAAAATGTGGATTTTCATTTACCATGGCTTAGTTCCAAAAAATTTTGAAAAAAAACTGGCAGGTCAACATGCTTGCTACACCCCTAAATAAATTCCTCGAAGGGTGTAGTTTCCCAAATGGGGTCACTTTTGGGGGGTTTCCACTGTTCCACAAGACCTCTTCAAAGCTGACATGGTGCCTAAAATATATTCTAATAAAAAGGAGGCCCAAAATCCACTAGGTGCTCCTTTGCTTCGGAGGCCGGTGCTTCAGTCCAGTAGCACACTAGAGCCACATGTGGGATATTTCCTAAAACTGCAGAACCTGGGCAATAAATATTGTGTGGCATTTCTCTGGTAAAACCTTCTGTGGTACAAAAAAAATGGATTCAAAATGAATTTCTGGAAAAAAATAATGAACTTTGTAAATTTCACCTCTAGTTTGCCTTAATTCCTGTGAAATGTCTAAAGGGTTAAGAAACTTTCTAAATGCTGTTTTGAATACTTTGAGGGGTGCAGTTTTTAAAATGGGGTGACTTATTGGTGGTTTCTAATATCTAAAAGCCAATGACCTCAAAGCCACTTCACAACTGAACTGGCCCCTGTAAAAATAGTTTTTTGAAATTTTCTTGAAAATGTGAGAAATTGCTACTAAAGTTCAAAGCCTTATAACGTCCTAGAAAAATAAAAGGATGTTCGAAAAACTATGCCAAACTAAAGTAGACATATGGGGGATGTTAATTAGCAAAATTTTTGTGTGTTAAAACTGCCTGTCTTACAAGCAGATACATTTAAATTGAGAAAAATGCTAATTTTTGCCTTTTTTCGCAAAATTTTGGTGTTTTTCCACAATTAAATACTGAATGTATCGGGCAAATTTTGCCAATAACATAAAGTCCAATGTGTCACGAGAAAACAATCTCAGAATCGCTTGGATAGGTAAAAGCATTCCGGAGTTATTACCACATAAATTGAAACATGTCAGATTTGAAAAATGAGGCTCTGTCAGGAAGGTCAAAAGTGGCCACAGCAGGAAGGGGTTAAAGAGGCTCTGTCACCACATTATAAGTGCCCAAACTCATACATAGGGAGATCGGCGCTGTAATGTAGGTGACAGTAATGCTTTCTATTAAAAAAAACATGATCTATTTTCACCACTTTATTAGCGGTTTTAGATTTATGCTAATGAGTGTCATAATGCCCAAGTGGGCGTGTTTTTACTTCAGACCAAGTGGGCATTGTACAGGGGAGTGTATGACGCTGACCAATCAGCGTCATGCACTCCTCTCCATTCATTTAGGCAGCGCATAGGGATCCTTTTAGATCGCTATGTGCTGTCTTATACTAACACATTAACAATACTGAAGTGTTTAGACAGTGAATAGACATTCCACGGGATGTCTATTCACAATCTCTGCACTTCTTTAATGTGTCTATGGTAGTTACAGCAGAGCACAGCGTAATCTTGCGAGATTACGCTGTAGATGACGGGTTACAACGAGATGTTGCCCTAGAAAAGGGCCAAAACAAAGAGAGCCCTAAAGAGGCCAAAATAAATAGTACCCAAATGAGGACCATAGAAATGGTGCCAAGGAAAGGACCATATAAATAGTGCCCGAGGACCACTGAAATGGTGCCTGCGTGTGGCCAAAAACAGATGATGCCCTAGAAAAGGGCCAAAACAAAGAGAGCCCTAAAGAGGCCAAATAAATGGTACCTAGATCAAGACCATAGAAATGGTTCCTGAGTAAGGACTATATAAATAGTGCCCGACGACCACTGAAATGGTGCCTGCGTGTGGCCAAAAACAGATGATGCCCTAGAAAAGGGCTAAAACAAAGAGAGCCCTAAAGAGGCCAAATAAATGGTACCTAGATGAAGACCATAGAAATGGTTCCCGAATAAAGACTGTATAAATAGTGCCCGAGGACCACTGAAATAGTGCCTGCGTGTGGCCAAAAACAGATGCCCTAGAAAAGGGTCAAAACAAATAGAGCCCTAAAGAGGCCAAAATAAATGGTACCCAAATGAGGACCATAGAAATGGTGCCCGAGAAAGGACCATATAAATAGTGCCCGAGGACCACTGAAATGGTGCCTGCGTGTGGCCAAAAACAGATGATGCCCTAGAAAAGGGCCAAAACAAAGAGCCCTAAAGAGGCCAAATAAATGGTACCTAGATGAAGACCATAGAAATGGTTCCTGAGTAAGGACTATATAAATAGTGCCCGAGGACCACTGAAATGGTGCCTGCGTGTGGCCAAAAACAGATGATGCCCTAGAAAAGGGCTAAAACAAAGAGAGCCCTAAAGAGGCCACATAAATGGTACCTAGATGAAGACCATAGAAATGGTTCCCGAGTAAGGACTGTATAAATAGTGCCCGAGGACCACTGAAATGGTGCCTGCGTGTGGCCAAAAACAGACGCCCTAGAAAAGGGTCAAAACATATAGAGCCCTAAAGAGGCCAAAATAAATGGTACCCAAATGAGGACCATAGAAATGGTGGCCGAGAAAGGACCATATAAATAGTGCCCGAGGACCACTGAAATGGTGCCTGCGTGTGGCCAAAAACAGATGCCCTAGAAAAGGGTCAAAACAAATAGAGCCCTAAAGAGGCCAAAATAAATGGTACCCAAATGAGGACCATAGAAATGGTGCCCGAGAAAGGACCATATAAATAGTGCCCGAGGACCACTGAAATGGTGCCTGCGTGTGGCCAAAAACAGATGATGCCCTAGAAAAGGGCCAAAACAAAGAGAGCCCTAAAGAGGCCAAATAAATGGTACCTAGATGAAGACCATAGAAATGGTTCCTGAGAAAGGACTATATAAATAGTGCCCGAGGACCACTGAAATGGTGCCTGCGTGTGGCCAAAAACAGATGCCCTAGAAAAGGGTCAAAACAAATAGAGCCCTAAAGAGGCCAAAATAAATGGTACCCAAATGAGGACCATAGAAATGGTGCCCGAGAAAGGACCATATAAATAGTGCCCGAGGACCACTGAAATGGTGCCTGCGTGTGGCCAAAAACAGATGATGCCCTAGAAAAGGGCCAAAACAAAGAGAGCCCTAAAGAGGCAAAATAAATGGTACCTAGATGAAGACCATAGAAATGGTTCCCGAGTAAGGACTATATAAATAGTGCCCGAGGACCACTGAAATGGTGCCTGCGTGGGGCCAAAAACAGATGCCCTAGAAGGGTCAGAGCACATAGAGCCCTAAAGAGGCTAAAATAAATGGTAATGGATGAGTATAATATAGTGAGTGTGGGTAGGTTTGTGTAAAATGGAAGTGTGTTATTTAGTGTGTTATTTAGTGAGTGCAAAGAAGTATATAATAGATGAGTGTTATATAGTGAGTGCAGGTAGGAAGGTAGGTATGTAATGGATGTGTGCAATATAGTAAGTGTGGGTTAGTAGGTGTATGTCACGTAGTGATGGAGGTATGTGGTGGTGGCCAGGAGCCAGAGGACGTCATGTAGAGGTAAGTATATGGCAGCCGCAGAGAGCCTTATGCCCCCTCTTTTTAGCCTTGTGGGGAAAGTGAAGACAACATTTCCAGAGGAGAGATGAAGCATGATCATTTTCCTCAGGTTCCCAAGATTTCTCCTCAGACCAAAGATTTTCTAATTGACCAGGTACCGGAGCTTCCCTCTGGACCTCTTGGTGCCCATAATCCCGTTGACTTCATACTCTCTATCAGGAGTGGAGGAAGCAGGAGAACGAGGAAACTTCTTGGAGAAGTGATTCCGGAACAGAGACTTGGGAAGAGGCACATGAAAACATTTGGGAGTTTTCAAAGACTGTGGGAGTCGGAGCTTGTAGAAAACCAAGGATCCAATTTAAAACAGTGGGTCCTCAAACAAATGTACTTGGTGGATCACTAGACCTTGTCTCCTGGGTGGAATTGTGGAGGAACTCTATACTTCTTGTATGCATTTCCCTTCAATCGGCCTACTCCTTTACTTATAGACTCCTTGGCCTCCTGCCCTTTGTGCAAGAATTGAGTGAAACTGGCTGCTGGAACTTTGGACAGTGTTGGAACTGGCAGAGGGATTCTTGGATGCTGTCCATAAATCAAGAAAAAAGGTGTGAATTCCCAGGTGTAGTTATTATAAGCAAACTCTGCCCAGGGAAGGAGACTAGTCCAGTCATCTTGAAGTGCGGACACAAAATTGCTGAAAAAGTTTTCCAAAACCTGGTTGAACCATTCCAATTCTCCATTAGATTAATGGTGGTAGGCGGAAAGAAAATCCAACTTAACTTCAAACAACTTGCAGAGTGGCCTTTAGAACTTTGAAGTAAATTTCACTCCTCTATCGAACACGATATGCTTAGGGAGTCATCGCAGACGAAAAATGTGTTTACTGAAGAGATTAGACAGACTTTTAGCAGAAGAAAGGCCGGTCAGAGGAATAAAGTGTGCCATCTTCAAAAAACAGTCAACTACGAACCAGATTACAGTACAACCAGAGCAACTTGGTAAGCCAAGTCCAACCTGCTTGATGAGGGTTTAGTTAATATGCCGTTTGCAGATACAATACATTTTTGTGGTCGGTGTAGACAATGATGGCATAATGAGCACCTTCTAGCAAACGTCTCCATTCTTCGAGAGCTAATTTTATGGCCAAGAGTTCCTGATCTCCAATGCCATCATTTTTCTGGGTAGGGGACAAGGCATTGGAGAAGAATCCACAGGAAAGCGTTTTTGCTTTATAATTTTTTTGAAAAAGAACAGCACGCGCTCCTTACAGATGAGACCTGCTTCTCCAAGATGGAGGTTTCACTGTAGTCCGGTCCATGGAGAACTAAGGCAGGGGAGAAGGCCTGTTTAAGGCTGAGGAAAGCAGAAACAGCTTTAGAAGTCCGAATTTTGGCAATGAAACCCATTTTGGTGATAGCAGAGATGGGTGCCACCAGGTAAGAAAATTTAGGAATTAATTGTCGATCATAATTAGTAACTTCAGGAAGTCGTTGTATGGCTTTGAGTCCATGGGGACTAGACAATTTAAGTACTGCTGGATCTATTTGAATTCCTTGATCAGAGATATATCCTACAAAAGACAGTCTGGATCACTCAAAAAGCAATTTTTTAAGCTTGGCATATAGATGATTCTCTGTAAGTCGGTGCAGAACAAGACTCTATTGCTTGCGATGAGTATAGTGGTCTGGGGAGAAAACAAAAATGGCATCCAAATATAACAAAACACAGCCGTATAATAGATCTTGCAAAATGTCGTTAACATGTTCTTGAAAGACAGCCGGGGGATTTCTGAGACCAAAAGGCACAATTAGATATTCATGGTTTCCATCTCTAGTGTTAAACATGATTTTTCCCTCATTCCCTTCACAGATGTGAATCAAATTGTAAGTACCACGTAAGTCTAGCTTGGTGAAAATCTTAGCACCTTGCAGTCAGTCAAAGAGCTTGGAAATGAACGTGTTTTTTTTTTTATCGTGATTTCATTAAGACCTCGGTAGTTAATACAGGGCCTGTTCATCCTTGATGCGGTCTGCCAGACCTTTCCAAAACATAGCGACAAGAGAATCAATGTTCCACTGTAACTCTGTGGATAATGTGCAAAACTGGATGGCATATTGTCCTACTGGAGTAGTGACAAAGAAGCAGATGATGACTTTTTTAAAAGTCGTGAAAAATTCTTGGATAACAAAGATGATGGGTTTTTCCTTTTCCATAGAGGTGAAGCCCAGGCCTGCGCCTCACCAGACAGTAGAGACAAGATGTTGGCTACCTTAGCGTGGTCGGAAGCTAATTGCTGCGCTACTAGCTCAAAACGGATTGTGCATTGATTTAATCCTCTACAAGGCTTGGAGTCACCTTTGTAACGTGGAGGAGTTGGAAGATGCAATCCAGGACTGAAGGCAGCAAATTGAGGAGGTGGCGATTGCGCCCCAGCAGCAGATAAAACACTTAAATGTGAAGAAACATTTTGTAATAACTGATACAATTGATACTAGCGGACACGTTGCCTGAAATGGTGTCGAAAGTTCTCTAGGATCTGGTTGACCCTCTCCACTTGGCCATTGAACTGTGGATGGTATTCAGAAGAAAGATCTGACTTGACTTCCAGCAGGCCACACAGAGCTCTCCAAAATCTTTAGGTGAACTGTACACCGTGGCCTGAAACAATATGATGGGAAAGAACATGCAGGCGAAATATATGCTGTATAAAGAGACCGGCAAGATGAGGAGCAGAAGGCAAACAAGACAAAAGACCAAAATGTGCCATTTTGAATAAGCGATCTACCACCGGCCAGATGGTATTGCATTTGGATGAAAGGAGTAGATCCCTCACAATGTCCATCGCAATATGTTGCCACAGAGAATCAGGGACTGGAAGAGGTAGAAGAAGACCAGGTGGTCTGGACTTGGAGGTCTTGTTCTGGGAGCAGAAGGAACAGGAAGCCACATAGTCCTGAACATCCTGGACCATGGCTGGCTACCAAAATTGATGAGAAATGAGCTCTCTGGTTTTATGCACTCCTGCGTGACCGGCCAGTTTAGGGTTATGTCCCCAGGAAAGCACTGTCCTTCTTCTGGCTGAGGGAACAAAGGTTTTACGATGATGGATATCCTTCAGTAGGACTGGAGCCACCAGAATGATGCGAGAAGGATCGATATTATATGTTTCACTTGATCAGAGTCATCAAATCACCGAGACAGATTCGGATATTACATCGCTGAAAGGTTTGGCCTCAGCTTACTTGTCCTTAAACACCCACAGCTCATTTCTCAAATTGAAATACATGTCTCAGTGGGAGACGGATATGGGTCGGGAGTTCTCGGAGGAGGACTGGAGGGCTGCTTTACATCACTCACATAGGATATCCACATGTGTCAATCATATAGAAGCCATTAGGATAATTCAGTTTCGTTGGTACCTCACACCTGTTACAACATATGCAAGCCAGGGCTTCTCCTTTGTGTTGGAGGGAATGTGGAGCAAGGGGCACATTATTTCATCTATGGTGGACATGTAAATCAGTCTACCCATTCTGGAAGCTTATCTTCCGCTACATATCAGAATTAATGGGAGCAGAACTTTTACCTTCCCCTGCATTGGCTTTAACTGATATGCACATGGATGAGATCCCTTTAGAATATAGGTGGCCAATAAGCCATATTCTTATCGCTTCCAGATTCCATATAGCCAAGAGATGGAAAACAGCTGAGGCTCTGAATCTCTCGGAGGTGCTAAACAGGGTTTATCTTCACTTCTATTACGTATTGCACTTTGCTACATCTAAAGGTTATAGGCAGAAGTGTTTGTCTCAATGGGCCCCTTGGACGGAGTTACCCCATGTTCAACTTCTGCTCCGCAAGAACTCTGTCACTCTGTGAATGTATCTATGCTAACTTATACATGGTTTTCGTATCCTGCATCATCCTGTTTCTTTTTGACATCTCATATGTATAATTGCTTGTATTTATCACCACCACTCTTTGTATGTCTGTTTTTATGTTTGTTTGTCTGTTAATATGTCAGTATGTCAACGTCCGAGGCACGTTTCTGATATCTAAAGGTGCAAGCTTTTTCTGTGTTCTGTATACAACACTGTGAGACTGTATCATTGGGATGTTGTATACTTTTGTATTGTACTTTGGAAAAATAAAAACCAAGTTAATTTCAATTCACCGAGACAGAGCGTCAGCCTTAGTATTCCTTTCGGCAGGACGGAAATGTAACAGAATTTCAAATCACGCAAAGAAGAGCGCCCACCTGGCCTGGCGCGGATTTAACCGCTGAGCGGTCTGTAGATAGACCAAATATTCGTGGTCTGAAAATAATTACAGGATGCATGACCTCTTCTAGCAGATGTTTCCACTCTTCCAATGCCAATTCAATGGCCAGAATCTGATCTCTAAGAGTAATTCTTCTCGGCAGGAGAAAATAACTAGGAGAAGAAGCCGCAGGTGACAGTCTTGCCGGTAAGACCTTTTTGCGTCAGGTCTGCACCTGCATCGATAGTAGAGGCATCCACCTCAAAGAAGAATTGCTTGGAGATGTCCGGATGCTGCAATATAGGGGCGGCAGAGATAGACTGAGTTGAAGAAATGCCAATTTGGTCTCTTGGGTCTCATTTTTGGCATTCACTCCTTTCTTTGTAAGAGCTGAAATAGGCGCCAGTAATGAAGAGTAGTGGGGAATAAACTGCCGGCAGAAATGTGCAAATCCCAGAAAGCGTTGAATTGCACGGAGACCCTGAGAACAAAGCCAGTTCAACACAGCAGATGTTTTGTTGGTGTCCATCTTCAATCCCTGGTCAGAGACTATATAATCTAGAAAGGGAAGGGAGGATTTCTGGAAGACCCACTTCTCCAACTTTGCACAGAGCTTATTCTCCAGCAACCGTTGAAAGACCTGTCGAACACGTTTCCAATGTGTAGTCAAAGCGGGTGAGAAAATCTTGATGTCGTCTAGATACATCACCACATTGACATATAACGGATCCCGGTGGATGTCGTTAACTTGCTTATCATTGCTTTGCATCAAAAGAGCCTTACAGGCAAAGACATTGCTGCTTGTAAGATTACCCCAAAATGAACCATTTATCGGATCATCCAGTACTTCAAGGAGAGAGGTTCATTTGCTATGAAGAAGGCTTCAGGGTGTCCATGAAATTCCAGCAAGTACCAGGACCTTCTCCTAAAGAGGATTCAGCTATGGGATCGGTTCAACAGCAGTGCAGCGCTTCCTCAGACATCTGTCAGTGCATCTGCACGCACAGTGAGGTTAAGGCTTTTGGAGGCTGGACTGGTGTCAAGAAGAGCTGCAAAGAAGCCACTTCTCTCCAAGAAAAACATCAAGGACAGACTGACATCCTGTTTTAAGTATATTGATTGGACTGCAGAGGACTGGGGTAAAGTTATTGTAACGCTGGCGGCAGGTCCCTCTCCTGCCAGTGGTCTCCGTCGCTGGATCCTGTACCTTGCTTGACAGCCTCCTCCACCACGAGGTCGCTAACGTCCACTGATGTCTCCTGCTCACGGCAGCCGGTTCCCAAGTGTGCGCTGGCCCAGGCCGTTTCTTAAAGGGCCAGCATGTAAGTATATAATGGATGAGTGTAATATAGTGAGTTCAGGTAGGTATATAATGGATGAGTGTAATATAGTGAGTGCAGGTATGTATATAATGGATGAGTGTAATATAATGAGTGCAGGTAGGTATATAATGGATGAGTGTAATATAGTGAGTGCAGGTAGGTATATAATATATGAGTGTAATATAATGAGTGCAGGTAGGTATATAATGGATGAGTGTAATATAATGAGTGCAGGTAGGTATATAATGGATGAGTGTAATATAGTGAGTGCAGGTAGGTATATAATGGATGAGTGTAATATAATGAGTGCAGGTAGGTATATAATGGATGAGTGTAATATAATGAGTGCAGGTAGGTATATAATGTATGAGTGTAATATAATGAGTGCAGGTAGGTATATAATGTATGAGTGTAATGTAGTGAGTGCAGGTAGGTATATAATGGATGAGTGTAATATAATGAGTGCAGGTAGGTATATAATGGATGAGTGTAATATAATGAGTGCAGGTAGGTAGGTATGTCAGTAATACACTGCAGAATTAAGGCGGGATTCACACGACAGGGTTTCCCGGCCGGGTGCCGGCCGTTCATAAATCGGCCGGCACCCGGCTGCATTAGGAATAATAGACCCCTAATGGGGCTATTCACACGACCGATTTTTTGACGGGCCAGGAAAACCGGCCGTCAAAAAATGGGACATGCCCTATATTCGGCCGGGTACCCGGCCGCCCGGCTCCCATAGAAGTCTATGGGGCCGGGTAATACACGGCCATCACCGGAATGTGTCCCGAGTGATGGCCGGGTCAACCGTCACTCGCGCACTCTCTCCTCCTCACAGTGCAGAGTGCATGTGAGGAGGAGGAGTTGATGCCATTCGGACGAATGGCTACGCTGGTGATACTGTGTGGCAGGGTCGGGGTGTACAGCAGGTGGAAGGGAGCGCTGTGCTGGCTCCCTTCCCCTGCTTGTTACGGTTCCCGACCGCTGGCTGTGTTTTTACGGCCAGTGGTCAGGGTCCTTAAAACCCGAGCCATAGACTTTTTACGGCTCGGGTTTTAACTTGCTGCCCGCGCGATCGGGCAGCTGAGTGTCGGGTCTCCGGCTGTCCGTGACTGCCGGGGACCCTGAGGAGAGGATAGAAGCAGCTTTCACTGCTTCTGTCTTCTACGATGTCTTTTTACACAACGCTCAATGAACGCTGTGTATAGAAATAGAGACAGCAGCGGTGCTGTCTCTATTCCTCCCGGTGATCATGTGACTGGTCACATGATCGCCGGGTGCCGTTAGTGACAGACTGCTGCTGGGTCTTACTAGACCTAGCACAATCCTATTAGTGACAATCGTCACTGTGAGAGGGCTGATTTCCCCTGTAACTGGGGCTGCTGTGCAGCTCCAGTTACAGGGAAAAACATGGTGTAAAAGAAAGAAAAAAAATATTAAAAGTTCCAAAAAGGTCTTTTTTGACCTTTGAGGGACAGAACATAATAATAAAAAAATAAGTAAAGTGCAAAAAATTAATCCGATTAAAAAACGGTCAGGGAAAAAACCGGATGCAAATCGGGTCCAAATCGGCCGGTAAAAACAGCAACACGGCCCGGAACGGAATCGGAACGGATGCAAACGGCGGGGGAAAATCGGCCAAAAACGGCCGATTTTCCCGGCCGACACTCGGACCCTGTCGTGTGAATGAGGCCTAAGGCGGGATTCACGCGACCGGGTCGCGCCCGAGCCCGAGTGCCGGCCGGTAAAATCGGCCATTCTGCCCGGCCGGTTTGCATAAAGTTTTGCATCCGGGCCGGGCAGATCTGGACAGTGACATCAGCGGCAACTCCTGAAGGGGAATCCCCATGTGTTCGGGGATTCCGCTTCAGGAGTTTCCCCTGATGTCACTGCCCAGATATGGACAGAGACATCAAGCGCTCTGTCCAGGAGCGGAATCCCCGAAAACACGGGGATTCCGCTCCTTCAAGGAGCTAAAGTGCGGCTAGCACATAGCAGAGCGGGGAGATACCTCCTTGCTCTGCGATAGTGGCGTCGCTGCAGTAGTAGCAGCCGCAGCAGCTGCTAGCGGCGCCATCGAAGGTTTCGCCGGGCCAGGGTGCTTTTAAAACAAGCAGGGGAAGGGAGCCAGCGCAGCGCTCCCTTCCACCTGCTGTACACCCCGGCCCTGCAACACAGTGTACAGCGATGCCATTCGTCAGAATGGCATCAACTCCTCCTCCTCACATGCACTCTGCGCTGTGAGGAGGAGGAGATAGAGCGCAAGCGCCGAAAAACCCGGCCATCACTCGGGACACATCCCGGTGATGGCCGGGTATTACCCGGCCCCATAGACTTCTATGGGAGACGGGCGGCCGGGCACCCGGCCGAAGATATAGCATGTCCTACTTTTTGACGGCCGGTTTCCCCGGCCGTCAAAAAATCGGTCGTGTGAATAGCCCCATTAGGGGTCTATTATTCCTAATGCAGCCGGGTGCCGGCCGATTTATGAACGGCCGGCACCCGGCCTGGAAACCCTGTCGTGGGAATGAGGCCTAACGCAGCATGTGATTACGATTTTTATAAATATTATTCACTTGTATTAAATAGATTTCTACTACATGTAAACATAAAGGTTTTCTATATTTTCTTTGCTATCTTTTCTCTACCCCACATGGCCACTCTATGGTGATGCAGGTGGGGGCGCTATTTCACTGTTTACCTCCGGCAGCAGAAGGGCGAGGTGCAGCCCTGCCACACAACAACAATCCTGGTTCCGCAGTAGAATGTTCAGTTTTTTTGGTGTAAACTTTTTGCATAGATTTTCATTGTAGGATCTGTACAAAGTGGAGCTGCCAGGAGATCGGAGACTTGATGAGATGGACGCATGCAGCTCCCGTCAGGAACATACTGGTTAGGTGAGTCGTCCCACCTCATAATATCCATGAAATATGGAAATAAATAGGTTTTGGACAAATATCAAACTATCACTGCCAGGCAAAAAACTTTAAAACAGAATTTTTAATAAATATTAACTGTAAAAAAAATAATCAAATACCAATTTAATTTTACTACAAAACACATAGCACCTCGATCAGTGGTACAAGCATCTTTGGGGTACTCCAGCGGGTAGAGTTCATAGAACAGGGTATAATACTAGTAATACCAGTTCAGTATCAGGGCATAATAAATGAGTAGTCCCACCTCCCCTTTCTCATCCATATTAGGCTCTGTTCACATCTGCGTTGGGGTCCCGTTCTGACGTTCCGTCGGAGGTTTCCGTTAGAACGGGACCCTGAGCAGACACCAACGAAAACCAGGGGTTTCCGTTTCCATCACCATTGATTTCAATGGTGACGGAGCCGGTGCCCGTGGTTTCCGTTTGTCTCTTTTGTGCTCCGGACCCTTCGATTTGCCGGAAGCAATAGCTTAGTCGACTACTGAAATCAATGGTGATGGAAACGGAAACCCCTGGTTTCCGTCGGTGTCAGTTTGTGTCTGCTCAGGGTCCTGTTCTGACGAAAACCTCTGACGGGAACGTCAGAACGGGACCCCAATGCAGATGTGAACAGAGCCTTAGGGCATGACCAGACGTGGCGGAATTGCTCTGCAATTCCGCTGCGGATAGTCCGCAGCGGAAATCCGCAGCGTACACATTTCTCCATTGCTTTCCACAGCTTTTTAGTTGGGTTTGTTTACACGTTGCGGACAATTCTGCGGAGCATAGACTGTGGTGCGGAATTTGGTGTCCGCAGCATACACTGGCTGTTGCGGACGTGTAGCGGACTTGTTGCGGACTCATTGCGGAATTTCTCCATTGACTACAATGGAGAGTGAAAATTCCGCAATGAAGTCCGCAGATGTTATGTTTGCTGCGGAGCGTACTGGTTTTACTAACATGATAGTTCTTCATTCTGGCTAAACCTATGTATCTCTAGATCTACAGCCAGACTGAGGAAGTCAATGGGGCTCCCGTAATTACGGGTGATTACGTGTGTGCACCCGTAATTACAGGAGCGTTAATAGGCGATGTCAGTAAATAGTCACTGTCCAGGGTGCTGAAAGAGTTAAACGATTGGCAGTAACTGTTTCAGCACCCTGGACAGTGACATCCGATCACAATATACATCAGCCTGTAAAAAAAATAGAAGTTCATACTTACCCATAACTCCCTGCTTCTTCCTCCAGTCCGGCCTCCCGGGATTACGTTTCAGTCCAAGTGACGGCTGCAGCCAATCACAGGCCAATCACAGGCTGCAGCGGTCACATGAACTGCCGCGTCATACAGGGAGGTCGGGCTTGATGTCGAAAGAGGGACGCGTCACCAAGACAACGGCCGGGTAAGTATGAATTTATTTTTATTTTACTAGGGAAAGGGCTGTCCCTTCTCTCTATCCTGCACTCAATACGCAACGGCCAGTCCGCATCAATTTAATGCCCATTTTAGGCAAAGCCGCGACAGAATCTGCAACGCAGATTATGTGCGGCATTGATGCGGACAGTGTATGCAGAACTCCGCCACGTCTGGTCATGCCCTTAGACTGTCACACAGAAACCTCTGCATGTTCTTTATATCCACAATTTCTAGTTATAATCCCTCCTCATCGGGCTGCAGCGGCCAAACCGCAGGAGAAGTGGGGGGTGTGAACATAATCTTAGGCAGCCTTGGCTGGAATTACAGCTGTGATTGGATAGAGTAGGTCACATGTGGACACGAAGTCCCTGTTTACACACCAAGTTTTTTGCAGGTGGAAAAATCTGCCTCAAAATTCCTTCTGCCGCTTTTTTTACGCATTTTTCGACCACGGCCATTGAGCACCGCAGGCAAAAATGCTGCGAAAACCATTTTCTTTGCCTCCCATTGATGGCAATGGGAGGTCAGAGACGGAAACGCTTGAAGAAAGGGCTTGACGCTGCTTTTTCCTGTGAGTGTTTTTTTCTCGTGGGAAAAACGCCTCTGCATCCCATTGAAATCAATAAGATTAGTTTTCGGACGTTTTTTGGTGCGGTTTTCGATGCGTTTTCCACTTAAAAAAACGCTCCAAAAAACTCTGTGTGAACTAGGCCTAATATTTCTCCATATATTACATGTGGCTTTTGCAGCATATTTGGCTGTGCATCCTTTGCATTACAATCTACTGCAGATTGTTACTGCTGCAAGTTTATGCAGTTTTCTATAACCCTATTCACATTCATACTTTATGTGTCAATTTGACCATGGAAATCTGCAATAAATATGTAACATGTGAACATAGACTTAGGGGCTACACGTGATGTTTCAGGCTACATTTACACACTGCAACCAGGTTACATCACACTTGTCTTCTCTCCCAGATTGTCCTGGAGACTTCCAAACTAGGGAAGATCTTACATGATGTAGCTGCATAAAGGAAGGCACTCTGCTGGGACTATTTGTGAGGGGGAACTCTGCTTGTAGTGGTTATTGGGGGCAGTCTGCTGGCACTAATTATTGGAGGCACTTTGCTGGCAATATGGTTTATTGAGGGGTCTCTGCTGGTAGTGTTGTTTATGAGGGGGCAGTATACTGGCACTGTGTAAGGGACAATACTCTGCTGGCACTGTATGGGGGCACTCTGCTTAGTCTAATGATGGGGTCGCTCGCTGATAACTGAGGCTTCTTAGCTGTCCTTATCGGTGGGGTTTACATAGGAAAGAAATTCTCAAACCACATCTCAAATCTCCCTGTAGTTGATTCTAAAAACAGACAAGTACGGCTCAGAAAAACGGCTGCAAACAAATAACCATTGATGTGAATGGAAATGAACAAAATCTTTTTTGCTTTCTGCGATTATTATTTACATGTTTTATAAGACATGTTACATCTCGTGTTATACACAGCAGGAGGCAACAGCACACGTCTTATCACACAGGAAGAGGAAATACATCAGAAAGGGAAACGGGAAGAGGAAGAGCAGCCATGTCATACAGGAAATACCGGGAAGTGACATCATCACAGGAGGTAACGTATATCCTGTGTGCGGGGACCCCAGAAATATGATGACACTGACGTATCAGGGCTGATACATAGTAATGTTATGTTAATGTTATGTTATTATATATCATTACGTGTGTGTTTAGGCTGTGCTTATATATGTTAGTAGGTCGGACCAGAAGGATCGCGTGTTCTGTATACAAGCTCCAGATAAGAAGAACATGGATCAGCACAACAACACCAGCACTCCTGGGACTGCGCTCCAACCACACAGCATTTCATCCGGAGAATCGACTGTTCCGTAGTCCAAAACGTCACTTCTCGGGTTCTATTCCTACAATGGAGGAAAAAGTCAATTACATATTTTCAGTAATTATTGTTACAATATCTCCATTAAGGAAATCTCTTGTATGGAATATTTTTTTGTATCACCTTAACTTCTGGTTACACCTGAAATGCCCTATAAGGGTATTTAGATATCATAGAGGGGGGTATCACGCTGGAGACCCTCTCTATGACCCAAATGGAAGTTCTGCGCCACCTCTGTCCAGAGGCTGTGTGTGGTATTGCAGCTTTTCTGTATTGAAATGTATAGGGCTAAGCTGTCCACACACCGCACATCACCTGTGGACAGGTGTGGCTCTGTTTTTGGAAGATATCAGCTCTATTTTTCTAATTATGTACAACCCCTTTAATGAAATAATCTCTTTAGAGTGTTTTCTCCATCTCAGACGTTTATGTGATATCCACCTATGCGCATGCACACAGCTCTCTCCGTTCTGTACTATGGGAGTTACGCAAATAGTTCAACAGCGCTCAGCTGTTTCCGAAACTTCCATAGAACAGAATAGAGAGAGGGACGTGCGAGGCCTTTCCGAAGTCATTCTCCACCTGGAATCAGCAGCCATTAGACGGGACAGGGATGTGGGAAAAAAGCAGGACAGGGTCAGGGAGAGACCTCCGTTTTCCACATAGGTGTGAGTCCCAGAGAAATAGTAAGATGGGAGTACCCCTTTAAATAAAACTTCTTGGTGATGATCCATTTTCTTAAGGTGTTTAATTAAACTATGGACAGTGAGGTCGAAGAACCGGCACCCAAAATATCTATACTGGAGTGACATGCCTGTTACTAACGCTGTATACAAGCTCCCCCCGTATAACAGACAGGGCCCTCACTGAGACTTTGTAGGGGCTCCTAGAGACAAATATATATTGATGTACAGACATTTTCCCCTCCGTTATTGTGCAGCAAGACCTCCCCACATATAACAGGCAGGACCCTCACTGACCCCCTGGACAGACACATAGGCCTGAATATATTTATATCTTTATATTTTCCATTATTCACCTGCAGGAAATGTTATTTTTAGAAATGGGGAGAAATACTTGGAATTGTGTTTTTTTAGTTTCTGATGTTATTTTTGTTACTTCTCGGGTATAAGGAGAAAAGTATCCGGCACAGACAAGATGAGACGTGGATGAAGATGTGCGGAGGACTGTACCCCACCGGGAAAGAGCGGGCTGTCACTGGTATTACCATGGGGCAGATTTACTAAGGCCTCATGCACACGACCATAGTGAGGTGCATTGACCGTGACTTACGGCTCGTACGTCCGCGGAGTGTCACCCACGGCCACCCTCAAATCGCGGGCCGTGCATATGACCGCGTGCATTATTTTCTATGAGCCTGTACCGCAAAACACGACCGTAATAAGACATGTCCGTTGTTTTTGCGGTCCAGGTTCCTGGGCAATGCATGGACCGTGGAAACCAAGGTCGTATGCATGGGCCCATTGAAATGAATGGGGTCGCAATTCACCTGCAGATTTGCGGGTGAATTGCGGCCGCAAAAATAAGTTAGTGTGCATGGGGCCTAAAACTATCTGAGTTTTACACAGTGTAAACTGATACAAGGAAGTCAGAAATTGCGCCAAATTTATCACAGTGGTGCACGATGTATGATAGATTTTGCTAGACATGTTAGACACTTTTCTCTTCCTTATACCACCTCTTGGTTGGCTTAGTTTAAGACACGCCCCTTTATTCTAGGCCACACCCCTTGTCAAGCACGCCGCAAAATGTGTCTAAAACAATTAATAAATATGGCGCACAACGTGTACGCCATAATTCTGGCTCAATTTGAATAGTAAATCTGTCCTACTATAAATGTAATATAAATTTGGGGTTAGTATTCAGGGCATATTCCCTATTTAAAGAATTGATAAGAGTCGGGAATCCTTCAGCTTAGTCCATTCTCTCTACTATCAGTCAGTACAGGGAGTAGTAGTACATATAAAACATTACATTGTCACCATGTCAGCTTTATTCTGCCTGCACTGACAGCACAAAGTCTTCATGATGACTGCAGGACTGGAAGTCAAGGACCACCTCTATGATGTCCGCGGGACCTAATAGGGATATGGCTCTTTTTCCATTTATTTGTTGTTGTACTGTAATGAGAATATTATTTACATGCAGTATTTATTGCTAGGGGTATTTTTTTTTCTGAAAATTCTATAAAGAGCAAGTGGCGTAGGATTGGTTCAGACTGGTGACATCAAGACACAAATGTGACCTCAAGAATTCGTCAATGAGCTGATAATCCCGGTGCCAATTCTGGCTGCAAGTAATATATAAAGGGGCACACCTACCTCAAGTACTGGCACAGTATAAGGTCATCAGGGTGACTGCAGGACTGGAATTAACGCTCTTTTATGAAAAGTGTGTTTTGCAATGTTCAGCACATGGCAGCTTTGTGTATATAGTAGTATATAGACCCTACTGCACTGATTCTTCATACTATACCCTAATAGAGCATAGTTGACAATATTTTGAATTTCTTTCTAGGGACACTTCAGTTTCAGATGGATTGAGACAGGACTTGACAGGGCCTACCTTTGACAGAACGTGGTTCATTGGGCATGGCTTGTCATGGGGCAGGGTTAGTGAGAATACACTTTGTGTACCAGATATTCCCTGTATTCTGTCCTCACTATAAAAACATTGCAGTAAGGACAGTATAGAGGGAGGGTATCGCCTGCTGAAGTGATCTAAGTAAGTATGGCACGTGACCACTGTGGCCAGTGATTGACTAGTGCGATCATGTGCCGATACGGGACATCACTGGTCCAGCCTATGTAAACAGGCCGGCAGGGGATTGTGAACCGCCGGCACTGGAGCCGCAGAGAATTAGAAGGTGGGTATTTGCTAAATGGTGCAATTTTCAGTTTGAATTACAATTTTTATAAAGCCTGGAAAACCCCTTTAATACCAAACCCTAAAATGTATTCAGACCCCCGGACAAATCCCCTTTATGTACTTCCCACTCCTTCAGCAGCACTGGGTCCCATTCGGCTCCGGACCCCACCTCTGCGGGCTGAGCCAGGAGCTGTTAGTGATATTGGCCTTTACATATTGGAGTAATCCAATAGATAACAGCCAATTTTTTAAATAAAATCCTGCGATGTAGTTTGGGTGGGCACTGCGCCTTTGATTGCATGACAAATTTTTCTTGGAGTTTCCCTTTAAAAATTGGTAAGCGGCGGGTAACACAAATACTTCACACGTGGACAGTAAAGTAAAACCCATTTTATTTTGACTGTATTTCTGGACCGGACTGGTCCGGGACTAAACTTGACTGGTCCCTTCGTCAGGTTAAGATCAGATAAAGGGACAAGTCGTGCCAGAAACGCGTATTTAAATAAAATTCTACCATCGCTTGGCGCCCTATCTGTCCCCGTTTTGAAACCTTTGTGTTAACCGCATCTTAGTTGAGCAGATTTACTTGTGAATTTTGTATCTTAGTTGAACATAGAACGCACTATCTACCTACCTGGCAGATAAAGGGTCTTGGTGTGGGTCACGGGGAATATCTTCAAGAGAGCAACTCTTCACTAGGACATTTTATTTATTCTTGTTTCAGAACTGAAGGGAATGTACCGTACAACATCAGCAGGAGGAAGCCCTGGTGTCGAGAACGTCAGCCATGGAAAGGGATGTGCCAGATCAAGGTCTCTACGCTAAAGAGGCAGCAGATATGAACCACTAATGTCCATCTAAGAATGCCGGAACGTCATCCGTCCACACCTCCTCCTTCCCATCCCCCACTGTCCAGAAGGGGTTTTTAAGATCCATCTAATTAAAAGACAACTGTCCAGAAGTCTTTGAAAATGAAGCCTTGTCCATGATTCGCAGGGCTGCGGTGAAGTACAATGGTTTTGGGTGTTTAATGGCAAGTCTCTTCAGATGCCCGGCAATGGACTTCCTCCCCTCGTCCTGTTTGGTAGGGTCTCTGCACTCCCTTTCCTGTAGAACAGCTGCCTCTACAGATTCCCAAGGCCATCCATATTTTTTTCCTGTCTGGCTGATAGCAACACATGTCAATAAAAACATACGTCAATGTATTTATTGTATTTCTAATAAAAATGGATAGACAAATACATAAAAATAATTTGTTTTAATTCCAAAGAACTTTCATAAAATCTATATTATACCTGTGTAATCAATTGTGGACATGGTCACTGATTCATTGAAGTCCAGCAAAGAAATCCCCCAGCCTGAGACATACTGTACTCTGTGTCAGAAGAACAAGAAGCTACAAAAAGAGAGACAACTGCATCCAGTCGATGTTCTTATCAACCAAGAGGTTCACAAGGTGAGAAGACTAATTGACATTTTTTTTCAAGGTATTACTCTAGGGAGCGCTCCTGTTATCATCTTTTTCTCACACTGTATTTTCCTAAGGTACTGTATACATTTCACTCATTAATGCCGACCTAGCCAAGTGAGCACACAACAAACTAAGCCTGCGCACCCAAATAGAGTACCAACCATCTACACATCATTCCAATAAAGGAGTTTTGCCTTTGCACAGCGCTCCAAGGGGAGCACAATACAACTTCAATACTGCAAATACCTAACCTGAACGTCACATCTGCACCTTCCTCTTCTCTTTTGAAGATGTTAGTGTACAGAGTAGTAGGGGAATTGACCAGACATGATGTGCTGCCTCGTGGACTGTCCTATATTTCCAGAGCGAAGGAAAGATAGGTGGTCTGGCCAGTTGTAGACTTCATCCCTAACATCTGACACAGACCAAAATAAGTATTCGGCACTCAAAGCCAAAGTTTTAAGAAATCTCAAGTGCGCCAACTACAGCGGTCAGCCGCCATTCGGAACGAAGCGCCAACTACTGGATGTACCAGCAACCAGAACGGCACAGTGCCTGATGAAGGTCATGTAATGACCGAAGCGTCGCACTAAGCCTCTGGCATCTACAACCACTTGAAAAAAATCAAGATTTCTTCTTTAAACTTCAGCTTTGTGTGCCAAATACTTATTTTGACTACGATTGGGTTGGGACCCTATTCGTGCACCTACATCGTCCAGTGCGTTCTGAACCACTACTTATCTGGCACAGACCATCCTGGAGCTGAATGTCTCTGAGGCTGCTCTTTCAAAGTTGCTAATGTAGCTCATCTGGGCTCCATAGACCCAACCTTTATATATGACTCCTAGAGAAATGGGTTAGTGAAAGAAAAAGGTAAAATTCAGATCCTTGAGGCCATTGAGTATGTCAACCTTTGGACCTTGATTGGCATCTACGCCATATTTTCAGAGTAATCCATCAGATGTCTCAAGAAGAACATTTTATGAGGAAAGGACAATGTTGATGAGATTGCAGGTCCTCCTGTTTCTAACTCACATAATTATTACCCAGCATCCAGGTAAATAGTGCATACAAAGTCCAGAAATATAACCAGGCGACTGTCCAGATAAACATTGGATACAGCGCCCAGAAATGGTGCATTGTGCCCCGATAAATATTTCCTTAAAAAGAATGTCCGAGACATTAAACTAGTTGCATGGAATGTTTTGAAATGAAAAAAACAGCCATTACTCACCTGTTAAATCCCCTGCACCCATGATCTGGTGGTCAACCCGATGGGTTGATTGAAGAGACTACCCTACGTGGATCGACACCCGCTACAAAATTCTCACCCAAAAATTAAGATATGGAATAGGTTACCCCTTTCTATGGCAGATCGAATAGCCGTAATTAAAATGATAGTATTACCCCAGTTGTTGTATCCACTGATTAACAGTCCCATATGGATAGGAGAAAAGACGTTTAAATGCATAGAAAGCTTAACCCCTTCCCGACATTTGTCGTAAGTATACGACATGGAAAGCCAGTGCTTCCCGCAAAATGTAATATACTTACGCCAAATAATTGGCACCGGCTCAGAAGCTGAGTCGGTGGCATCATCGCCGGATCTCAGCTGTATCTGACAGCTGACATCCGGCTGTAATGGCGGGGACCAAAATTAGCTTCGATCCCCGCCATTAACCCCTTCAATGCAGCGTTCAAACGTGATCGCTACATTTAACCTGTTTGCAGCTTATTGGAACCACAGCAATGAAATTGCCGGGGTTCCGGTGGCTGCAATAGCAACCGGAGGCCTAATACTGGCCTCCCAGTCTGCCTAGCACGGAAGCCGGTCAAGATCCGTACAGCGGCGGAGCCTGATCGGCTTCCGTAGCCGCCGGCAAGATGGCGCCGACTCAGGAGCTGATCCAGCGTCATCAGCGGTGGAGGTCAGCTGTATATTACAGCTGACATCCACATGAAATGGTAGGATCCGATCCCTGCCATTAACCCCTTTGATGCAGCAATCGAAAGCGATTGCTGCATCTTAGCGGTTGCTAGCAGATCGCTAGCCCTGACAGGCAATCAGGACTTGCGACTGCTGCTATGGCAACAGGAGACACAATGACCTCCTGCTCTGCCATTACGGAAGCTGATTAGGCCCCGCCGGGAGGCGAAGCCTAATCGGCTTGCTGTCAGTGAATAACTGACAGATCTAATACATTTCACTACGTAGGTAGTGCAATGTATTAGAAAAAAACTAAAGCTGACAGTTGGACCGTCAAGTCCCCTAGTGGGACTTGAGAAAAAGTGTAAAAAAAAGTATAAAAAAAGTGTCAAAAAAAAGTGAAAAAAATAAAAGTTTGAAAACAATAAAAGTTTCAAGTAATAAAATAAAACACAATCGCCCTTTTTCACTTATCTTTTATTATTGAAAAATAATAATAAACCATACGTATTTGGTATCGCCGGGACTGTAACGACCTGAGGTATCAAAATATAATATTATTTATTGCACACGGTGAACAACGTAAAAAAAAAAGGTACCAGAGTTTCTGTTTTTTGGTCACTTTGACCTACATATATTGGAATAAAAAGTGATCAAAAGTCGCACGTATCCAAAAATGGTACCTATAAAAACTATAGCTCGTCTCGCAAAATACAAGCCCTCATACAGCTCCGTCGACAAAAAAGTAAAAAAGTTATGGTTCTCACAACTTGGCGACAGAAAAAATACATTCTTTTTACAAAAGTAATTTTATTGTGCAAAAAAATGTAAAACATAAAAAAGTGCTAGAAATTAGGTATCGCCAGAATCGTACGGACCCGCAGAATAAAGTTAACATGTAATTTATAATGCTTGGTGAATGCTGTATAAAAAAAAACTAAAAAAAAACTATGCCAGAATTGTATTTTTTTGTTTACCTGGCCTCCCAAAAAATAGGATAAAAGGTGATCAAAAAGTCACATGTACCTCAAAATGGTACCAATAATAACTACAGCTCGTCCAGCAAAAAAACAGCCCTCATACCACTACGTCTATGAAAAAATAAAATTAGTTAAGGCTCCAATAAGTCAGGAAAGAAAAAATATGCAGTTGTGCCGGCCCGAGGGGAACATTTCTTCTGTTTCAAGAGGCGATTTACCAAGGACCTAAAATTAGGGAACCAGGAAGGGCAGGGCCCAAACATATCTGCTGGAAGCGAGGGTGCCCGTATTATACCAGTGCAACACTTTCCCAGCAAAATTCCCCAAACTGCAAAGGTGCGGAGTGTGGACCAAAAGGGGGATAAGAAAGGACGCCATATATCAGTGCGACACCGGCCTGTGCAGAAAGGATTGCTTCACAGCGTAACACACATCTATGGATCATTTTATTGCTTTTTTACCCCATTATTATGCCACCTGACTATGTCCCTGATGTACTCTGCCCAGCTTACATATGCCCCACATTATAAATGGAAACACCAGCAATAATCAAACAAATCTACTACCAAGCAAAATCCGCTCTCAAAAAGCCAAATGGTGCTCCCTCCGCTCTGAACCCTACAATGTGCCCAAACAGCAGTTTACTTCCACATATATGGCATCTTCATACCCGGGAGACCCTTTTAACAATTTTTGGGGTGTGTGTCTCCAGTGGCATAAGCTGGGCATGACATATTTGTCACTGAAATGGCATATCTAGGGAAAAATATTAATTTTTAATTTGCACCATCCGCATTGCAATCATTTATAGAAAAGACCTGTGGAGTGAAAATGCTCACTACACCCCTTAATAAATGCCTTGAGGGGTGTAGTTTCCAAATGGGGTCAACCGGGGGGTTCAATATGCCACTGTGACGCTTCAGAACAGTCCGAGCTACATACTCTCACCGCGGGCCAGCTCTCAACCTGCCGAGGAGGATGCCTTCAATCAACCGACCGACCCTTCCAAGGCATCGGAAGAGTCGAGGACACATGGAAAGAGAGCAACCAAGAGCCCCGTTGTTGGACGCAGATTGGTACTGAGACCGCAACCAGGTTTCGCGACCACACGAATGTAAGTCAACCGGGGGGTTCAATATGCCACTGTGACGCTTCAGAACAGTCCGGGCTACATACTCTCACCGCGGGCCAGCTCTCAACCTGCCGAGGAGGAGGACGCCTACGAAGACCGGTCGGTCGGGGCAGCATCGTAAGTCGAGGACCTGTTTAGAGAGAGCCCAACATAGAGCCGAGAAGATGGAGCGCGCTCAGCGTCCCTAACCCTTACCAGTAAGGTAACAAGGATCAGGCTTAGGTAATATGGGACAAAGGCAACGGCAACCTCGATAATCCGGGTTGTTATCTGCTCTCACCGGCGGCCCAGCTCGCAACCTGCCGAGATGGAGGACACCTACGAAGACCGGTCGGTCGGGGCAGAATCGAAAGTCGAGGACCTGTTTAGAGAGAGCCCAACATAGAGCCGAGAAGATGGAGCGCGCTCAGCGTCCCTAACCCTTACCAGTAAGGTAACAAGGACCAGGCTTAGGTAATATGGGACAAAGGCAACGGCAACCTCGACAATCCGGGTTGTTATCTGCTCTCACCGGCGGCCCAGCTCGCAACCTGCCGAGATGGAGGACACCTACGAAGACCGGTCGGTCGGTCGGGGCAGAATCGAAAGTCGAGGACCTGTTTAGAGAGAGCCCAACATAGAGCCGAGAAGATGGAGCGCGCTCAGCGTCCCTAACCCTTACCAGTAAGGTAACAAGGACCAGGCTTAGGTAATATGGGACAAAGGCAACGGCAACCTCGACAATCCGGGTTAACTGCTCTCACCGGCGGCCCAGCTCGCAACCTGCCGAGATGAAGGACGCCTACGAAGATCGGGCGGTCTTAAGTCGAGGACCTGTTTAGAGAGAGCCCAACATAGAGCCGAGAAGATGGAGCGCGCTCAGCGTCCCTAACCCTTACCAGTAAGGTAACAAGGACCAGGCTTAGGTAATATGGGACAAAGGCAACGACAACCTCGACAATCCGGGTTAACTGCTCTCTCCGGCGGCCCAGCTCGCAAAGTGCCGAGGAGGACGCCTTTGTCGCCCACGGGGAACCGAGGCCGCTTTCCCGGCGGCTTAGCGGCTCCACATGGGATGGGGCCGCCCCCCTCCGGAGAGGGGGGGAGGGAAGCCACCGTGGAGCCGCGTGTGGCTTGCATTCGGGAGCCACGCCGACACTTCGAGCCTCGGGCGAGGCGGAAGACGGCTTTGGACTACTTGCGAGAAACAACCGTGCCCCATGCGCGGGTGCGCCTGGGAGCACCTCGGCTAGAGAGGCCCTTGCGAGCAGCGGACATACGGGGGCGGTCACTGCCTCTCCGTCGTTTAAAGCTTTCTCTCGCGCCTCGGGCTCCGGCGACACCAGCGCACTCTCGGACGCCTTTTAGAGTGATAGAAGCAGCACTGAGCAAACGCACCTCGCGGGAGCGAGAGGTACCGGCACCCGCCTTAGCAGGACCACCGGGCTTTTTGGGACACCGGCCGTAGGTGGCCGGGGGCGAAACAGACCCGGACGGTGTGGGAGGAAGACGCGCTCGCCGTAACCGACAGGGCTCCAAAGCACTGCCGAGCGAGTGGTCCCTCCGCCGCCGGGTCGGGGGAGCCAGATCGATCTGAGGAGTCTTGGACAAATTCCAAAGCTCAAACGGCGCGGGAGCACGTGCTCCTCTCACAGCTTAACGACAGGTGGCAGAGGCCGACGGGGACTTCCAGGAGGCCGGCATGACGTGCCACTACATACCGGTCACACCATGGAAGTCCTTCTCGGGTTGGACCAGGTGCAGCTCCCGCTAGAACGTGCAGCACGTCCTCCTTCACGGTACTCGGTTGGAGTCGCCAACGTGGCCGAGCTCCTGCAACTGCTGGTCGGCCTGGGACTCCAGAAAGAATGCACCAAAGTTCTTTCGTGGAAGTTCAGGTGCAGCGGACCGACCAGCGAGCAAGGCCGATGGGGACTTCCAGGAGGCCGGCATGAGGGGGCCGGTGCCTACCGCTCACTCCCTGGAAGTCCTTCTCGGCCACAAACGGTTAGGACTTGCCGCTAGGAAGAACCGTTAGGACTTGGAACGCGGAGCAGAAATGCCCTCTCACAGGATTTCAGGTGAAGGAGATATTCGCACCCCTAAAAGTGTCACCACCTCAAATACACCGGGGTAAGGTGCCAAAGTACCCGGGCTCCTGGAACTGCGGCCCGGCTGAAGCCCAAAATAAAAACCTCATAGGGTTTTTCCTCCAAAACGTCAATGAAGACCGACCTGCGAGCGAGGCCGACGGGGACTTCCAGGAGGCCGGCATGACGTGCCACTACATACCGGTCACACCATGGAAGTCCTTCTCGGCTTGGAACGGGTGCAGCTCCTGCTAGAACGTGCAGCACGTCCTCCTTCAAGGTACTCGGGTTGGAGTCGCCAAGCTGGCCGAGCTCCTGCAACTGCTGGTCGGCCTGGGACTTCAGAAAGAATGCACCAAAGTTTTTTCATGGAAAGTCAGGTGCAGCGGACCGACCAGCGAACGAGGCCGACGGGGACTTCCAGGAGGCCGGCATGACGTGCCACTACATACCGGTCACACCATGGAAGTCATTCTCGGTTTGAACCAGGTGCAGCTCCCGATAGAACGTGCAGCTCGTCCTCCTTCACGGTACTCGGTTGGAGTCACCAACGTGGCCGAGCTCCTGTAACTGCTGGTCGGCCTGGGACTCCAGAAAGAATGCACCAAAGTTCTTTCGTGGAAGTTCAGGCGCAGCGGACCGACCAGCGAACGAGGCCGACGGGGACTTCCAGGAGGCCGGCATGGCGTGCCACTACATACCGGTCACACCATGGAAGTCCTTCTCGGGTTGGACCAGGTGCAGCTCCCGCTAGAACGTGCAGCACGTCCTCCTTCAAGGTGTTCGGTTGGAGTCGCCAAGGTGGCCGAGCTCCTGCAACTGCTGGTCGGCCTGGGACTCCAGAAAGAATGCATCAAAGTTCTTTCGTGGAAGTTCAGGTGCAGCGGACCGACCAGCGAGCGAGACCGACGGGGACTTCCAGGAGGCCGGCATGGCATGCCACTACATACCGGTCACACCATGGAAGTCCTTCTCGGGTTGGACCAGGTGCAGCTCCCGCTAGAACGTGCAGCACGTCCTCCTTCACGGTACTCGGTTGGAGTCACAGAGCTGGCCGAGCTCCTGCAACTGCTGGTCGGCCTGGGACTCCAGAAAGAATGCACCAAAGTTCTTTCATGGAAGTTAAGGTGCAGCGGACCGACCAGCGAACGAGGCCGACGGGGACTTCCAGGAGGCACTGTGAGAGGGCGGGCCGGTACCTATTGCTCAAACCCTGGAAGTCACTCTCGGCCACGAACGGTTAGGACTTCCCTCTAGGAAGAACCGTTGGGACTTGGAACTCAAAACCTAAATGCCCTCTCACAGGATTTCAGGTGAAGGAGATATTCACACCCCTAAAAGTGTCAACACCTCAAATACACCGGGGTAAGGTGCCAAAGTACCCGGGCTCATGGAACTGCTGCCCGGCTGAGGCCCAAAATAAAAACCTCATAGGGTTTTTTCTCCAAAACGTCAATGAGGACAGACCTGCGAGCGAGGCCGACGGGGACTTCCAGGAGGACGGCAGGAGGTGCCACTACCTACCGGTCACACCATGGAAGTCCTTCTCGGCTTGGAACGGGAGCAGCTCCCGTTTGTACTTCCTCGTTCACGGCTTTCGGTAGGAGTTGCCGAGGTGGCTGAGCTCCTGCAACTGCAGGTCGGCTTGGGACTTCAGAAAATACCATAAAAAAAAAAAGTGTTTTTTATTATGAAGGTAAAACACACAGCGGGACCGAGCCGCGAGCCAGACCGACGGGGACTTCCAGGAGGACGGCAGGAGGTGCCACTACCTACCGGTCACACCATGGAAGTCCTTCTCGGCTTGGAACGGGAGCAGCTCCCGTTTGTACTTCCTCGTTCACGGCTTTCGGTAGGAGTTGCCGAGGTGGCCGAGCTCCTGCAACTGCAGGTCGGCTTGGGACTTCAGAAAATACCATAAAAAAAAAAAGTGTTTTTTATTATGAAGGTAAAACACACAGCGGGACCGAGCCGCGAGCCAGGCCGACGGGGACTTCCAGGAGGTCGGCATGAGGTGGCCGCGCCTACCGCTCTTGCCCTGGAAGTCCGCCGAGGACCGCGGGCGCAGCGGAGCTCGTACACTGCTGCCCCGGGGCTGGCACAGCTTCCCCATGGCTCCTCTATCCCCCCACGGGTGCAATAGGCAGGCACACGCCGCTCGTACTCTGAACTGGCTCTCCGCCGCTTTCGGTAGGAGCCACCGAGGTGGCCTTGCTCGTGCAACTGCAGGTGGGCTTGGGGCTTCAGGAAATACCATAAAAAAAAAAAAAAAATTTTTATTAAGAAGGTAAAAAAAAAACACCGGACCCGACCAGCGAGCGAGGCCGACGGGGACATCCAGGGCAGCGGCGTGAGAGGGCGGCTTGGTGCTGCTATCGCCGTGGAAGCATCATTCGGCCTAAGCCGGGAACGCCTCCCGCCCTCCTCTCGTCCTGGAAGTGTTGGACTTGGGAGGCGGAGCAAGTTCTCCCTCTCACAGTATTTCAGGCGTAGGAGATGTTCACACCCCTAAAAGTGTCACCTCGCCAATTACACCGGTGGGAGGTGCCAAAATGCCCGGCCTCCTGGAACGGCTGCTTGGCTGAAGGCCAAAATAAAAACCTCATAGGGTTTTTTCTCCAAAACGTGAATGAAGACAGACACGCGAGCGAGGCCGAGGGGGAGTTCCAGGAGGTCGGCATGAGGTGGCCGCGCCTACCGCTTGAGCCCTGGAAGTCTGCAGCGGACCGGAAGTGCTTGTCGGGCGGGTGAACTACGGGACTCGCCGCGGCCGTTGCGGAGCTCGTACACGGCTGCCCCCGGTCTTGCACAGCTTCCCCATGGCTCCTCTATCCCCCCACGGGTGTAATAGGCAGGCACACGCCGCTCGTACTCGGAGATGGCTCCCGGCCGCTTTCGGTAGGAGTCACCGAGGTGGCCTTGGGGGGGGGGCATGCATCACTCGCGGACCGGAAGTGCTTGTCAGCCGGGTGGACACAACAGGACTCGCCGCGGGCGATGCCCAGCTCCCACAAGGAAGCTGCCGGCATGCACAAGCTCCCACGGGGCCCCTCTATCCCCCCACGTGTGCAGAAGGCAGGCACACGCCGCTGATACGCGGAGCTGGCTCCCCGCCGCTGACATGCATCATTCGCGGACCGGAAGTGCTTGTCAGCCGGGAGGACACAACGGGACTCGCCGCGGGCGCTGTGGAGCTCGTACACGGCTGCCCCCGGGCTGGCACAGCTTCCCCATGGCTCCTCTATCCCCCCACAGGTGCAATAGGCAGGCACACGCCGCTCGTACACGGAGCTGGCTCCCGGCCGCTTTCGGTAGGAGTCACCGAGGTGGCCTTGCTCGTGCAACTGCAGGTGGGCTTGAAGCTTCCGAAAATACCATAAAAAAATATATATTTTTTTATTAAGAAGGTAAAAAAAACAGCGGGACCGACCCGCGAGCGAGGCCGACGGGGACTTCCAGGAGGTCGGCATGATGTGGCCGCTCCTACCGCTCTTGCCCTGGAAGTCCACAGCGGGCGCTGCGGAGCTCGTACACGGCTGCCCCCGGTCCTGCACAGCTTCCCCATGGCTCCTGTATCCCCCCCCACGGGTGCAGGCACACGCCGCTCATACACTCTGGAGCTGGCTGACAGCCCAGCTGACATGCCACCTCCTAGCGGACCGGAAGTACATGTCAGGCGGCTTGGGACATAGTGGGACCCCCCCGCTGGCGCTGTGGAGCTCATACACTGTTGCCCCCGGGCATGCACAGCTTGCACACGGCTCCTCTACCCCGGGCTGCAATGGGCAGCACACGCCGCTCATACACTCTGGAGCTGGCTGACAGCAACTGCTGCTGATAATGATGATGACGATAATGTGCAAAGGGTTATCTATCGGCGGACAGTGTCACACTCTGGCCCTGGAACTGTGCCCCGGCCTGCCTCTGCTGCTCATTACCGCCTCTGACATTTTTTGAACATACCCCACTTTAACTTGATTTTAAATGTGTCACTTTCAGTAGCAGAAATGTCATTCTTTGACATTTGGGCCTTTTTATTTTCACTCCTGTTGGGTCACCAAATGGATCTCCTTATCTCGAGGCCTAGTCCTCTCCCCACCGCCCTGGAACTCTGCCCCGGCCTACGCTGCCTGCCGTCACACTCTGGCCCTGGAACTGTGCCCCGGCCTATGCTGCCTGCCGTCACACTCTGGCCCTGGAACTCTGCCCCGGCCTGTGCTGCCGTCACACTCTGGCCCTGGAACTGTGCCCACGGCCTGCCTCTGCTGCTCATTACCGCCTCTGACATTTTTGAACGTACCCCACTTTAACTTGATTTTAAATGTTTCACTTTCAGTATCAAAAATGTCATTCTTTGACATTTGGGCCTTTTTATTGTCACTGCTGTTTGGTCACCAAATGGATCTCCTTGGATTGAGGCCTAGTCCTCTCCCCACCGCCCTGGAACTCTGCCCCGGCCTGTGCTGCCTGCCGTCACACTCTGGCCCTGGAACTCTGCCCCGGCCTGTGCTGCCATCACACTCCTGGCCCTGGAACTCTACCCCGGCCTGCCTCTGCTGCTCATTACCGCCTCTGACATTTTTTGAACATACCCCACTTTAACGTGATTTTAAATGTGTCACTTTCAGTATCAGAAATGCCATTCTTTGACATTTGGGCCTTTTTATTTTCACTGCTGCTTGGTCACCAAATGGATCTCCTTGGATTGAGGTCTAGTCCTCTCCCCACCGCCCTGGAACTCTGCCCCGGCCTACGCTGCCTGCCGTCACACCCTGGCCCTGGAACTCTGCCCCGGCCTGCCCCTGCTGTTCACCACCGCCTCTGACATTTGTGAACATACCCCACTTTAACTTGATTTTAAATGTTTCACTTTCAGTAGCAGAAATGTCATTCTTTGACATTTGGGCCTTTTTATTGTCACTGCTGTTTGGTCACCAAATGGATCTCCTTAGATTGAGGCCTAGTCCTCTCCCCACCGCCCTGGAACTCTGCCCCGGCCTACGCTGCCTGCCGTCACACTCTGGCCCTGGAACTCTGCCCCGGCCTGCAACCTCTGTTCACCACCGCCTCTGACATTTGTGAACATACCCCACTTTAACTTGATTTTAAATGTTTCACTTTCAGTAGCAGAAATTTCATTCTTTGACATTTGGGCCTTTTTATTGTCACTGCTGTTTGGTCACCAAATGGATCTCCTTAGATTGAGGCCTAGTCCTCTCCCCACCGCCCTGGAACTCTGCCCCGGCCTACGCTGCCTGCCATCACACTCTGGCCCTGGAACTCTGCCCCGGCCTGCAACTGCTGTTCACCACCGCCTCTGACATTTGTGAACATTTCACATTTCAGCTTTATGGCCTCTGTACTAAGTTCATTTCCAGTCATTAAAGGGTTAACACTTCAGACCACTGTGGGTGACGTCACAATGTATGAGTTGTGCAGTGGTAATAAATTCCTGTAGTAATGATGATGAAGGTGCTGATGTCATAAATACAAATGTTTATGACATAAAGAAGATTCCATATTAGAAAGTTTTACTGCCACATTCAGCGCCATATTGGATGGGACTGAGGACCTTGAGCTTGACTTCCCCCACCAATACCGACCTGATGTAATTTGGAGGTTCTAGCAGGGAAACCCTTCACCCCAGACCACTTCTTCATCACATCCTCTTCATACGGGTTGTCTGTAATAGAGTGGGGTTTCCAGCAGGAGATCCCCCTCTATTAGCCAGAGCGGAGACAGATGCTACAAGGAGGCATCTGGAGGACCCGTCTCATCCGTGGATCGCCCATTAATTTTAATGGGTGCCCAGGAAGAGAGACACCCGCCTAGCCATCCAGATCAGCCGATGTATGTGTTTTATGTAGTTCGTTAGTTCGTTCGTTCATTGTATTGTCTTTCCTTAAAAATCTGAGAAAACGTATAAATTCTGTTACAAATTATATTTTGCCACCTTCTAAGCCTAGAGGAAGGGCAATCCTCCAGCCATGGTTTCCCTAGAGGTTTCCCCCACAGGGGGTTTTTCCTTTCCTGCGTGCTGGAGGGTGACTCTTCGTGAGTCGGAGGTTTGCCATTTTGAGTTTGGTCATATAATATAATAAAAGTTTTGACCATTTAACACCCAATTATAATGTTTTGTGTCTTTATTTTGCATTCTTTGGTATGGTGATTGCGATTCTGGGTCTATTACATATCACAAAATCATAAGGCCGGACATCTACTTCCCACACTGACATAGAATGGAGACAACAAGCGTTGCAGCACAATTAAGTGTACACATCCTTACATTAAGATATTGTATTACGGTCTGTAGCCTTTGGGGGGAATATATTAACCTTTCTACAACAGTTCATTAGCGTAGAAAATTCACAAAATACGCAAATGTCATAATTTTTGGGGGCAAAAAATGAGCGGGGCTTAGCAGAAATGGCCAACAATTTTACTATAATTTACGCCAGTAACTGATGTAAATTATAGCAGAAATCTATATGTATAATGCCGCACAGATTTATCTCTGGGGGGCGTAACAAGGCAAAGGTCCGTGCCAGACCCATACCTCCCCCCAATCAGACTGTATGCCCCCCCAATCAGACAATAAAATACATTTTAAAAATGTACTTTAAATGTACAGCAGGCCGCGGCACATAGAAAGTACTGATGACAGGCCGCGTTGCAGCTAAAAGATGTGACACATTTATTAAGAGTCGTTCGCCTGTTAATAAATGTGTTGCATCTTACTCCAGCAAACTGTTTAATAGGACTGGTGTATGAAACGCCAGTATTAAAGGGAATGTGTCGCTAGGAATTTTTTTTTTTTTCAGTTAAACAGTTAGTATATAAGTGATTAAACATTGTTTTAATTTTTTAATTTTTTCACAAGTCAGGAAATATTATAAATCAGATTCTAATTTATAACATTTCCATGTGCTGGTCACTAGAGGGAGCAATTCCCAAAATTGCAGCATTGGCATGTGGTAAAGCAACCTCATTGCCTTATGCTGCAAATTTGGAGTAGGCACACTCGCTCTGCCCCAGCACACACCAGTAAACATACCTACCAACTTTCAAGTATCTAATCTAAGTAATCTCTGCCCACACATACCCGGTTCAGCCCACTCATTATTATGTTCCCATAGGACCCCCTACACAGTATAATGACAAATAGCTGCCCCCATACAGTTTAATGCCCCCTTAGCTACCCCTAGTACCAGTGCGCACATATAAAGTGCCAGTGCCCATATAGATAGTGTCACACACAGTGAACATGTAGATGGTGCCACTCCCCCAGGGATTCCACTCCAGGAGGAGCCCCTGCCGTCACTGTCCATATATGGACAGTGACGTAAGGCATTCCCTATAGGAGCAGAATCTCTGTCCAGAGCGTCGGCCACGCTGTGGCCAAGGATTGCTCTCCAGGAGGAGCCCTTGATGTAATTGTACATATATGGAAAGTGACATCAGGGGTTCCGCCTAGGAGCGGAATCCCCGGCCAGACCATCGGCAATGCAAAGGCAGTGGATTCCGTTCCAGGAGTAGTCCCCGACGTCAATGTTCATATATGGATAGTGAGACAAGGGGCTCCGCACTTAAAGTAGCGCTGTGCCCGGGAATTCCTCAGCGAGTGGTACTAATACAGAAGCAGGGAGCTGACGATCCCTTTCATTAGCATTGGATTAAACTGTATCTGCATCCTGAGGACGCAGATACAGTTGACACCAAGACATACCACCGGCCGCTTGGGACAGCGTAACAGCGCCCAGAATCCTGGACTACCCCCCTATATCCGGGACGGTTAGGAGGTATGCAGTAATTAGGACCATGCACATGCGCAGATTCCACAGTAAATGCTTGTTCATGAGCCTGCAAAGGAGGAGCTGCTCAGTTTGCCATTAGGGTGATGACTGACGGATAAGTCCTCGTTCACATCTGCACTATTGTCTCTGGTAAAATCACGGTCCCCCGCCTGACGGAAAGCCAATGGAACCCACTAAAGTCAATGGGTTCTGTCGGCAGGTGGCGGTGTCCGTTGTGCGACGGAACAGTTGCTTACGTTATTCCTTTGTTCTGCACCACTGATGGAGCAGAACAACGAAACACACCAACGTAGGTGTGAACAGGGCCTTAGAGAGATAACTGAATACAGCAGCTGGCCATGAACTGAAATACACTGCAGGTACAGAAGACAAATGGTAGACCAATTAGAAATGTGATTTATTTTACAAAATACATACAAGGCAATTAAAAAAAAAACTGTGCAAAGGTGTACATAGCCTTTAAGGGTATGTGCACACAATAGCAGGCTTTTACGTCTGAAAAGACAGACTGTTTTCAGGAGAAAACAGCTGCCTTGTTTCAGACGTAAATGCTCCTCCTCGCATTTTGCGGGGCTTCTCTGACAGGCGTAAATTTTGAGCTGTGCTTCATTGAGTTCAATGAAGAAACGGCTCAAATTACGTCTGAAAGAAGTGCCCTGCACTTCTTTTGACGAGGCTGTATTTTTACGCGTCGTCGTTTGACAGCTGTCAAACGACGACGCGTAAATGACAGGTTGTCTGCACAGTACGTCGGCAAACCCATTCAAATGAATGGGCAGATGTTTGCCGACGTATTGTAGCCTTATTTTCAGATGTAAAACGAGGCATAATACGCCTCGTTTACGTCTGAAAATAAGTCGTGTGAACCCAGCCTAAGCAATCAGGAGGCATATTTTCAGATTCTGCTGGACTTCTCCCATATACCGGCATTTCAGGCATCCTATTGGTCCACGGTGTCCTCAATGCCCACCACATTTACTTCTTCTTTAGCCACAATGCCTGCACGCCACAGCAAGCTGACAGTGCCCGCCCTAATGGTATATACAGGGGTGATGGAGATTTTATACTGAGATAATGGTAGGCTGGTTCATACACGGATAATGGTGGTTATATATGGGGATGATGGCTGGTATATACAGGGATGATGGGAGTCCCTTATATAACCCCCATATTGAAAAAGAAAAAGAAAAAAATGATCCAGGAATATAACTAGGCACTCTTGGGTTGGATAAAATTTAACAAAATATTTTATTCATAAATCCAGATAGTACCGGCAGTATAAGTTTATACAACAATAATTTAAAACATTTTTCTCCTGGCCAGGAAAAGAGACATATAATAACACCTCTATGCTTCTATACTGTCACCTCATGAGTATGTATATAAACATCATATATGCACAGAACAAATTTGAAAAGATAACAATTTTCAAAGCAAAAACGCTGGGTTATGTTCACACTTGCGATTTTTGACCATATATGCTGTTTTTGTCACGAAGTGGCCAGAGTTCCTATGTAGAGTGATTAGTAATGAAATTTCGAAGACATTCTTTTTATAAGAAGTATAGATCTCAAAATAGGAAGACAGTCCCATATGTCCCATATGTCCGCTTGGCTTAGATACATGGATGATGTTCTCTTATGTTGGAGGGGATCATTGGATTTGTTGGAAAGTTTTATTAGAGATCTAAATGTCAATGAGCTAAATATTCTTCTGACCTTCACTTATAGTGAAGACCATATTAGTTTCCTTGATCTTAATATCCACAGGGAGGGAAATAGACTAAAAACGACCACATATCGAAAACCAACATCAGGTAATACCCTGTTGGCAGCAAGCAGCCATCATTTTCCATCTCAAATTAAGGGGATCCCGATAAGTGAATTTCTTCGAATTCGTCGCAATTGTACTGATTTTGGGGATTTCAAAAGTGAAGCACAAGATCTGTCTTCTCGTTTTGAAAATAGGGGATACTCCAAAAAATTGATTAAGAAAGGATATAATAGGGCATCCAGACAAAATAGAGAGGAAATCCTCAAAAGAGGTAAAAAAGACGACAGTGACAACAGAGTTAGATTCATTTCGAGATATGGGTCCCATTGGGATATACTTCGAAATTTGATGATAAAAAATTGGCCACACCTGACTTTGGATAAAAAAATCAAATCAATAGTAGGGAATGTACCGAGCATGGTCCCAAAAAAGGCCCCCACATTGAGAGATATGTTGGTGAGCTCGGAGTTTAAGAGAAGGACCCCAGGGAATGAGAACTGGCTACAAAAACGTCCAAAAGGAATGTTCATGTGCGGCTCTTGCAAATGTTGTAAGTATGTGTCAAAATCAGACACCTTTTTCGATAGTGAACATAGAAGGGAATTTAAAGTCCTTAATTTCATCAATTGCCGTTCGACTATGGTCGTCTACTCCATTGTTTGCCCATGTGGGAAACAATACATTGGTAAAACGAAGCGAGAGTTACACATTCGTATCAATGAACATGTCCGGGACATTATTAAAGGTGAAATAACAAATCCCCTAGCTGCACATTTTAAAACATATCATGCTCAATCACCGACTGGCCTAAAATTCATGGGGATCTACCAATTATTTCAAGATAGAAGGGGAGGTGATCTTAACAGAATACTTCTTCAAAAAGAAACCATGTGGATTTATACATTGGGAACCTTGAATCCTAGGGGACTTAATAATGAAATAAAATTTAATATGTTCCTCTGAGACTCTATCTATTGGGAGCTAATGGACTTCCACTGGGATGACTGTTTTACCAGCGCCCGCAGTGGTCTCCAGTTGCTCCTTTTGAATCTTGGGACAAGCATGCTGAGTGGTCTTATCTTTGTGGTACGGTGCTCTTCCTTCGATTTTCTGTATTTTTCGAGCTACATAGTATTAGCAAACAATATAAATATATATATGTATCCCTCTGAGAGCTCCATATTAAAATCGAATTTGAAACTCGTAGGTGACCTTATATATAGAAAACTCTTCCTTGGAATCGGACATTAATGTCAACAGTTGCCTCTGGTCTGGATGTCCCATTTCGTTTACATAATAGGATCTATTCTTTGTAGAATGAATGTGAATGGTTTTCTCTTAATATAAAATATTTAATCAATTGGGTGAATGTAATAAAATAAAATACTATATACCCCTTGCAATCCTTTACAGTGGGAGGGGTTGCTTATAGGTCCGCTGTGGGTGGTGGGGACTAGGGACCTGGTGCCCTTCGGGCATCCCTTGGGCATATGATCCCTCTCCCTGCCCCCCCTAGGGTTCCTTGGTGGCTCCCCTCATTAGTAATAGCTATATACATTTTACTAAACGACCACGAGATCTAGTGGTGAAAGTGTTCCTATTGGATCCTGCCACTATATCGATGGATCATTGTTTTTGAACATTTTCTGGGTTTAAGTGGGGACTCAGGTCCTGATGCCTTAATGGATATGGGTCCTTTCTCCCTGCTTCCCCTGAAATATACTATGAATTCCATATATATATATATAAAGATAGCTGCAAAATGAACAAATTATTTGTTCAGTTTCGAAATAGTGATCAATTTAGCTAATCAATTTTCCTTTTTTTTTTATATATAACTTATGATATAGCATGATTACATTAACTGTGTAGCAAGGGATTTCATTTTTAAAAAACTTATTTCTCCATAATTCCGCCACAAGGTTTAAATAAATAGCAATTTTGGCTAATTATGTTCTTGGATAAATTAATATTGATAATTAGACCTAGGGAATACTAATATTCTTATGGAGGATTCATACTCAATTGATATTATTGTTAAAACTATATGGGGATGCAATATTAATTCTTCTCCCTATGAGAGCACTAAACACATTGTCTATACATATATATAAATTAATGGACAAATGTACTGTTTACTTGACCCAAAAAAAAAAAAAAAATACCTCTATCTTTTATTGAAATTGGTCATTGTACTTTTTGAAAGATCTATATATGACTCCTATAATGCTTTTTGGATTATCCCCATGGAAGATTACTTGTACAACCATGGAACCAATGAATGAACTTTGGGATACTATAAAGGTATCAGGTTTGGCAGTATCTGTCAAACGGCTCTGAAGAAATCCTGTACTGGATGAAACGCGTCAGCTGTCTCAATTAGACAGGGCGGGTAGTGACGTCTACACTTTGCCCTGTGAATTCCTGTCCAGTGTTGGAAATACCACGTGGAAGGAGACATACGATTGAAATTTTAAACTTACCTGGCTGCCAGCGTGTGATCCTGCATTGCCGGGCCCGTGTCTCTCTGACTGCAGTGGCGAATGCCCGTGGAGACCGAGGAGAAAAATCCTCAACTGATATGATGATGGAGATTTGGAGGCGTAAATGAAATGTATGGCCATACAGGTGAATTTTGCCTTTTGTGAAGATCTTGACCTTCCATCTATTGGACCGACTGCTTTCATGCAAGGATTCCTGGCATTCGCTGGCTGTTCAAGGTAAAAACCTCTAAGGCTTAAGTCTAAGGGCTACATATTGACCCTAAAGGTCAGTGAAAAGACCATCTATCACTATAAGATCTATATGTTACATATCTGACCTTAAACAGGTCTGTGAAAGGACTTTCTATCATTATAAGTTTTATAAAAATCAGGATCCGCCTAGGAGGGAAAAAGATATGTTGTAAACTATATCCCCTTAACATATGGGACTGTCTTCCTATTTTGAGATCTATACTTCTTATAAAAAGAATGTCTTCGAAATTTCATTACTAATCACTCTACATAGGAACTCTGGCCACTTCGTGACAAAAACAGCATATATGGTCAAAAATCGCAAGTGTGAACATAACCCAGCGTTTTTGCTTTGAAAATTGTTATCTTTTCAAATTTGTTCTGTGCATATATGATGTTTATATACATACTCATGAGGTGACAGTATAGAAGCATAGAGGTGTTATTATATGTCTCTTTTCCTGGCCAGGAGAAAAATGTTTTAAATTATTGTTGTATAAACTTATACTGCCGGTACTATCTGGATTTATGAATAAAATATTTTGTTAAATTTTATCCAACCCAAGAGTGCCTAGTTATATTCCTGGATCATTTTTTTCTTTTTCTTTTTCAATATTCTTTATCAGGAATGGCACCGTGCTATATTATATTGCAAATTTGGGTATGTTTAGGTATGGTTTTCAATAACCACATCTTTTTTCTATAAATAACCCCCATATTCCCTGTATATTACCCCCAAAAGGGGAGATCAGCAGCACATCGCAGTCCAAAACTCATGGAAAACTATTTTATGTTTCACCCATCCCACCCATCGCTGGATGTGGGTATACTAGGACACATGACTAATATGATAATATTTTAATATAGAATTGTACATCCTAGTATAATAGCTAAAGAAAATTAGCTTATGAGGTTTAGAGTTAGTTATATGTCGAAATTTTGATCTAAGGTATGCGCACCGTGACGGGCGGTAGTCATGTAGACTGAACGCTTCCATGATTTGAATAAGCTGTGACGTGGCACATTGGGTCACGTGAACGTGGTATACAGGTTACATCAACACTTTCATGACATATCTTGTGGTTCGCGCTTGGGCATTGGAGATGAAGAAGACTGGAAGTCAACATGGTGTTCTGGGTCGGATGAAGAAGAAAAGAGAACATGAACGACTCCATTCTGAGAAGATGTCACCTGTGAGTCACTGAATTTCACTGCACTGTATTCACTTACACTACCGTTCAAAAGTTTGGGGTCACCCAGACAATTTTGTGTTTTCCATGAAAACTCACACTTATATTTATCAAATGAGTTGCAAAATGACTAGAAAATATAGTCAAGACATTGACAAGGTTAGAAATAAATGTTTTTTATTTGAAATAATAATTTTCTCCTTCAAACTTTGCTTTCGTCAAAGAATGCTCCATTTGCAGCAATTACAGCATTGCAGACCTTTGGCATTCTAGCTGTTAATTTGCTGAGGTAATCGGGAAAAATTTCACCCCATGCTTCCAGAAGTCCCTCCCACAAGTTGGATTGGCTTGATGGGCACTTCTTGCGTACCATACTGTCAAGCTGCTCTCACAACAGCTCTATGGGGTTGAGATCTGATGACGGCGCTGGCCACTCCATTACAGATAGAATACCAGCTGCCTGCATCTTCCCTAAATAGTTCTTGCATAATTTGGAGGTGTGCTTTGGGTCATTGTCCTGTTGTAGGATGAAATTGGCTCCAATCAAGCGCTGTCCACAGGGTATGGCATGGCGTTGCAAAATGGAGTGATAGCCTTCCTTATTCAAAATCCCTTTTACCTTGTACAAATCTCCCACTTTACCAGCACCAAAGCAAACCCAGACCATCACATAACCTCCACCATGCTTGACAGATGGCGTCAGGCACTCTTCCAGCATCTTTTCAGTTGTTCTGCGTCTCACAAATGTTCTTCTGTGTGATCCAAACACCTCAAACTTCGATTCGTCTGTCCATAACACTTTTTTCCAATCTTCCTCTGTCCAATGTCTGTGTGCTTTTGCCCATATTAATCTTTTCCTTTTATTAGCCAGTCTCAGATATGGCTTTTTCTTTGCCACTCTGCCCTGAAGACCAGCATTCCGGAGTCGCCTCTTCACTGTAGACGTCGACACTGGCGTTTTGCGGGTACTATTTAATGAAGCTGCCAGTTGAGGACCTGTGAGGCATCTATTTCTCAAAGTAGAGACTCTAATGTACTTGTCTTGTTGCTCAGTTGTGCAGCGGGGCCTCCCACTTGTCTTTCTACTCTGGTTAGAGCCTGTTTGTGCTGTCCTCTGAAGGGAGTAATACACACCGTTGTAGGAAATCTTCAGTTTCTTGGCAATTTCTCGCATGGAATAGCCTTCATTTCTAAGAACAAGAATAGACTGTCGAGTTTCACATGAAAGCTCTCTTTTTCTAGCCATTTGGAGAGTTTAATCGAACCCACAAATGTAATGCTCCAGATTCTCAACTAGCTCAAAGGAAGGTCAGTTTTATAGCTCCTCTAAACAGCAAAACTTTTTACAGCGGTGCTAACATAATTGCACAAGGGTTTTCAAGTGTTTTCTAATCATCCATTAGCCTTCTAACACAGTTAGCAAACACAATGTACCATTAGAACACTGGAGTGATGGTTGCTGGGAATGGGCCTCTATACACCTATGTAGATATTGCATTAAAAACCAGATGTTTGCTGCTAGAATAGTCATTTACCACATTAACAATGTATAGAGTGTATTTCTGATTAATTTAATGTTATCTTCATTGAAAAAAACTGTGCAAATAAGGAAATTTCTAAGTGACCCTAAACTTTTGAACGGTAGTGTATATATATTTTTTTAATTTAACTGTCCAATTGGAGGCCAGGGTTTGGTCAGATGAAGGGGGGGGGGCAAAGTATGAGGTCCAGCACGGGCCTCTACCTTGCTATGCCCCATGGAGTGAAATCTATGTTAGCGAGGAGCTGGCGTAGACTTTCACTATAATTATAACTATACCAGTTTTCTGGGGTTAATCATAATAAATTTGTTGGCTCACAGCCCCTTTGCCTTTACCACGCACCATTTCTTAAAAAGTGTGAAAACTGGCGTAGAAAGTCTCTTATGTCTCTGTGTCCTTTCCCACAAAGCAAAGTTTGAAGGAGAAAATTATTACTTCAAATAAAAATCATTATTTCTAACCTTGTCAATGTCTTGACTATATTTTCTAGTCATTTTGCAACTCATTTGATAAATATAAGTGTGCGTTTTCATGGAAAACACAAAATTGTCTGGGTGACCCCAAACTTTTGAATGGTAGTGTACATACTGCACACACTACATCTACACAATGCACACATACTTACATACTTGCCATGATTAAGAACGCAGATCGCGTTCGAAACGCGTAGGCTTGGGTATCTACCCTGACTACTTGCACCTTGGGACTGCGTCTCCCCTCCGATTTTAAGATCTTTCTTCAATAAACATGGGACTCTCATTTCCCTTTTAAATTACTATCAGCGCTGGATCATTTTTTCTCCTACATTGCTGTTCCTTACCGCGGGCCGTCGCGGGGATCCGAGTGACGCTGCTGGAGACGCAGACCGGTGAGCTGGAGGTTCTCTCCCTGTTTCTAATACATACATACATACATACAAACAAACATACTGCACACACCATCTACACACTGCATACATACCTATACATAATGCACACATGTTACATATTCACACACTGCACACATACATACATACATACATACATACATACATACTGCCCACACTGCATACATATATACTGCCCACACGCTATATATACACACACTGCACACATACATACTGCACACATACATACTGCACACACACTGCACATATATATACTGCACACATACATAAATACTGCCCACACACTACAGATACACACAATGCACATATACAGTGAAGGAAATAAGTATTTGATCCCTTGCTGATTTTGTAAGTTTGCCCACTGTCAAAAACATGAACAGTCTAGAATTTTTAGGCTAGGTTAATTTTACCAGTGAGAGATAGATTATATAAAAAAGAAAACAGAAAATCACATAGTCAAAATTATATATATTTATTTGCATTGTGCACAGAGAAATAAGTATTTGATCCCCTACCAACCATTAAGAGTTCAGCCTCCTCCAGACCAGTTACACGCTCCAAATCAACTTGGTGCCTGCATTAAAGACAGCTGTCTTAAATGGTCACCTGTATAAAAGACTCCTGTCCACAGACTCAATTAATCAGTCTGACTCTAACCTCTACAACATGGGCAAGGCCAAAGAGCTTTCTAAGGATGTCAGGGACAAGATCATAAACCTGCACAAGGCTGGAATGGGCTACAAAACCATAAGTAAGACGCTGGGTGAGAAGGAGACAACTGTTGGTGCAATAGTAAGAAAATGGAAGACATACAAAATGACTGTCAATCGACATCGATCTGGGGCTCCATGCAAAATATCACCTCGTGGGGCATCCTTGATCCTGAGGAAGGTGAGAGCTCAGCCGAAAACTACACGGGGGGAACTTGTTAATGATCTCAAGGCAGCTAGGACCACAGTCACCAAGAAAACCATTGGTAACACATTACGCCGTAATGGATTAAAATCCTGCAGTGCCCGCAAGGTCCCCCTGCTCAAGAAGGCACATGTACAGGCCCGTCTGAAGTTTGCAAATGAACATCTGGATGATTCTGAGAGTGATTGAGAGAAGGTGCTGTGGTCAGATGAGACTAAAATTGAGCTCTTTTGCATTAACTCAACTCGCCGTGTTTGGAGGAAGAGAAATGCTGCCTATGACCCAAAGAACACCATCCCCACTGTCAAGCATGGAGGTGGAAACATTATGTTTTGGGGGTGTTTCTCTGCTAAGGGCACAGGACTACTTCACCGCATCAATGGGAGAATGGATGGAGCCATGTACCGTCAAATCCTGAGTGACAACCTCCTTCCCTCCACCAGGACATTAAAAATGGCCCGTGGCTGGGTCTTCCAGCACGACAATGACCCAAAACATACAGCCAAGGCAACAAAGGAGTGGCTCAAAAAGAAGCACATTAAGGTCAAGGAGTAGCCTAGCCAGTCTCCAGACCTTAATCCCATCGAAAACTTATGGAGGGAGCTGAAGATCGGAGTTGCCAAGCGACAGCCTCAAAATCTTAATGATTTACAGATGATCTGCAAAGAGGAGTGGGCCATCATCATCAACTACTAAAAATGTCTGACTGCTGTGCTTGCCAACAAGGATTTTGCCACCAAGTATTAAGTCTTGTTTGCCAAAGGGATCAAATACTTATTTCTCTGTGCACAATGCAAATAAATATATATAATTTTGACAATGTGATTTTCTGTTTTTTTTTTTTATATAATCTATCTCTCACTGGTAAAATTATCCTAGCCTAAAAATTCTAGACTGTTCATGTCTGTGACAGTGGGCAAACTTACAAAATCAGCAAGGGATCAAATACTTATTTCCTTCACTGTACATACTGCACACACATACATACTGCACACATACATACATACATACATACATACATACATACATACATACATACTGCACACACATACATACTGCAAACACACACATACATACTCCACACATACATACATACATACATACATACTGCACACATACATTCTGCACACATACACCCATACATACTTACATATTGCACATATACATACTGCACACACATACATACTGCACACACACATACATACTGCACACATACATACTGCACACATACATACTGCCCACACTGCATACATATATACTACCCACACGCTACATATATACACACTGAACACATACATACTGCACACATACATACTGCACACACTACACATACTGCACGCATACATACATACATACATACATACATACATACATACATATTGCACATATACATACTGCACACACACACATACATACTGCACACATACATACCTATATACATACTGCACATATACATACTGCACACATACATACATACATACATACATACTGCACACACATACATACTGCAGACATACATGCATACATATATACTGCCCACACGCTACATATACACATACTGCACACATACATACTGCACACACTGCACATACACATACTGGACACATACATATATCCATATTACACATACATACTGCACATACATACATACATACATACATACATACATACTGCACACATAGATACTGCACACATCCATACTGCACACAGACACACTGAATACATACATACATACATACATGCTGCACACATACATACTGAATACATACATACATACTGCACACATACAAACATACTGCCCACACACTGCATATACACACAATGCACATATACACACTGCAAACATACACACTGCACACATACATACTGTACACATACATACTGCACACATACATACTGCATACATACATACATACATACATACTGCACACATACATACATACATACATACATACATACATACATACATACTGCACACATACATATTGCACACACGCATACTGCCCACACACTACATATACTCACACTGCACATATATATACTGCACACATACATAAATACTGCCCATGCACTACAGATACACACAATGCACATATACATACTGCACACATATACATACTGCACATATACATACATACATACATACATACACACATACATACTGCACACATACACACATAGATACTGCACACATCCATACTGCACACATACATACTGAATAAATAAATACATACATACATACATGCTGCACACATACATACTGAATAAATACATACATACATACATACTGCACACATACAAACATACTGCCCACACACTGCATATACACACAATGCACATATACACACTGCACACATACACACTGCACACATACACACTGCACACATACATACTGCACACATGCATACTGCATACATACATACATACATACATGCATACTGCCCACATACTACATATACACACATTGCACACATACATACTGCACACATACACTACACACACACTACATATATATACAAAATGCACACAAATATACACACGCACTCGCACAAATATTACATACACACACAAACTACATATACACACACATATAGAGCCATTACACACACACTACATACATACATACATACATACATACATACATACATACATTGAGTCACACTCCAGTCACCTCTTTGTCTTTAGACACATTGACACTTATCTCCTTCCTGTAGACTGCTTCTTCGGCAACTTCTGTCTCCTCTGACTTCTTCAGCATGGGGTGGTGCTCCAGTGCTGGGGGGAGGGGTGTACAGAGGGAGATTAGGAACTGAAGGGGCTATCAAGGGAGTACTGGGCTGTACAGGGTTTAGTAGACATTTTAGCAGCAGCAGCAGCTATGCAGGTCAGTGGTGCAGACACAGTGAAGGAGCCGGGTGCTGCTGACCAGGAGCGGCCGCACTGCCGACTGCAGGACATAAGGGGAGGCCGCCATGACAGGATAGGAGGTAGGGGGAAGTAAAGGGTTAATAGGTATAACGGTAGTTAAGGGAGGGATGCATAAGCGTAGTTAGGGCAGGGGCTCGGAGGGAGGAGGGGGTGAGAGTAACGGCTTCCCGCTGTTTTCCTCAGTGCGAGGGAGACAGCGAGAAGAACAACAGCAGAAGGAGTGCGCTTTTCCATTGTAATTTACTTACCGGGTGATGGCGTCTTTCGAGGGTCTGGTGGAGCGGCTCCGTGCGGCAGCGGAGTCACATGAGGACGGCTGGTTCGAGACACAGGTGACAAGGCTGGTGGGGCTGGCGGCGCCCCAGGCAGCAGGGCCCCGGCGCTCGCATCGCGCGGTGTCCAGAGAGGGGGGAGGGGCGGATCCCCTGCACTCGTCTCCCTCGTTGTCAGCTGCTGCGGTGCTGGACTTAGATGTGGGCAGCCCGCTGCTGTTCACGACTCCGGTTAGTGGGGGAAGTGATCCGGTTTCTACAGAGGGGGTGATTACTCGCAGGTCTAGGCGTACCCGCCCGCCGGCGAGACTTAGCCCGGAGGAAATCCCGCGGGCACGGCGCCGCCGGGGAAGCCCCTCCAGGGTCGCTGCAGCCCGGTCTCCAGGGAGAGCGGCATCCCCTAGGAGGTCCTGGCCTGGCAGAAATCCCCAGCCGCGGCGGTGCTTGGCGGTGAGGGGGGGGGCTGCTCCCAGTTTTCCAAATACCCCCCCTCCGTCGGGGGTGATACAGGAGATGGGCACGTCGGCAGCCCCGCATGATGAAGAGCCAATCAGGGGGCTGGCTGCTGCGAGGTTGTCTGCAGGGAGGATGGAGAGTCCTGGGGGAGGTGGAGTGCGGTCAGAGGTCTGGGTTCCGCGGATCGGGCAACAGGCGGTTGGCCCTCTCAGCATCAGGGCTCCAATGGAGGCCGGCCCTGCGAGACAATCGGGAAGAGGATCTCCGTGCCCTCACTGTGTGTGTGGGCAGCGGTCGCAGTTGACGAGGGATTTGGAAGAGGGAGAAGTCAGAGAGCATCAGCGCGGTCAAGTTAGTCCGGCTGGCGGGATCACAGCGCCTGAGCAGCCAGGTGGGTGTTCATCTTATATCTCTGTTCATAATGCTGGTTTGTCGGGGGGTGCAAGGGTCGTGTCGAGCAGCGCGGCCGATGGCGGGACTTCTGGGGGGAATGTTAGTGGTTTCGCGGATTTGGTAGGTTGTTTGCACGAGCTGGTGAATAAGTTAGATAAGTCACAGGCGTCGGTATCGGCGGGAGTGGCTCCGGTGGCGGTTTGGGGGACGGCAGCGCTGGGGGCAGGGCAGCCACTGGTGGGGTTGCAAGCTGGTGGCTCCGGGGGGGCCGTAGCGGTGTCGGTACAGACGGAGGTGGCGCAAGAAGGCGATAGAGTACGTTTGGATGATAGAGCGCGGGGTGAAGTCTATGTGTGTTTCGAGGGTCCGTTGGGGGCGCATTTAAAACAGGAGGTTCGCGAGCGCATTTGGAAGGACGAATATGTGGAAATATTTTCTCTCCTTCCTTTGGCGAAATTTAATTTGGATAAAGGAAAAAGGGACGAGAGTAAAAAGGAGGAGGAGGAACGGCGGCGTTATCGTCTTATTCCACAAACGTTTGTGAATTGGCTTCAGGCGTTTGCAATATTGGCTAGTGTGGTGGGGGAAAAAGCTCCAGAACATTGCTCTGCCCTTTTCTGTTACATGGACGCTATTGGGGAGGCGCATCGGGTTTATGGCGGTATGGCATGGTTGCGTTACGATGAGCAGTTTCGGCAGCGGAAGGCGGTGCGACCCAGCATTAGATGGGATCAGAAAGATATCGCGTTGTGGTTGCGGGTGACTGCTCCGGTTAAGCTGGGACAGTCCTTTCCAGGGAGCGGGGGATCTGCAGGGCAGGTCGGACAGTCTGGTCAGAGTTCCGGTTCAAAACTTGGTTTCTGTTGGCAATTTAACGACGGCCAATGTAAATTTGGGGCCACGTGCAAGTTCAAACACGTGTGTTCCCATTGCAGCGGGACGTCTCATGGTGCGTCAAAATGCTTACGAAAAGGAAAAAGGGGAGGGGTTTCGGGGGGGGGCAGCTGGTCAAGGGAGTGACACCGGTGAGTTTAGCAAGGATGGCCCCCTTTCTAAGTAATTATCCGGATAGGGCTGGGGCAAAGTTGCTTGAGGACGGTTTTAGTTGTGGTTTTGTGATTCCTGCTCCCCCGTATGATATTCCGGTCACTCATAGGAATCTTAGGTCCGCGTATCAACACGCAGGGGTGGTTACCGAGAAATTGCGGAAAGAGGTTAGTTTGGGCCGCATGGCGGGTCCTTTTGTAGAACCCCCGGTGGATGACTTGGTGGTGTCTCCTTTGGGGGTTGTGCCTAAGCGTGAGCCTAACAAGTTTCGTTTGATACACCATTTGTCTTTTCCCCGGGGTGCATCGGTGAACGATGGAATTGATCCAGAGTTGTGTTCAGTGGTGTACGCGTCTTTTGATAAGGCAGTGGTGTTGGTTAGGGAAGCGGGGGAAGGTGCCTTGATGGCAAAAACGGATATTGAAGCGGCGTTTCGGTTACTGCCGGTTCACCCAATGAGCCAACGGTTGTTGGGTTGTTTTTGGGAAGGGGAATTTTTTGTGGATCGTTGTTTGCCGATGGGTTGTTCTTTGTCGTGCGCGTATTTTGAGGCATTTAGTTCATTTTTGGAATGGGTAATACGGGAGGTCGCAGGTGTGAAGTCTGTCATTCATTACCTGGATGATTTTTTGTGTGTTGGCCCGGGTGGTTCAACAGTGTGCGCAAATATTTTGTATGCCTTACAGGGGGTCATGAGGGACTTTGGAGTCCCGTTGGCTCCGGACAAGACGGAGGGTCCGGTTACTGTTATTCGTTTTCTAGGTATAGAAATTTATTCGGTCTTGATGGAATGTAGACTACCTGAAGACAAATTGACAGGGCTTCGGTCGGAAGTTCAGGCATTGGCTCGGCTTAAAAAGGTTACGTTGCGTAGTTTGCAATCAGTATTGGGGAAGTTAAACTTCGCGTGTCAGATCATGCCCATGGGCAGAGTGTTTAGTAGGCGTCTGGCGGCGGCGACAGCCGGGGTGTTGGCACCGCATCATTTTGTGAGATTGAGTGGTGAGCACCGGGCGGATTTGGGCGTGTGGCATCAGTTTTTGGGCCAATATAACGGGCGGTCACTTTGGATGGACGGGGCTATGGATTCAGTGGATTTAGATTTGTTTACGGATGCGGCTGGAGGGGGCGGATTTGGAGCTTATTGTGGTGGCCAGTGGTGCGCCGGAGGGTGGCCAGATACCTGGGTTGACAACGGTTTGACGAAAAACTTGGCCTTACTCAAGCTGTTCCCTATTGTGGTCGCGGTGACCATTTGGGGGGACAGGCTCAGGAACAAGAAGATTCGTTTTCACTGTGATAACTTAGGGGTGGTATTTGCTATCAATAATATCTCGGCGTCATCGCCTCCAGTGGTGCAACTGTTACGACACTTGGTGCTAGTATGTTTGTCTTTAAATGCTTGTGTGGTGGCGGTGCATGTTCCAGGGATTGAAAATTGTGTTGCTGATGCCCTTTCTCACTCGCAGTGGGACCGTTTTCGTCAGCTGGCGCCAGGAGCGGATCGGATCGGCATGGTTTGTCCGGATCATCTCTGGGAGTTGGTTTCGCTGCGGCAGAAGCATTGATCGAGCGATCTCTGGCGAGCTCTACGTGGGCATCATACAGGGCTGGCTGGGCTCAATGGGAGCTTTGGCTGAGATCCCTAGGTGACGTCCGGTCTGACCGGGACAGACTGGTGGCTTTGTTGTACTGGTTGGGGGACGCTTATGAGTCAGGTGTGTCTGTATCCAAAGTGAACAAGTTTGTGTCCGCAGTGGCGTTTGGTTTGAAACTGCATGGATTGGTGGATGTGACTAAAGAGTTTTTAGCGGTACAAGCTTTGAAAGGGGTTCGCAGGGGGAGAGTGTCGGTGGATCGGCGGCGGCCGGTTTCTTTTCAGATTCTTCGCCTGCTGGGATCGGCGGTGGAAGGGGTTTGTAGTTCGGGTTTCGAAGTCCGATTGTTCCGCCTGGCGTTTTCGTTAGCCTTTTTCGGGGCGTTCAGAATTGGCAAACTGGTGTCGCCAAGTGTTTCACGGGCGGGCGGTATAGCTTTGGATGATGTGGAATTGTTCGGTGACAGGGTGGAGATTGTGCTGCGTAGGTCAAAAACTGACATAACGGGCAAGGGTAGGCGGATAGTGTTGTTCGCGTTAGAGGGTTCGGTGATGTGCCCGGTACATTGTGTGGCTGCGTTTGGGGGGGAAAGAGGGTTAACGGGGGTTCCGTTGTTACGACATGAGGACGGGTCATTTCTATCTAGATTCCAGTTTAGTGCGGTGTTCAAGCGCTGTTTGATTACAATCGGGGTTCAGGAGACTGAGTATTCCTCACATTCATTTCGAATTGGCGCGGCGACGGAGGCGGTGAGATGGGGGTTGGATGAAGCGGGGGTGAGGCGCATCGGGAGGTGGGAGTCTAACCGTTTTCGTACCTACGTGCGTCCTCATCTGCTTTAACAGGGCTCAATTATTACTGAAGTGGAGGTGTGAGTCAGAAAATGGAGTGCGGATGGGATTGTAAGATTTGTGTTTTTCTCTTTTTTCAGGTTTACGCCCTTGTCTGGTCTGGATCTTGGGGCATTCTTTTGTTTACTGGGGCGTTCTGAGGGCAGATGTTCGTCCTGATGGCCGCCAACTGAGGATTCCGCGGGAAGAGGCTGTCCTGCACTGGTTGGGTTTTAGGGGAATGGTCTGGGCTAGGGTGGTACAGGAAGTACAAATATATACCCAGTTAGACCGGGTTCCCGACATTTTAGTGTTGCATGTGGTCGGAAATGATTTAGGGGTGCGCCGTTTTCGTGATCTGATTAGGGACATTAAGCACGACTTGTTGTGCTTATGGGCATTGCACCCGAGATTATTGATAGTCTGGTCGGACATTGTGCCGAGAAAGTCGTGGCGTTTGGCTCGATCGGTTGAAAGGTTGAATAAGGCCAGAATAAAAGTTAATAGGGCGGTGTCAGCTTTTGTGGCAAAGCATGGTGGAGTAGTGGTCAGGCACAGGGACCTGGAAGCCGGTGTGGGGTGTTACTGGAGACATGATGGGGTGCACCTGAATGAGGTTGGGATGGATATATGGAGTTTGGCCCTGGCAAAAGGAATCGAAAGAGGGGTGTTAGTGTGGAGGAGCTCATGGGCTTGAGGTGGTCAAGGCACATTTCGCAGTGGCGTGGGGAGTCCTTGAGGTTGGTCAGTAAAACTGGTGGGGGAGGTCGCATCAGGGGTATGCGTCCCCCAAAATATGTGGAAGGCTTCTTAGGGTGTTACCCCTTTGAAGTGCTTTATGGAAAAAGCCATCTGCAAGTGAGCGGTGCTTTCGAGCCGGGTTACGGCTGGAGGTAAAAACAAGTGGTGGTGGCAGATGGCTAGTTGGTTTCGATTTGGCGGTAACCTCAAGGGCTTCCCTGGTCATGTTGTTATTTATGTTGACCCTGTTAAGGGTTTTTTGTGATGTGTTTTTTGGAAGAATTCCAATTCTGGGGAATTCTTGGGTGTTTTATAATATTTGGGTTATAAAATTTTATTTGCATAAAATTTATAATAAATGGCTGCTGTGGCCATTAAAATCCAACCTCGGTGTCATGTGTGTTATTCTGGAGGCTAAAGAAGGTACGGTTCACTCTACTCTACTTATCCAAGTCAAGGAGCGGCCGCACTGCCGACTGCAGGACATAAGGGGAGGCCGCCATGACAGGATAGGAGGTAGGGGGAAGTAAAGGGTTAATAGGTATAACGGTAGTTAAGGGAGGCATGCATAAGCGTAGTTAGGGGAGGGGCTCGGAGGGAGGAGGGGGTGAGAGTAACGGCTTCCCGCTGTTTTCCTCAGTGCGAGGGAGACAGCGAGAAGAACAACAGCAGAAGGATTCCCACCCACCCGCCCTTTATTTTCGGTTTTGCATGAAGATGTGTGATCAGGAGGGTGTATGGTGAATGATATAGGGGGGAATATGTTGTCACGGTGGCTGGCGTGGGGAGTCCTTGAGGTTGGTCAGTAAAACTGGTGGGGGAGGTCGCATCAGGGGTATGCGTCCCCCAAAATATGTGGAAGGCTTCTTAGGGTGTTACCCCTTTGAAGTGCTTTATGGAAAAAGCCATCTGCAAGTGAGCGGTGCTTTCGAGCCGGGTTACGGCTGGAGGTAAAAACAAGTGGTGGTGGCAGATGGCTAGTTGGTTTCGATTTGGCGGTAACCTCAAGGGCTTCCCTGGTCATGTTGTTATTTATGTTGACCCTGTTAAGGGTTTTTTGTGATGTGTTTTTTGGAAGAATTCCAATTCTGGGGAATTCTTGGGTGTTTTATAATATTTGGGTTATAAAATTTTATTTGCATAAAATTTATAATAAACGGCTGCTGTGGCCATTAAAATCCAACCTCGGTGTCATGTGTGTTATTCTGGAGGCTAAAGAAGGTACGGTTCACTCTACTCTACTTATCCAAGTCATGTACAGCTGCTGGGTAGAGATGAGCGAACCGGGACAACCGAACCCGGTTTCGGTCCGAACTTCCGGAAAAGTTCGGTTCGCAGCGAATCCGAACTTCACCGGGTTCTCCGAACCCGTTTTGACCGAACCCGGTCAAAAACATTATACAAATCGGCAGCCACTTATCTCTATCAATCACTGATAGAGAAAAGAGGCTGCTGATTAAAAATAAAATAAAAAGCATTTCATACGTACCCGGTCGTTGTCTTGGTGACGAGTCCCTCTTCTTCCTCCAGTCCGACCTTTTCTGACGCGGCAGCCTGTGATTGGCTGCAGAGGCCTCTGCAGCCTGTGATTGGCTGCAGAGGCCGCGGCAGTCTGTGATTGGCTGCAGCGCTCACATGGGCTGCATCGTCATCAAGGAATGTCGGGCCGGATGTCGAGAGGGACGCTTCACCAAGGCAACGGCCAGGAGACCGGACTGGAGGAAGCAGGGAGTTCCCGGTAAGTATGAACGTCTTTTTTTTTACAGGTACTGTGATCGGTAGTCACTGTCCAGGGTACTGAAACAGTTACTGCCGATCAGTTAACTCTTTCAGCACCCTGGACAGTGACTATAGGGTATGTGCACACACACTAATTACGTCCGTAATTGACGGACGTATTTCGGCCGCAAGTACCGGACCGAACACAGTGCAGGGAGCCGGGCTCCTAGCATCATAGTTATGTACGATGCTAGGAATCCCTGCCTCTCTGCAGGACAACTGTCCCGTACTGTAATCATGTTTTCAGTACGGGACAGTAGTTCCACGGAGAGGCAGGGACTCCTAGCATCGTACATAAATATGATGCTAGGAGCCCGGCTCCCTGCAGTGTGTTCGGTCCGTTACTTGCGGCCGAAATACGTCCGTCAATTACGGACGTAATTAGTGTGTGTGCACATACCCTTACTGACGTCGCCTAGCAACGCTGCCGTGATGACGGGTGCATACATGTAGCCACCGGTCAGTACGGGGCCTCATGCACACGACCATAAAAACACCCGTTATCACGGGTCGTAATTACGACCCGACATAGCGGGCCCATAGACTTCTGTTAGCCACGGGTACCTTCCCGTTTTCTCACGGGAAGGTGCCCGTGCCGTTAAAAAGATAGAACATGTTCTATTTTTTTATTTTACGGGCCGTGCTCGTAATTACGACTTGTAACTACGAGCACGGCCGGCCGGCCACGGGCAGCCGGCCGCTTTTGCGAACCGTGCTGTCATTATAATTATAGCAGCACGGCCCGTAAAATAGAAAAATAGAAGATGTTCTATTTTTTTAACGCCACGGGCACCTTCCCGTGAGAAAACGGAAAGGTACCCGTGGGTAACAGAAGTCTATGAGCCCGTTATTGCGGGTCGTAATTACGACCCGCAATAAAGGGTGTTTTTACGGTCGTGTGCATAATCGGAGCACGACTCGGAAAAACGAACGGCTCATCTCCTGAAATACACTGTGCTGCCTTAAACTCTGTGGACAGGTCAGGATCCTGTTTCTTTTAAATGCTGCTAGGGAACCCGCTCGATCCACTATATAAGGCTACGCTACAGTGCAGCATTTAAAAGAAACAGGATCCTGACCTGTCCACAGAGTTTAAGGCAGCACAGAGTATTTCAGGAGATGAGTGTGCAGATTCAGTGCTGCTGTGAACTCTGCTCTTACCATTACGTAGCTCTCAGTCTGTTACCTCTCCTCCACTCCTGTCCTCAAGAACACCTTCACATGATTGGCAAGTCACCACGTAATGGTAAGAGCAGAGTTCACAGCAGCACAGAGTATTTCAGGAGATGAGCGTGCGGATCTTGTGCGTGGTGGTGACTTGCCAATCATGTGAACGTGTTATAGAGGACAGGAGTGGAGGAGATGTAACAGACTGAGCTACGTAATGGTAAGAACAGAGTTCACAGCAGCACGGAGTATTTCAGGAGAGGAGCGTGCAGATTCAGTGCTGCTGTGAACTCTGCTCTTACCATTACGTAGCTCAGTCTGTTACCTCTCCTCCACTCCTGTCCTCAATAACACCTTCACATGATTGGCAAGTCACCACCCCGCACAAGATCCGCACGCTCATCTCCTGAAATACTCTGTGCTGCTGTGAACTCTGCTCTTACCATTACGTGGTGACTTGCCAATCATGTGAAGGTGTTCTGGAGGACAGGAGTGGAGGAGAGGTAACAGACTGAGAGCTACGTAATGGTAAGAGCAGAGTTCACAGCAGCACTGAATCTGCACGCTCATCTCCTGAAATACTCTGTGCTGCCTTAAACCATATGGACAGGTCAGGATCCTGTTTCTTTTAAATGCTGCACTGTAGCGCAGCCTTATATAGTGGATCGAGCGGGTTCCCCAGCAGCATTTAAAAGAAACCGTGTTTGTGTATGTGTGTGTTTGTGTATATATGTGTGTTTGGGTATGTGACTTTGTCTGTTTTTGTTTTTATATGTGTGTTTGTGTATATGTGTGTGTATATATGGGTGTGTTTGTGTATATGTGTTTGTGTATATGTTTGTGTATATATGGGTGTATTTGTGTATATGTTTGTGTATAGATGTTTGTGTGTGTTTTTGTATATGTGTGTGTTTGTGTATATGTGTGTATATGGGTGTGTTTGTGTGTATATATGGGTGTGTTTGTGTATATGTGTGTTTGGGTATGTGTGTTTTTGTTTGTATATGTGTTTGTGTATATGTGTTCGTGTATGTGTGTGTATAACTGTGTGTGTGTGTGTTTGGATATGTGTGTTTTTGTTTGTATATGTGTGAGTTCGTGTATATGTGTGTGTGTTTGTCTGTTTATGTGTGTGTGTGTGTGTGTGTGTGTGTGTGTGTGTGTGTGTGTGTGTGTGTGTGTGTGTGTATATCTTGTTGTGTTTGTGTATATATGTGTGTGTCTGTGTATGGTTGTTTGTTTTTGTGTAGGTGAGTAGAAGTATTGGTATTGTTCACATTGATAACTGTTTTTTTATGTTGTTGCAGATTTTGATGTACCGATTGGACTACATCTTCGATTCATTGGACTACTGCGTAGATCTACGTTTTTTCAAATTTTAATTAAATGGTTAACGAGGGTTTTGTTGGGGATTTCTTATTTCAATAAAAAAGAATTGTCTTTGTGTTTTTTTTAAAACTTTATTAGTGCCTAGATAATGGCAGTTGGCTGATTGACAGCGTCCATTATTAAGGCGGTACTTAGTGTTAGCCGGTGCAGAGGCTAGCACTAACCACCCATTATTACCCTGGTACCCACCACCACCAGGGGTGCCGGGAAGAGCTTGGTACGATCCAGTACCCGACCATCTGTTGTGATGGTCGGGTACTGGGGCGGCCGTAGGCTGGTATTATGAGGCAGGGAAGGGCCAAAATCAGTGGACCTTCCCACCCTTGTAATGCTAGGCTGCTGCTGCTGTGTTGTATCGGGCTGGTTATAAAAATGGGGGGGACCCCCACGTAGTTTTTTTTTTTGAATTTAACAAATTTAGCAATAGACGGGTCCCCCACATTTTTAATAACCAGCCATATACAAGGCCGCAGTAGTCTGTCATTGCATTGGTGGGAAGGGCCACTGGTTTTGTCCATTCCCAGGCTAATAACACTGTGTTGTATGTGGCTGGTTATGATAAATTGGGTGGAACCCCATGTCTTTTTAAAAAAAAAAATTTAAATAAATAAATAATTTAAAAAAATGACGTGGGGTCCCCCCACTTTTATAACCAGCCAGATACAACACAGCAGCAGCAGCCTAGCATTACAAGGGTGGGAAGGTCCACTGTTTTTGGCCCTTCCCAGCCTCATGATACCAGCCTGCGGCCGCCCCAGAGCCCGACCATCACAACAGTTGGTCGGGTACTGGATCGTACCTGGCTCTTCCCGGCACCCCTGGTGGTGGTGGGTACCGGGGTAATAATGGTGGTTAGTGTTAGCCTCTGCACCGGCTAACACTAAGCCTCGCCTTAGTAATGGATGTTGTCACTCAGACAGCGGCCATTACTAAAGTGGTAGTAATAAAATTTGAAAAGAAAAAGACAAAGATATAGATAAAATATTTTATTGAAATAAAGCACCCCCAACACAACCCTCATTAACCATTTTATTGTAGAAAAAAAAACGTCATCTAAGTAGTCCTCGAAACCGACGTAGTCCAAACACCAAACCTGTAAAAAAAAAATGAAATAAAACATGTCGTAGGCTTAGATTCAGTTTAATGTGTGATACTGACTGTTATACCATGTATAGAAGCCTGCCACGAAGTTGACTTAGATACAGGGCGCCAGCAGACAGTATCATACATGGCCATACAGACATATATACAAACATACATACAAGCATGCACATATATACATGCAAATATACATACATGCAAACATACACACATATATACATGAAAACTATCATACATACAGGCATACACACACACATGAAAACATACATACATACAAACAAACATGCAAAGATACATACATACATATATACAAGCATGCACAAATATACATGCAAACATAAATACATGCAAACATAATTACATACATGCACATATATATAAACATACATGCAAACATACATGCAAAAATAAAAACATGCAAACATACATACATGCACATATATACATACATACATGACAACATACATACAAACATACATGACAACATACATACATGCAAACATACATACATGCAAACATACACACATGCAAACATATATACATGCAAATATACATACAAACATGCACATGTATACATACATGCCAACATACATGCAAACATACATGCACATATATACATACATACATGACAACATACATACATGCAAATATATACATGCAAATATACATACATACACACATGCACATATATACATACATGCCAACATACATACATACATATATATATATATATATATATATATACACACATGCAAATATACATACAAACATGCATACATACATACATGCAAACATACATTCATGCAAACACACATACATGCAAACATACATACATACATTCATGCAAACATACATACAAATATACATACACACATGCACATATATACATACATGACAACATACATACATACATGACAACATACATGCAAAAATACATACATGCAGACATACACACATGCAAACATACATACATACATGCAAATATATACATGCAAATATACATACAAACATGCACATATATACATACATGCCAACATACATGCACAGATATACATACATACATACATACATGACAACATACATACATACATACATACATACATACATACATACATGCCAACATACATACATGCCAAAAAATAATAATAATACGTTCATACTTACTTTCCTCCTGTCCGGCCTCCAGCGATGACGTTTCATCCATGTCGCCGCTGCAGCCTGTGATTGGCTGCAGAGGCGGTCACGTGGGATGAAGCGTCATCCTGACGTGCGTGACCGCCACTACAGCCTGTGATTGGCTGCAGCGGCGAAAGGGATGAAACGTCATCGCTGGAGGCCAGACAGGAGGAAAGTAAGTACGAACGTATAATTTTTATTTTTTTATTACATTTAAATTGTATTTTCCGCGCGCCGAGCATGTACTGTGAAGGTTGCTGAAAGAGTTAGAGCAGCCCATTAACTCTATCAGCACCCCGGACAGTAGCATGCTCGGCGCACGGAAGTGACAGGTTCGGTCAGAACTAGTTCGGTCCGAACCTAACTTTTTTGTGAAATTCGGCGAACTAGCCGAACCTAACTTTTGATAAGTTCGCTCATCTCTACTGCTGGGCAGTGAATTAGATACAGAGCAAGACACCGGGCAGGGGCTTCACATATCAGCAGTACAAGCTGAAGTAACGGCAGCCCAGCGTCCTGCTCTGCATAGATTCTCCTGTGTCACCTGTCAGGTCCCAGCCAAGCCGCACTCTCTCCGCTGTCGGATTTCCTCCTCTCCGTTGTCCTCTCTGGCGGGTAGGAGGCTCCTGCTAGTACTACAGACCAGACGTGGTGCGCGGAGGCTGGGAAGGCTGCTAACAATGTTCTACATGAGAGGTCATCACGCAGCCACAACTGGCATATGTGCAGCTCCTTGCACAACAAAAAAATATAGAAATCACGGACGCATTCTTTTTATTCCGGACAGTTGCCAAAAGTCCTCTCATTTCACGGACTGTCCATGAATTTCACGGACTGTCCATATATGGACAGTGATGCCGTGATGACAGCAGCGACAGCACCCGGCGGCCGAGTGGGCCCCCCCAAGGGTAATGGGCCCTGGAACTTGCCCGGGTTCGCAGGGTGCTGACGACGGCCCTGACTATACCCACACATATATAAACACACACAGAGGCATAAATATATATACACTAACATAGAGACATATGTACACATATACACACACATACTGGAACATACACACACACACACACACACACACACACACACACACACACACACATACATACAACACACATAGCAGAGGTCGTAGCTAGGTTCTCCAGTACCCGGGGCAAAGATTCAGTTTGGCGCCCCCCCAACCTCTTTCCCGACATCTCCTTCCACCCTCGCCATGTTTGTTTTTTCTACCAATCAATGACGTGTCATTTATTTTCCAAATTTTTTTTATGTAACCCGAGCATAAAAACATTTGTACATTTTACAAGCAATATAGTTCTATACACAACACCAGAACCAAGCTCATTACATATGTACAATTCCAGAACAAATCTCATTAGATATATACAGAACCAGAACCAAGCTCAGTACATGAATACAGGACCAGAACAAAGCTCAGTACAAATACATTTCAGTACAGAGATCATTTGCAAAGTCAGGTTAGCAGCTTCCAGTATGACCAGAATTATGGTAATCATATTCTGGGAGTTGCTTATACCCCAAAAAATAGTACCCTCCACCATCTGTAAAGATCATACAGTAATAATTAGGCTTCGTTCTCACCTGCATCGTGGTTCCGTTCATGGGTTCCGTCAGACCTTTCCGTCAGGGGAACCTACGAACGGAAACCAAACGGAAACCATAGCATTCTGTTACCATTTCAATGGTAACGCTTCCGTTGCTAATGGTTTCTGTTTGTCTCCGTTTCACAAGGTTTTCGTTTTATTGGCGGTATCAATAGAGTAGTCGACTGTATCCACCTATAATCTATCACATCTAACTTAGATGTGATGTATTACAGGTGGATCCAGCATGTCAGACATACAGGACACACAGGACCCGCTGACACTGAACCCATCAGTCCCACAGACCTGACAAGTTCAGGATTCAGCGTAGGATACAGCTTCTCTGTATACAGGTAACAGAGCAGCTGTATCTCAAAAAGTAAAAAGATTTTTTAATAAAAACTAATTATAAAGTTGCACAAAACACACTGACTGACATTTAAAAAAAAAAAAAGTTTCAAAAGGTGTTCATAACCTTTAACCCCTTCCCGACATTTGCCGTAAATGTACGTCATGGAAAGCATTGACTTCCCGCATCTTGCCGTACATATACGCCGAATGTTTGGGACCGGCTCAGAAGATGAGCTGGTGCCATCATCACCGGATCTCAGCTGTATCTAACAGCTGACATCCGGCTGTAACGGCGGGGACCGAAATTAGCTTTGATCCCCGCCATTAACCCCTTAAGTGCAGCGCTCAAATCGCTGCACTTAAGGTGTTTGCAGCTCATCGGAACCCCAGTAATGAAATTGCCGGGGTTACGGTGGCTGCAATGGCAACCGGAGGCCTAATACTGGCCTCCCGGTCTGCCTAGCACCGAAGCCGGTCAAGATCCGCCCGGCGGCGGAGCCTGATCGGCTTCCGTAGCTGCCGGCAAGATGGCGCCGGGTCAGGAGCTGATCCGGCGTCATCAGCGGTGGAAGTCAGCTGTACTGTACAGCTGACATCCACCTGTAATGGCAGGAACCGGAGCTAGCTCCGATCCCTGCCATTAACCCCTTCGATGCAGCAATCGAAAGCGATTGCTTCATCGTAGCGGTTACTAGCAGATCGCCAGCCCTGACAGGCAATCAGGACTGGCGACTGCTGTTATGGCAACAGGAGACACAATGGTCTCCTGCTCTGCCATTACGGAAGCCGATTTAGGCCCCGCCGGGAGGCGAAGCCTAATCGGCTTGCTGTCAGTGAATGACTGACAGATCTAATACATTGCACTACATAGGTAGTGCAATGTATTAGAAAAAAAAAAATCTGACCGTTGGACCTTCAAGTCCCCTAGTGGGACTTGAGAAAAAGTGTAAAAAAAGTATAAAAAAGTGTAAAAAAAAGTGCAAATAATAAAAGTTTGAAAACAATAAAAGTTTCAAGTAATCAAATAAAACACAATCCCCCTTTTACTCTTATCAAGTCCTTTATTATTGAAAAATAATAATAAACCATATGTATTTGATATTGCCGCGACCGTAACGACCGGAGGTATCAAAATATTATATTATTTATTGCACGCGGTGAACAGCGTAAAAAAAAAAATTTTAAAAACGTTACCAGAGTTTCTGTTTTTTTGTCACTTTGCCCTACAAATGTTAGAATAAAAAGTGATCAAAAAGTCGCACGTATCCAAAAATGGTACCTATAAAAACTATAGCTCGTCTCGCAAAAAACAAGCCCTCATACACCTCCGTCGACAAAAAAATTAAAAAGTTATGGTTCTCACAACTTGGCGACAGAAAAAATACATTCTTTTTACAAAAGTAATTTTATTGTGCAAAAAGTTGTAAAACATAAAAAAGTCCTATAAATTAGGTATCGCCGGAATCGTACTGACCCGCAGAATAAAGTTAACAAGTAATTTATAACGCATGGTGAACGCTGTATAAAAAAAAAGACAAAAGCTGTGCCAGAATTGCGTTTTTTTGTTTACCTGGCCTTCCAAAAAATAGGATAAAAGGTGATCAAAAAGTTGCATGTACCCCAAAATGGTACCAATAATAACTACAGCTCGTCCCGCAACAAACCAGCCCTCATACCGCTACGTCTATGAAAAATAAAATTAGTTATGGCTCCAATAAGTCAGGAAATAAAAAAATATGCAGTTGTGCCCGAGGGGAACATTTCTTCTGTTTGAAGAGGCGATTTATCAAGGACCTAAAATTAGGGAACCAGGAAAGGGAGGGCCCAAACATATCCGCTGGAAGCGACGGTGCCCGTATTATACCAGGACAACACTTCCTAGCAAAATTCCCCAAACTACAAAGGCGCGGAGTGTGGATCAAAAGGGGGATAATAAAGGACGCCATATATCAGTGCGACACTGGCCTGTGCAGAAAGGATTGTGTCACAGCGTAACACACATCTATGGATCATTTTATTGTTTTTTTTTACCCCATTATTATACCACCTGACTATGCCCCTTATATACTCCGCCCGGCTTACATATGCCCTACATTATAAACGGAAACACCAGTAAGACTCCAAACAAAACTACTACCAAGCAAAATCCACGCTCCAAAAGCCAAATGGCGTTTCCTCCCATCTGAACCCTACAGCGTCCCCAAAACAGCAGTTTCCTTCCACATATATGGCACCGTCATACCCGGGAGAACCCTTTTAGCAATTTTTGGGGTGTGTGTCTCCAGTGGCATAAGCTGGGCACGACATATTTGCCACTGAATGGCATATCTAGGGAAAAATATAAATTTTTAATTTGCACCATCCACAGCGCATTCATTTATGGAAAAGACCTGTGGGGTGAAAATGCTCACTACACCCCTTAATAAATGCATTGAGGGGTGCAGTTTCCATAATGGGGTCACTTCCCAGGGGTTTATTTTTATTATTTCACATCTGAGCCTCTGCAGTTGTGAACCAATACTTTGTAAATCGCCAAATTAGGCCTCAATTTTACATGGTACGCTTTCACTCCTGAGCCTGGTCGACTGTCCAGGCAAGAGATTAGGGCCACATGTAGGGTGTTTCTAAAACCAGGAAACCCAGCATAATAATTAGAGAGCTGTCTTGTTATGGTGGCACAAGCCGGGCACCACATATTGTCCACATATCTGTGGAAAAAATCCCATTTTCACTCTGCAACATCGAGTTCACACTAATTTCTACAAAACACCTGCAGGGTTAACATGCTCACTACACCCCTAGGTAAATGCATTGAGGGGTGTAGTTTCCAAAATTGGGTCGCTTCTGGGGGGTTTCCACTGTTTTGGGCCCACAGGCGCCCAGAAACCAATCCAGCAACATCTGCACTCCAAATGGTGGTCCTTCCCTTCTGAGCCCTGCCGTGTGCCCAAACAGCAGTTTATGACCACATATGGGGTATTGCCGTACTCGGGAGAAATTGCTTTACAAATGTTGGGTTCTTTTTTTTCCTTTATTTGTTGTGAAAATGAAAAAATTTGCGCTAAAGCTACGTCTTATTGAAGAAAAAGGATTGTTTTTATTTTCACTGCCCAATTCTAATAAATTCTATGAAACATCTGTGGGGTCAAAATGCTCACTACGCCCCTAGATAAATTCCTCAAGAGGTGTAGTTTCCTAAATGGTGTCACTTTTTGGGCGTTTTCATTGTTTTTTCCCCTCAGGGGCTTTGCAAATGTGACATGGCCGCCGCAAACTATTCCTGCTCAATGTGATCTCCAAAAGCCAAATAGCGCTCTTTCCTTTCTAAGCCAAGCCGTGTCTTTAAACAGCCGTTAATTACCACATGTGGGGCATTGTTTTACTCGGGAGAAATTGCTTTACAAATTTTGTGGTGCTTTTTCTCCTTCAGTCCTTGTGGAAATGAGAAAAAATTAGCTAAACCTTCATTTTCTTTGAAAAAATTTAGATTGTCATTTTCAGGGCCTACTTCCAATAATTTATGCAAAAATTATGTTGGGTCAAAACGCTCACTATACCCCTAGATAATTTCCTCAATGGGTGTAGTTTCCAAAATGGGGTCACTTGTGGGGGGTTTCCACTGTTTTGTCCCCTCAGGGGATTTGTAAATGTGACATGGCCTCCGCAAACCATTCCTGCTAAACTTGAGCTCCAAAAGCCAAATAGCGCTCTTTCCCTTCTCAGCCCTTCTCTAACCGTTTATTACCACATGTGGGGTATTGTTTTACTCGGGAGAAATTGCTTTACAAATTTTATGGTGCTTATTCTCCTTTAGTCCTTGTGGAAATGAGAAAAAAAAATCGCTAAACCTACATTTTATTTGAAAAAATGTCGATTTTAATTTTCACGTCCTACTTCCAATAATTTCTGTAAAAAAACTGTGCGGTCAAAATGTTCACTGTACCCCTAGATAATTTCCTTGAGGTGTGTAGTTTCCCAGATGGGGTCACTTTTGGGGGATTTTGACTGTTTTGGCACCGCAAGAGCCCTTCAAACCTGACATGGTGCCTAAAATTTATTCTAACAAAAATAAGGCCCCAAAATCCTCTAGGTGCTCCTTTGCTTCTGAGGCCGATGCTTCAGTCTATTAGCATGCTAGGGCCACATGTGGGATATTTCCTAAAACTGCATAAACTGGGCAACAAATATTGAGTTGCATTTCTCTGGTAAAACCTTCTGTTTTATAAAAAAAATTGTACTAAAAATTTATTTCTGCCAAAAAATATGAAATTTGTACATTTCACCTCTACTTTGCTTTAATTCCTGTGACATGTGTAAAGGGTTAAGACATTTTCTAAATGCTGTTTTGAATACTTTGAGGGGTGAAGTTTTTAAAATGGGGTGAATTTTTGGGGGTTTCTAATATATAAGGCCCTCAAAGCCACTTCACTGCTGAACTGGCCCCTGTAAAAATGGCCTTTTGAAATTTTCTTGAAAATGTGAGAAATTGCTGCTAAAGTTCTAAGCCTTGTGATGTCATAGAAAAATAAAAGGATGTTCAAAAAACAATGCCAATCTAAAGTAGACATATGGGGGATGTTAGTTAGCAACAATTTTGTGTGTTATAACTGCCTGTCTTACAAGCAGATACATTTAAATTGAGAAAAATGCTAATTTTTGCAATTTTTCGCTAAATGTTGGTGTTTTTCACAATTAAATACTGAACATATCAAGCAAATTTTGCCAGTAACTTAAAGTCCAATGTGTCACGAGAAAACAATCTCAGAATCGCTTGGATAGGTGAAAGCATTCCGGAGTTATTACCACATAAAGTGACACATGTCAGATTTGAAAAATGAGGCTCTGTCAGGAAGGTCAAAAGTGGCTAAAGAGGGAAGGGGTTAATGCAAACAATCAGATCGTAAAAACCATTGTCCGGTAAAACATGCAGCACATGCAGTTTTATCAAAAGGTGCAGTTTTTAAATGATTGTTAATGTCTGCAAAAAACTCCATGGACATTAACAATCATTTGAAAACTGTGCTGACTCGTGGGAATGCAACATGTTGACGTGGTTTGCAGCTGTATCGTTGTAAGACAGCAGCTACTATATGTATATACTGTACGGGTATGTTCATGCAAGGCAGATACGCTGTGTAAAAGCACTGCCCTGTGCCGCAGTTTTTCGGCCAGGAATGGCCGCTGCGGAAAACTGAGCAGAAAAAAAAATGGATACTTACCATGGCGACGCTTCCCTCCTACATCCTGCAGCTCTGGGTTGATGTTTCATCCCATGTGACCGCTGCAGCCTGCGATTGACTGCAGCAGTCACATGGGATAAAACGTTGTCCCAGGAGGCTGGCCCGGAAAAAGAAACAGAATTCTAGGTGAGTATAAGATTAAAATTATTAATAAGTTGCGTTTTTTGCAGCGGAATCGCATACATGTACATTTCTCCTGCATTGACCACACGATGGCGCTGCTGCTCAGCGTATCACTAGGCTGCCTGCCTTATATTCAATTTAGTGAGATTTCTCAGCATTGAACACACGATGGTGCTGCTGCTTAGCGTATCACAATCGGGCTTCAAACAAACTTTCTAAACTATATAATAGATATATTGTGCATTTTCCAGCATTGACCACACGATGGCGCTGCTGCTCAGTGTATCACTAGGCTGCCTGCCTTACATTAAATTTAGTGAGATTTCTCAGCATTGACCACACGATGGCGCTGCTGCTTAGCGTATCACAATCGGGCTTCAAACAAACTTTCTAAAATATATAATATATAGATATAGTGTGCATTTCCCAGCATTGACCACACGATGGCGCTGCTGCTCAGCGTATCACTAGGCTGCTTGCATTACATCCAATTTAGTGAGATTTCTCAACATTGACCACACGATGGCGCTGCTGCTTAGCGTATCACAATCCCCTTATATAGTGGTAATGGGGAGTTGGTCACAGGGGATCAAGAGAAGGCAGAGTTACTAAATGGGTTCTTCCGCTCTGTATATACAACAGAAGAAGGAGCAGCTGATGTAGCCGCTGCCAGTGCTGTTAATATATCAGTTGATATACTGAATTGGATGAATGTAGATATGGTGCAAGCTAAATTAAATAAAATAAATGTACACAAGGCCCCGGGACCAGATGGGTTACACCCTAGAGTTCTTAAGGAGCTTAGTTCAGTTATTTCTGTCCCCCTCTTCATAATATTTAGAGAGTCTCTCATGACTGGTATAGTGCCAAGGGACTGGCGCAGGGCAAATGTGATGCCTATTTTCAAAATGGGCTCTAGGTCTTCGCCGGGTAATTATAGACCAGCAAGCTTAACATCAATTGTGGGGAAAATGTTTGAGGGGCTATTGAGGGACTATATACAGGATTATGTGACAAAAAATAGTATTATAAGTGACAGCCAGCACGGTTTTACAAAGGACAGAAGCTGTCAAACCAACCTGATTTGTTTTTATGAAGAGGTAAACAGAAGCCTAGACAGAGGGGCCGCTGTGGATATAGTGTTTTTGGACTTTGCAAAGGCATTTGACATTGTCCCCATAGACGTCTAATGGGTAAATTAAGGACTATAGGTTTAGAAAGTATAGTTTGTAATTGGCTCAAGGACCGTATCCAGAGAGTTGTGGTCAATGATTCCTACTCTGAATGATCCCCGGTTATAAGTGGTGTACCCCAGGGTTCAGTTCTGGGACCACTATTATTCAACTTATTTATTAATGATATAGAGGATGGGATTAATAGCACTATTTCTATTTTTGCAGATGACACCAAGCTATGTAATATAGTTCAGTCTATGGAAGATGTTCATGAATTGCAAGCGGATTTAAACAAACTAAGTGTTTGGGCGTCCACTTGGCAGATGAAGTTTAATGTCGATAAATGTAAAGTTATGCACCTGGGTACGTACAACCTGTATGCATCATATGTCCTAGGGGTAGCTACACTGGGGGAGTCACTTGATGAGAAGGATCTGGGTGTAATTGTAAATCATAAACTAAAGAACAGCATGCAGTGTCAATCAGCTGCTTCAAAGGCCAGCAAAATATTGTCGTGTATCAAAAGAGGCATGGACTCGCGGGGCAGGGATGTAATATTACCACTTTACAAAGCATTAGTGAGGCCTCATCTAGAATATGCAGTTCAGTTCTGGGCTCCAGTTCATAGAAAGGATGCCCTGGAGTTGGAAAAAATACAAAGAAGAGCAACGAAGCTAATAAGGGGCATGGAGAATTTAAGTTATGAGGAAAGATTAAAAGAACTAAACCTGGGGGGGCGGGGCTTAGCTATGGCGGAGTAAGCACACATCTCGGGGGAGCTCCGTGCAGCAGAGTGCTTAATAGCAGCCTGAGCCCGTCTGAAACCGGTAGGAGATGCCAGCAAAACGTAGGGGACAAGGCACTACACCCTCCCGCTCCTTACCTAGCTTGCAGACACGGAGTGCTAGCATGGAGCGCTTCTTATCAGCGGCGCCCGCTTCTCAGGAACTCCCAGGTGTCATGGCGCACCCGGCACTGCATCCTGCCACGTGCAGAACTACAGGCCTTCAGCACGCAGCAGCAGGAGCTCAAGCACAGGGACAGACGACCGCACTACAGCCTGGGGCCAGCAAGAATGAGGTACCGCACGTGTCCCCTGTCCTATTTGGACCTGTACTTCAGCCAGCCACCGTGTCCCTGCCCAGAAGCCCAGATTCAGTACCCTTCCAGCCCGCATTACATGCAGATTTGCACCTGCTCAGGGAACTGATCCAAGCTCTCCCTACCAGACAGGACTTAGATTCCCTGGTGACTAGAATTGAACAATCCCACCAACAAGACATCGCTGCCTTACAACAAGAAGTGGATAGGGTGGACACTAGGATTGCCAACACGAACCAAACGGTCTCCAATATTGACAGCAGAGTGCTAGCTCTGGAGCAGGCAGCCATTTCCAGCAGAACACATATACAGTCCCTGGCGTTACAATTGGACGATCAAGAGTACAGGTGTCGTAGGAACAATATCCGACTGAAAGGCCTCCCAGACCTGGGTCCCAGAGATGACCTTCCGGCCAGGATAACTGCCATCTTTAGTACGGTCACTAATAGGCCGTTGGAAGCGACATTTTTACTGGATCGTGTCCATAGGGTTTCTCGACCCGGTCCGAACGACCCATCCAACCCTCGTGATGTTCTGTGTAGACTACATTACTACTCGGACAAGGATTAAATCATTCAAGGCGCGTGGTCACATGGTCCGGTTACGGTGGATGAATGCAGGGTCACGATATAGCCAGATGTCTCCCCACGCACGCTCTACATGCGGCGTCTCCTGCACCGACTACTAGAGAAGATCAAAGCTGCGGGAGCCACTTATAGATGGGGTCACCCGTTCCACGTGGTCGTCAGGAAAGAATCAGCCACCTTCCTCTTGCGCCATTTCTCAGATTTGGAGGCCTTATTCAATTTCCTGCAGATCGAATCGTTTCCGGTCCCGGATTGGCTGGCACTGGACCGGCCGGAACCATCGCAACGCCGGCGCGCTCCGTGCCCTAGCCAACATCTCAACAGGCCTTCGCTCCGAGAGTCATTAAGGTCTCAGCTGGATCTTTCGCTGCTACTACCTCCTGAGGCCTGACGTAGATTACCTTCTGAAGAACCCTCAGATCTCCATGGCAATACCTGATCTACAGTTTATAGCGCTGGGCTCTGTACAGCGCCTAGCATCTCTTTTTTGTTACAGGGTGTCCTGACAGCTCCTTCGAGGAGTGCCTTTTCCAACAGAACTTTGTGAGCAGTCCCGGTACTTCCTCCGTGACTTTCCGAGACTTCCGTGGACAGTGAGCTGTCACCGAAGATTCCACAGATGGCCACAGAACTGTAGATATGACCCGACATACAGTTTACCCTTCTATTGTTCCTGGTCCTCACCCCCCCCCCTTATCCCTTCCTTGCATTTTAGTGATGTCTTTGGTATCGGACCCATGCGCCCCCTCCCTCCCCTCTCTCCCCCTCGTGAATTGTCAGGAAGTTGCTCGTGGTACGATATCCTGTTAGTATTGTTACACAAGGCCACATGATGTTGTCACAGGCAGTAGTATTACTACTCATAAGGTTTCATTCACTACCTGAGACCTAATTTGTGATCCGATTTGTTTTATCTGTATCTTGTTGAGTGTCGCATTAGTGCTCTTTCTGATGAATCTCTCACTTATCTCTTTCCTCTCTCCACCCTCTTTCCCCTTCCCCTCCTCCTCATACCCTCTCCTATCCCCCCTTTCTCCTCTTTCCTCTCCCCCTCCTCAACCTCCCCCCCCCTCACCCTTTTATAACAGGACGTACTAGTCTTCCGGGTCCTCCAAATAGGAGGAGTTTAATGCTTCATATCTTAGGTTACAGATAATGTCGCTCTGTGTTTACAGTGTTCTTTTGTCACAGTTTTTCAGGTGAAGGGTTCAGCAGGCTTATATGGCCGTGTTTTTTGTAGGGCCAGGTAACATACAATGTTATGTCCTCCCTTGCCCGCCTCTTGGTGGACATCGGACGAGTTTTTGTTTAACGTTTTGTGCTGCTCGCTGCATGGGGTCCCCCCCCCCACTTCTCTTTGGTTTTCCTTGTTCCCGTTTTGTTACTAACCTTTTCTCCACAGGTTTTCTTGCCGCGTGGGTGTCGGCCTTTGGGTCCTTTTCTCTTTCTCTGTCAATTTTCCTTTTTCTCTCTGGTCTTTCCCCCTACCCCTCTTTGTCTCCCCCCCCTCTTTTTATTAATTTTTTTCATCACCTATCGGGGACATGGCCCGCCACTCCCAGACTGACCTTCGGATAGGCTCGTTGAATGTCAAGAGGTTGCATAGTCCCGGGAAGCGATCCATTTTGCTCAACATGTTGAAAGGTAGACACTTACATGTAGCTTTCCTACAGGAAACGCACCTCAGTGAACAAAAACCTTTTAAGATGTCTAATCTTTGGTTTCCACACGCCTATCATAGTTTCTCTCCTGATCCGAAATCTAGGGGGACGAGTATCCTCCTGTCTCGTACTCTTCCATGGGAATTTCTGGACTCTCGCAGTGATGGGATGGGGCGAATGCTACTACTCAAGGGCAGCATTAATTCGCAGATCTACACCTTTGCTTCCTTCTACCTACCCAATGTGGGTCAAAGTTCAGCTCTGCTTGGCTTTTTGGATGAGCTAGAGGAGTTTGGGGAGGGCACCATTGTCCTGGGAGGTGACTTCAATGTCGCATTGGAGCCCACCATGGATGTCTCAAAGGGGACATCGTCAATCCTGCATTCCCAACTGCGCCGTATTAAACGAGCGTTCCACGAGCATAATTTTGTGGACACATGGCGCCTATTACATCCGGGTGATAAAGATTTTTCTTTTTACTCATCCGTCCATGACACTTACTCCAGACTCGATCTAATATTTGTCAAACATTGCTCACTCCCAATTTTACAGGCCGTCGATATTGACTCAATCTCTTTCTCAGATCATGCCCTTGTCACTCTATCCTTAACATTGCAGGCCCCGATATTATACCAATCCCAGTGGAAGTTCAATCCGTTGCTTCTTAATGACTCCTTGGTTTCTTCAGACGTGCAGCGTACACTTGAAGAATACTTCACGGCCAGTACCCCTGCAGACACAAACCCACGGGTACTGTGGGAGGCGCACAAGTGTGTTGTACGAGGCACCTTTATTAAACACGGGGCTCGATTAAAAAGGGAGCGTGCAGAGACCACTGCTTGGCTTCTATCGGAAATTAGGGTTTTAGAGTCTACTCACAAGCGTTCCCATGAATTAGCATGTAAAGTCGCGTTACTCCAGAAACGAGAAGAGCTCCGTATCCTATTATTGTCTAAGGCCAAAGCTACCCTCTCGAAATGCAAGCGCCACTTCTACGAATATGGGAACAAATGTAGCAGGTCTCTGGCCAGAGCACTGAGACTTCAACAAGCGCGTACCTACGTACCCTTTATTGCAACATCCCCCACTACTCGGGCTAACTTGCCATTAGACATAGCCTCACAGTTCTGCGACTTTTATGCCTCCCTATATAACACAGATTCCACCAATCCGGCCACGACGGCGAACAACTTCCAAACACGTATCAAAAACTACATTGCAGACTCAGGTATGCCTTCTTTGTCAGAGGAGGTACTAGGCGCATTGGAGGCTCCAATCTCTCCACCAGAACTAGCGGATGCACTTAGGAGCTTCGCTAATGGTAAGGCCCCGGGACCTGACGGGTTCACACTCCCCTACTATAAAAAATACACCGTTACCCTTAGCCAACATTTTCTAGCATCCTTGAACTCCTTCTCCTTCTCAGCTCGCGTTCCACCAGACACACTCAGGGCCCACATTGCTGTGATTCCCAAACCAGAGAAAGACCCTTCTCAGTGTGCTAGCTACAGGCCGATTTCGCTTCTCAACACAGACATTAAACTCTTCGCGAAGATTTTGGCAATGTGTTTGGCTCCGTTGCTCAGTGGGGTCCTTCATCTTGACCAGGCGGGGTTCATGGTGGGCAGAGAGGCCCGAGACAACACCACGAAAGCGATCAACCTTATACATAAGGCTAAGTTGTCCCGGGTTCCACTGATGCTCTTGTCAACTGACATTGAAAAAGCTTTTGACAGAGTCAATTGGACATACATGAAGGAAACACTTCTCCGACTTGGCCTGGGCCCTCAGATGATGAGTTAGATCATGTCTTTGTATTCTTGCCCCTCGGCGAGGGTCCGAGTGAATGGCATTCTCTCTGAAGAATTTGCCATCCATAATGGGACACACCAGGGCTGCCCACTCTCTCCCCTGATTTTTATCCTGACCTTGGAACCGTTTCTAAGGCATGTTCGTACCAATCAGGACATTCAGGGCCTAGGGGAGGGCTCCCATGTCAATAAGGTGGCAGCATATGCAGACGACCTTTTGTTTTTCCTGACCAACCCAATCACTTCTCTCCCGAATCTGATGCAGGAGTTTCGTCGCTTCTCCAGCCTTTCCAATTTTAAAATAAACTTTGCCAAATCAGAGGCCATGAATGTCTCCCTCCCCGCCCCCATTCTATCTACGCTAGAACAATCCTTTAGTTTTAAATGGAACTCGGTGGCGCTCAAGTACCTGGGAGTGTATATCCCGGCAGATTTAAAGGGAATATTTAACTTTAACTTTCCGAGGTTTCTTACTGAGATTAAGGCGGACTGTGCTAGGTGGTCGGGAGGCACATTTACGTGGATGGGCCGATGTACTATTTTTAAAATGAATATCCTACCTCGACTACTCTACTTATTCCAGGCCCTTCCTATAGCAATGCCACCATCATTCTTTAAAGCGATCAACTCCATACAAATATCTTTTGTCTCTAATGGCAAGCATCCACGCCTTAGTCGTTTGCTTCTGTGTCGGGAGGACTGGCTCTTCCTGACATTCGCGCGTATTACAACGCAACTCACTTAGTGCGCGTAGTGGATTGGTGTAGACACGCCCCTTTTAAGGCATGGGTAGGTATTGAACAAAACTTTTCGACGGTCCCTCTCGAAGTATCTCCATGGCTGAAACGCGGACTTCTCACATCCCTACATCATCACCCCACGATCGGTCCCACGCTCAGATGTTGTGCCCTTGCAGCGGTCCGTTCACACCTCCTGCCTCTCTGCTCCCCCATGTCTCCGATCCTGGGGAACCCATCTTTTCCCTCGGGACTGAGTGACTTGGTGTTCAAGTCCTGGGCGGCGCTGGGTGTATTTAGGGCAGAGCACTTTCTGAAGAATTCGGAGTGGCTCTCCCTTGAGGAGTTGACACAGATGCCTGAACTCCTTCATTTGGGTTACTGGCGCATATTTAAACTCCGCCATTTCTACTCCTCTTTACCACCCTCTGAGCTATTCCTAGCTCCTAGGTCTCCACTGGAAGACTTGTGCGTTGGCTCTGAGCCGGTTCGCCATTCATTGTCCACGATCTATCACCTCCTCCTGAACCCGCCTTACCTCCCAGCGCCTGGTTACATTTCTAAATGGGAGTCGGATCTGGGAATTACCCTAACCACAAACCAATGCTCTCGTATTCTCTCTCTTGCCCATAAAACCTCAATTAGCTCGAGCTACCAAGAGGCTAGTTTTAAACTACTCTCGCATTGGTATAGGACCCCGGTTCGCCTGCATCTGATTTTTCCGAACGTATCACCTCTCTGCTGGAGATGTGGATTGGACAATGGTACCCTCCTCCACACATTCAGAATTCTGGGATGGGGTTAAAAAGGTGATTTGCGAGGTAACTGATACCAGCTTTACTATGGATGTGGCTTTCTTCCTCCTCCATCACTGTGACACCCCAGCAAACACCTACAAACTCTCCCTGCTTCACTATCTAGTGATGGCGGCGCAGCACTGCATTCCCTTGTGATGGAAGAATTCCTCTCCTCCCACTCTGTCCCTCTGGGTCTCCAAGGTCAACGATATAATGCACATGGAGGACCTGACCTCGAGCATTCATGATAATCATGCCAGATTCTGCCACACTTGGGCTCCTTGGATTATATTTCAGGACTCCGACTCCTACAAAGACATTCTGGGACAGACGGGCATTGGTGAATAGTCCATATTGGACGCAGTCTGGAGGAGCGGAGATGTCCCGGGGGGAGCAGCTACCCCTCCACCCCCTTGCCCATTCTTCATCTTTTCCTCCCTCATTTTGTCTTGTATCATCTCTTGTGTGCACAGGGGGGGAGTATATAGCAGTATTTTCTAGAAATGACGAGGTTGCTACACGTGGTTAAATTTTGGTTATGTCACTCAATTCAATGCATTCCTAACCTTGTACATGTATTTCACCCTCCCTTATGTATGCGTATCTGTATTCTTTTTTACTGTAAAAAATTTGGCTGTTAGCCATGAAAATAAAGAATTAAAAAAAAAAAAAAGAACTATAAACCTATTTAGCCTTGAGAAAAGACGACTAAGGGGGGACATGATTAACTTATATAAATATATGAATGGCACATACAAAAAATATGGTGAAATCCTATTCCATGTAAAACCCCCTCAAAAAACAAGGGGGCACTCCCTCCGTCTGGAAAAAGAAAGGTTCAACCTGCAGAGGCGACAAGCCTTCTTTACTGTGAGAACTGTGAATCTATTGAATAGCCTACCGCAGGAGCTGGTCACAGCAGGGACAGTAGATGGCTTTAAAAAAGGCTTCGATAATTTCCTAGAACAAAAAAATATTAGCTCCTATGTATAGACATTTTTTACTTCCCCTTTCCCATTCCAATTCCCCTTTCCCATCCGTTGGTTGAACTTGATGGACAAGTGTCTTTTTTCAACCGTACAAACTATGTAACTATGTAACTATGTAACAATCGGTCGTCAAACAAACTTTCTAAAATATGTAATAAATAGATATAATGTGCATTTCCCAGCATTGACCACACGATGGAGCTGCTGCTCAGCGTATCACTAGGCTGCCTGCCTTACATTAAATTTAGTGAGATTTCTCAGCATTGACCACACGATGGCGCTGCTGCTTAGCGTATCACAATCGGGCTTCAAACAAACTTTCTAAAATATATAATAGATATAGTGTGCATTTTCCAGCATTGACCACACAATGGCGATGCTGCTCAGCGTATCACTAAGCTGCCTGCATTACATTCAATTTAGTGAGACATCTCAGCCTTGACCACATGATGGCGCTGCTGCTTAGCATATCCCAATCGGGCTTCAAACAAACTTTCTAAAATATATAATATATAGATATAGTGTACATTTCCCAGCATTGACCACACGATGGTGCTGCTGCCCAGCGTATCACTAGGCTGCCTGCCTTACATTCAATTTAGTGAGATTTCTCAGCATTGACCACACGATGGCGCTGCTGCTTAGCGTATCACAATCGGGCTTCAAACAAACTTTCTAAAATATATATTAAATAGATATAGTGTGCATTTCCCTGCATTGACCACACGATGGTGCTGCTGCCCAGCGTATCACTAGGCTGCCTGCCTTACATTCAATTTAGTGAGATTTCTCAGCATTGACCACACGATGGCACTGCTGCTTAGCGTTTCACAATCGGGCTTCAAACAAACTTTCTAAAATATATAATATAGATGTAGTGTGCATTTCCCAACATTGACCACACGATGGCGCTGCTGCTTAACATATCACAATCGGGCTTCACACAAACTTTCTAAAATATATAATATATTGATATAATGTGCATTTCCTGCATTGACCACTCGATGGCGCTGCTGCTCAGCGTATCACTAGGCTGCCTGCCTTACATTCAATTTAGTGAGATTTCTCAACATTGACCACACGATGGCGATGCTGCTTAGCCATATCCCAATCGGGCTTCAAGCAAACTTTATCAAATATATAATATATAGAGCGCATTTCCCAACATTGACCACACGATGGCGCTGCTGCTCAGCGTATCACTAGGCTGCCTGCATTACATTCAATTTAGTGAGATTTCTCAGCATTGACCACACGATGGCGCTGCTGCTTAGCGTATCACAATCGGGCTTCAAACAAACTTTCTAAAATATATAATAGATATAGTGTGCATTTCCCTGCATTGACCACAAAATGGCGCTGCTGCTTAGCGTATTACTAGGCTACCTGTAGAAAATTCAATTTAGTGAGATTTCTCAGCATTGACCACACGATGGCGATGCTGCTTAGCGTATCACTATCGGGCTTCAAACAAACTTTCTAAAATATATAATAAATAGATATAGTGTGCATTTCCCTGCATTGACCACACGATGGTGCTGCTGCTCAGCGTATCACTAGGCTGCCTGCATTACATTCAATTTAGTGAGATTTCTCAGCATTGACCACACGATGGCGCTGCTGCTTAACGTATCACTATCGGGATTCAAACAAACTTTCTAAAATATATAATAAATAGATATAGTGTGCATTTCCCTGCATTGACCACACGATGGTGCTGCTGCTCAGCGTATCACTAGGCTGCCTGCATTACATTCTATTTAGTGAGATTTCTCAGCATTGACCACACGATGGCGCTGCTGTTTAGCGTATCACAATCGGGCTTCAAACAAACTTTCTAAAATATATAATAGACATAGTGTGCATTTCCCTGCATTGACCACACGATGGCGCTGCTGCTTAACATATCACAATCGGGCTTCACACAAACTTTCTAAAATATATAATAAATAGATATAGTGTGCATTTCCCTGCATTGACCACACGATGGTGCTGCTGCTCAGCGTATCACTAGGCTGCCTGCATTACATTCTATTTAGTGAGATTTCTCAGCATTGACCACACGATGGCGCTGCTGCTTAACATATCACAATCGGGCTTCAAACAAACTTTCTAAAATATATAATAGACATAGTGTGCATTTCCCTGCATTGACCACACAATGGCGTTGCTGCTCAGCGTATTATTAGGCTACCAGATTCTATTTGGGAGGCTTATAGAACGTATGGGGGAACTGCTTGGCTTAAATATGACGAGCAGTTTCGTCAGCGTATGGCGGTTCAGTCATCCCTGTGGTGGGATCATAAGGACATAAGCCTTTGGATGCGCCTTATGACTACACCAAAGGGGGCTGGTCAGGAGGGGGCGTGTTGAAGTCGCGGGTTTGCATAACCCTTTCAGTCCTAACTCGGCGGGTCTAGATGAGCGGGTTCATTTGGGAGTTTTAAAAAAAAGGGGTCTGCTGGCTCTACAACGAGAGCACCTGTAAATCGGGAACTAATTGTGTCTATAGACACGAATGTGCCGGGTGTAGGGGTGGTAACCACCCTGTCTTCAAGTGTTTTAAGCGGGCACGAGGAGGCACGACGAAGCCAGGGGATCGTCCTGCTAAAGGGGGTTAGTCCAGTGAACCTCGACGCTATGACGCCTTGGCTAAAGATGTACCCCAACAGGGAGAAGGCGCAGCTGTTATTGAACGGTTTTGGGGATGGATTTAGGATTCTGTTCTCCCCGGGGGTGGGGGTTTTGATGGCTAATAATCTGCGTTCGGTGCGGGATCATCCAGAAGTGGTACAAGACAAGTTGTGGAAGGAAGTTTTGTTGGGTAGAATGTTAGGCCCCTTTTCTAATGTTCCTATTTCCAATTTGCGTGTCTCCACGCTGGGGGTTGTCCCCAAGAAGGAGGCGGGAAAATTTCGGCTTATACATCATTTATCTTATCCGAAGGGCTCTTCGGTGAATGATGATATTGATGAGTCTTTGACGCGGGTTTCCTATACGTCATTTGATGAGGTGGTTCGTTTGGTTAGGACGGCGGGGCAGGGGGCGCTGATGGCTAAGGTTGATGTGGAGTCTGCGTTTCGCCTTTTGCCAGTGCACCCAGAATCCATGCACTTGCTGGGGTGCTCGTTTGATGGCCTTTTTTATATTGATAGGTGCCTTCCTATGGGGTGCTCTATTTCTTGTGCCTATTTCGAAGCCTTCAGCACATTTTTGGAGTGGGTGGTCCATGAACGAGCCGGCTCTAAAGCAGTGATTCATTATTTGGATGACTTCTTTTGTGTCGGCCCTGCGGCTCGGCCGTCGTGTGCAATATTTACAGGCTGTGATTGATGTTTTTGATGACTTTGGGGTTTCGTTGGCGTTTGAAAAAACGGAGGGACCAACCACGACGCTCTTTTTTTTGGGAAATTAAATTGATTCCCAGGCAATGGAATGTAGGTTGCCGGAGGCAAAACTTGTTGATCTGTGGGCAACGGTGCAGGAGGCTCTGGTGAAAACAAAAATCACCCTGCGGCTCCTGCAATCTTTAATGGGGAAACTCAATTTTGCCTATAGAATTATGCCTATGGGCCGGTTTTTTTTTTGTAGGCACTTGGCGCAAGCAACTGCTGGTGTTAGAAGTCCCCACCATTTTATTTGCCTTGGCAAGGAGCATAAGGCGGATTTGAGGGTTTGGGTTTCCTTTTTGGTAGAATATAACGGCAGATGATTATGGATTGCAGCGGGACTTTCGAATGTGGAGATACAATTGTGTACTGATGCTTCTGGTTCTATCGGTTTCAGAGCGTACTTTCAGGGGAAATGGTGTGTTCGTACTTGGCCACTAGGGTGGAGGGAGTGTGGTTTGACGGGTAACCTTTGTTTTCTGGAGTTGTTTCCCATTCTAGTTGCGGTGGAAATTTGGGGACACCTTTTGTCCTATCGGTCAGTGGTTTTTCACTGTGATAACATGGCAGTCGTGTGCGCTATTAATAGTTTGTCCGCCAATTCCCCCCCCCCCCCCCGGTGATCACAGTGTTACGCCAGTTGGTCCTACTGTGCTTGAGGTGGAACATTCTATTTAGGGCTCATCATGTTCCCGGTGTTTCCAATGACATTGCGGATGCTTTATCTCGGTTGCAGTGGGATCATTTCCGTTGGCTACCTCCAGAGGCGGAGAGGGATCCGGCTTCTTGCCCCGAACACCTTTGGAGGGTGGTGTCGCTCGTCTGATATGGTGGGCAAAATGTTCGCTGGCCCCTGCTACGTCGGATGCTTATAACAAGATCAGGGTGAGATGGTTCCGGCTGGAGGATTCGTGGTGTAGTCAAGGGAGTCCGTTTAGTGCCTTAGGGGGATGTTTTGTTTTTGTTATCTCTTATGGAGAGTGGGTCTTCAGTTTCCTCTGTTGTTAAGTCAGTAGCGGCACTTTCCTTTAAGTTAATTGGTTGTATGGATGTTACTAAGCATTTATTTGACACGGCGTGCTTTGCAGGGTTTTCAGAAAGGACATGACGGGAAGGATAAGCGTGTCTTTTGCAATGTTGGAGGGACTTTTTTCTCAGTTGCGCAGGATATCCCATTCAGATTATGAGAGGTTGTGTAATGATGGGGGTAAGGAAACAGACAAGTGAGCCCTAATCTACCCGCCACTCAGTCCCTGCCTACTTGCAACGACCCGCCCTAGGCGACGGGGTACAACTGGGCGACTGACGGTCCCTACGCTCAATAAGAGCACGACAGACAAACAGACAAGGGTACACAGAAGCAAGGGAAAAGGGGCAGTTGCCCACGGCAAAACCGTGAGCAACAAGAGTGGTGAACGAGCCGAGTCAAACCAGGAGTGTACGAGGTACCAAACGCAGAGCAGGAGAGTAGTGAACAAGCCGAGTCAAACCAGGAGTGTACGAGGTACCAAACGCAGAGCAGGAGAGTAGTCAGTAAGCCAGGGTCAATATGAAGCAGGGTCAAATGGTGCAAGAAGCTGCAGCAGGGCCAGGAAACAAAATGAGAAGAATCACAAGCAAGGAGGAACAGGAAAGGCAGGTATAAATAGACAGAGGGTGGGAGCTAGCTCCGTCTGGCCAGGCTGTGGCCAGTCTCACAGATATAGAAGCAGGTGCAGACTGATTACCTATGGGCGTGGATACAGAAGCTGTGCCTGGCAGATCCTTAACAGGTTGTTGTTTCAATTGGCTTTTTCTTGGGCTTTCTATGGGGCTTTTCGGGTTGGCGAATTGGCCAGTCCCTCAAAAAGGGGGCAGGGCGGTATTCATTTAACCGATGTGGTTTTTCGGGATGGTGTGTTGAGAATAATGTTGTATCATTCCAAAACTGACAGGAAGGGAAAAGGTTTTGAGATTTGTTTGACTAAAATTCATGAGGGGGAATCGTGCCCAGTGGGGTGTTTTCTGCGTTTCATGGCTATGTGTCCTCAGGGTTCTTCCTCTTTGCTGGTGCATGCGGATGGGTCAGCATTGTCCAGATATCAATTTATTGCTGTCTTTAAGAAATGCGTACAAGGTTTGGGCCTTTCACATCTGGATTACAGCTCACATTCTTTTAGGATTGGAGCCGCTACTGAGGTTTCTTGTTTTGGGCTCGACACTGCTTCAGTTAAGAGGATTGGCCGCTGGGAGTCCAGCCGTTTTCGTTCCTATGTTAGGCCGCATTTGCTGGAATGTTGATTTCTTTATCTTGGGTTTATTTTGGGTGGGGATGTCATTCTTGTTCTGTTTCACTAATTTTCTGTTGCTTTCAGGTTCTGCAAAATGTGTGGTTTGGCTTCTTGGCCATTCCTATATTTACTGGGCTGAAAGGCGTGCCCGTGTGCGTCCGAATGGTAGGTATTTGGATTTAGATAAGGATGAGGTGGAGGTACACTGGTTCGGAGTTCGTGGCCTGACCTGGGATCAGGTAAGGCCTTTGTTTCAGGATGCGGTTAGGTCCTGGGGTCTACCTGATATTTTGATAATTCATGCTGGGGGTAATGACATCGGGAGTTATCCCATGCGGAACCTCATTAGGAACATTAAGAGGGACTTCTTATGTTTTTTAGACGCCCATCCTGGGCTTTTGATTATATGGTCCGAAATTGTACAGCGGGTAAAATGGCGCAATGCGCAGTCATTGTCGGCGCTGAATAGAACCAGGGATAAGATTAATAAGACAGTGGCCAAGTTTGTTCGCCTCAATGGTGGGTTGGTAGTTCGTCACCCACTGTTGGAGGATCGGGGCGCGTACATGGGGTTCACTTAACAGATGTGGGCCTGGATGTTTTAAATTTTGGCCTCCAAGAAGGCCTGGAGTTGGGTTTTCAAGTGTGGCGGCGCATGAAAATTTAAGGAGTCAAGTTTTCATGCTGTGGCGGGTCCTTGGCAACGCTATTTATGTTTTTATATATTGCTGTCTTTGACACAATATATTGGTTTTATTTTAAAGCTATGGATTTGGGCTTCTCTAAGGGGCGGACCCTGGGAAGCGTGGTGCTTTAGCATACCCGTGGTGACGCCACTGTAGCTTACATGGTCACGGCTAGTGGTTTAAGGGTATTGCTTTATTTATGTTTTGGAGGTTGTCAAGGACTTAGCCACATAATCTTAATATGTTAATTATGTTTATACTTGTTTTTATATATTCTCAGGTTCTGTAAAAGAAAACATTCAATAAAGCTGTGACAAGCACCTTCCAATTTTAATTGTGTCGTTGTATATTTATTAGATAGGAGAGTGTTTGTGTGGCCCCTTGTCGCCCTTGTACCGTCATGAGTACGCTCTTGCCAAGTGCACCTTTCCCTCAAGAAAGATGACTAGCTCCAGCAAGAGGCTGTGGAGCCAGGAAAGGCTGCATTTCAGTAGCTGTAATGCGCCACAAGGAAGCGTTCAAGAGGCGGGTAGAGAGGAGTCTCCCAGCAAGAGAAAGACAAGAGGCTGTGCATGAGACTGAGACAAAGAAGGGAGTCCTGGGACCTTGAGTATGAGACTGCAATTGTTAAGTATGTGCCTCACCTGTGAGAGACTGTAACTACTAAGCTTTGAGCCTGAGGCCCAAGTAACTTTGAAGAGGGCCTGAACTGAGTCTAAGAGGGCCTTCAGAGACTGTCGGAAGAAGGCCCAATTTGTGTGAAAGGAATCTATGTTTTTGTTCAGTTATTTTAGTTGCTTATTTTTCCTGGTGCCGGGAATGACACCAAATAAGGCAAGGGGGCAATGAAAGGTATTGAAGGGAGTCTCCCCTATTCACGAGAGGAGCCGTATGGAGTAATGTAGAGATAGATTTTTCTGTCTCTTTCAATGCTTTTGTGTTATGCATTTTAACACTGTATTTCCTTTATAGGTCCAGGACTAGAGGAGATGAGCGGTCACTATATGCATATATACTTCCATTGCGATGCTGCCACCTAGTGGCCAGGAAGCATTTTTATGTGTTGTTTTAGTCACAGGACCTGTGCTTACATGTTCTGAGCTGTGCAGATGCTCACGTCAGCAAAGCTCACTGCTATGTAACACTGTTCAGACAATGGTGGCTGACCCTGTTTATTGCAGGCACCGGGAATACCGGCTCGGGCACTGTCTTTATTATTTACTTTAGTGTGCAAAAACAGTGTAGTATGGGCAAGTAATCAGTGTCGGAACATTGAATAACTCACAAAGGGGCTGTTTTTAAATTTGATAAAAGGCGACTGTTCCCACCTAATGGGTTCAGGTGCAAGGGCTGCGACCCATAAATCAGCAACTATTGTGCCAGCAGTGCTGAGTAGGCCCTGAAGCCAGAGAGGGCCCATTGCTGTGGCGGTGGAGTGCAGGAACCTCCCCACAGATGATTGCTGTGAAAGAGGCAGCATTGGATGTAACAAGTGGAAGTTGCGTGAAGCCTCCCTGTTATTTAGTTGCTGAGACGATGGGTTACCCCTGTATCAGGGAAGAGTCCGAGCTCTGTCCCAAGGAAACCAAGCTGGTAAAACCCCATTTCCTGCATTGCCTGAAATTGCCGCCATTTTGTGTAATATTTTAAGTGACTGTGCCTCTCTGCTAAGAACAGTTTTTGTATTTCCTTTTGGTCGTTTTGCAAACATTACCGGCCTACTAAAAGAAACCTGCATCAAACCTGGGTTTCTTGTCATCATACTGCCAGTAACAATGCAAGGTCAAATACGTTACTCGCCCTCACTAGCCTCCCCTCATGCCAAATTTTATGGCCAAAAGGACCATAACAATTATATTCTATTGGAAATAAAAGGTGGATTTCTGTCTTTAGAGAACAGAGGGTAAAATAATAGACATGTTCCTCACCTCTGTACCTGAGATATGGTTGTGTTATACTAGATATTGTCTATAGAAGATATACATGTTAAAAACACATATATTCTGATGTATCAGGAAGATACTATCACACCTCTGCGGGTCTAGAACTCATATCTAGCCTGAGTGTTATCAGTAATTAATATAAATATTAATTACCTGTCTTGTGATTCCTTTCTTGCTGCTGACAGGATTATATGTCACGTTCCTTCTTCTCACTGGGATCCGTCATCTGTAAAGAATCAAAGGTGTGATAATATGTTCCTGATACATGTTATAGACACTTATATGTATAACACACTAGGGCCATAATTATTTATCTCAGGTATAATGTACAAATAAAAAATAAAGAAAAAGACGACACTAAGGACCTGTTCACATTACCGCTGCCCTTCCGTTGAGGGATTCTGTCTGAGGTTTCCGTCGGGTTAACCCCTCAAAAATGAAACAAAATAACATGCCCCCCCTTTCCTGTGCTGTATGGCAAAACCCCATTTTATGGTCAAAAGTAGCATAACAAGTGTATTCTATTGTAAGGCCCCTTGGGTGCCTGGAATTATGGAGCTTATGGGTATATTGTTTATATAGTTTAAATTAATGGTTATTATCAATGTAATCTTAAATTGTTAACACAATTATTTTTTCTGAGTCGTTATAAAGGGTTACCTGTGAACAGTTTTGGGGATGGATTTAGGATTCTGTTCTCCCCGGGGATGGGTGTTTTGATGGCTAATAATCTGTGTTCGGTGCGGGATCATCCAGAAGTGGTACAAGACAAGTTGTGGAAGGAAGTTTTGTTGGGTAGAATGTTAGGCCCCTTTTCTGATGTTCCTATTTCCAGATTGCGTGTCTCCCCGCTGGGGGTTGTCCCCAAGAAGGAGGCGGGCAAATTTCGGCTTATACATCATTTATCCTATCCGAAGGGTTCTTCGGTAGATGATGATATTGATGAGTCTTTGACGCGGCTTTCCTATACGTCATTTGATGAGGCGGTTAGTTTGGTTAGGACGGCGGGGCAAGGGGCGCTTATGGCTAAGGTGGATGTGGAGTCTGCATTTCTCCTTTTGCCGGTGCACCCAGAATCCATGCACTTGCTGGGGTCCTCGTTTGATGGCCTTTTTTATATTCATAGGTGCCTTCCTATGGGGTGCTCTATTTCTTGTGACTATTTCGAAGCCTTCAGCACGTTTTTGGAGTGGGTGGTCCGTGAACGAGCCGGCTCTAAAGCAGTTATTCATTATTTGGATGACTTATTTTGTGTGGGCCCTGCGGCTCGGCCGTCGTGTGCAATATTGTTATGGGCAGTGATAGATGTTTTTGTTCACTTTGGGGTTCCGTTGGCGTTTGAAAAAACAGAAGGACCAACCACAACGATCTGTTTTTAGGGAATTGAAATTGATTCCCAGGCAATGGAATGTAGGTTGCCAGAGGCAAAACTTATTGATCTGCGGGCAACGGTGCAGGAGGCTCTGGTGAGAATAAAAATCACCCTGCGGCTCCTGCAATCATTATTGGGGAAACTCAATTTTGCCTGTAGAATTATGCCCATGGGCCGTGTTTTTTGTAGGCGCTTAGCACAAGCAACTGCTGGAGTTAGATGTCCCCACCATTTTATTCGCCTTGGTAAGGTGCATAAGGCGGATTTGAGGGTTTGGGATTCCTTTTTGGTAGAATATAACGGCAGGTCATTATGGATTGCAGAGGGAGTTTCGAATGTGGAGATGCAATTGTCTACTGTTGCTTCCAGTTATATCGGTTTCGGGACGTATTTTCAGGGAAAATGGTGTGTTGGTACTTGGCCAGTAGAGTGGAGGGAGTGTGGTTTGACGGGTAATCTTTGTTTTCTGGAGTTGTTTCCCATTCTTGTTGCGGTGGAAATTTGGGGACAGCTTTAGTCCAATCGGTCAGTGGTTTTTCACTATGATAACATGGCGGTCGTGTGCGCTATTAATAGTTTGTCCGCCAATTCCCCCCCGGTGATCACAGTGCTACGCCAGTTGGTCCTGCTGTGTTTGAGATGGAACATTCTATTTAGGGCTCATCATGTTCCTGGAGTTTCCAATGACATTACAAATGCTTTATCTCGATTGCAGTGGGATCGTTTCCGTTGGCTAGCTCCAGAGGCAGAGAGGGATCCAGTTTCTTGCCCCGAGCACCATTGGAGGGTGGTGTGGCTCGTCTGATATGGTGGGCGAAGCGTTCGCTGGCCCCTGCTACGTGGGATGCTTATACCAAGATCTGGGTGAGATGGTTCCAGCTGGAGGATTCGTGGTGTAGTCAAAGGAGTCATTTTAGTGCCTTAGAGGGGATGTTCTGTTTTTTGTTATCTCTTATGGAGAGTGGATGTTCAGCTTCCTCTGTTGTTAAGTCGGTAGCGGCACTTTTCTTTTTCTTTAAGTTAATTGGTTGTACGGATGTTACTAAGCATTTTTTGATACGGCGGGCTCTGCAGAATTTTCAAAAAGGGCATGTCGGGCAGGATAAGCGTGGGCTGGTGTCTTTTGCAATGTTGGAGGGACATTTTCTCAGTTGCACAGGATATCCCATTCAGATTATGAGAGGTTGTTGTTTCAATTGGCTTTCTCTTGGGCTTTCTATGGGGCTTTTAGGGTTGGCGAATTGGTTAGTCCCTCAAAACAGGTGCAGGGCGGTAATCAAGTAGCCGATGTGTTTTTTTCAGGATAGTGTGTTGAGAATAATGTTGTATCATTCAAAAACTGACAGGAAGGGAAAAGGTTTTGAGATTTGTTTGACTAAAATTCATGAGGGGGAATCGTGCCCAGTGGGGTGTTTTCTGCGTTTCATTGCTGTGCGTCCTCAGGCTGTCTTTAAGAAATGCGTACAAGGGTTGGGCCTTTCACATCTGGATTACAGCTCTCATTCTTTTAGTATTGGAGCTGCTACTGAGGCTTTTCGTTTTGGGCTCGACACTGCTTCATAGAACCAGGGATAAGATAAGAACCTCCCCACAGATGATTGCTGTGAAAGAGGCAGCATTGGATGTAACAAGTGGAAGTTGCGTGAAGCCTCCCTGTTATTTAGTTGCTGAGACGATGGGTTACCCCTGTATCAGGGAAGAGTCCGAGCTCTGTCCCAAGGAAACCAAGCTGGTAAAACCCCATTTCCTGCATTGCCTGAAATTGCCGCCATTTTGTGTAATATTTTAAGTGACTGTGCCTCTCTGCTAAGAACAGTTTTTTGTATTTCCTTTTGGTCGTTTTGCAAACATTACCGGCCTACTAAAAGAAACCTGCATCAAACCTGGGTTTCTTGTCATCATACTGCCAGTAACAATGCAAGGTCAAATACATTACTCGCCCTCACTAGCCTCCCCTCATGCCAAATTTTATGGTCAAAAGGACCATAACAATTATATTCTATTGGAAATAAAAGGTGGATTTCTGACTTTAGAGAACAGAGGGTAAAATAATAGACATGTTCCTCACCTCTGTACCTGAGATATGGTAAAATTTGTCCTTTAAAAATTAAGCCCTCATATGGCTGTGTCAACGAAAAAATAAAAGAGTTATGACTTTTGGAAGGCGGGAAGTAAAAAAACAAAAGCATAAAAATTAAACTTAGCCTGGTCCTGAAAGGGTTAATCGAAGACTGAATAGCTATTAAAAATGATATTAAAAATAAAAGGGGAGTCCTGACTACAAAACAGCGGGTAAAGAACAGAGATGTTCCTCCCCTCTGTACCTGAGATATGGTTGTGTTATACTAGATATTGTCTATAGAAGATATACATGTTAACCCTTTCAAGACCGAGCTCATTTTGGCCTTCAGGACCAGCCCCATTTTTTCAAATCTGACATGTGTTACTTTATGTGGTAATAACTCCGGAATGCTTTTGCCTATCCAAGTGATTCTGAGATTGTTTTCTTGTAATATATTGTACTTTATATTAGTGGAAAATTTGGTCAATAAATTCATTGCTTATTTGTGAAAAACATCAAAATTTAGAGAAAATGTGCAAAAATTATGATTTTTCTAATTTTAAATGTATCTGCTTGTAAAACAGATAGTAATACCACACAAAATAGTTACTATTTCACATATTCCATATGTCTACTTTATACTTGCATAGTTTTTTGAACATTATTTTATTTTTCTAGGACGTTACAAGGCTTAGTACTTTACCAGCAATTTCTCACATTTTCAACAAAATTTCAAAAGGCGATTTTTACAGGGACCAGTTCCGTTCTAAAACGGCTTTGAGGGCCTTATGTACTAGATAGACCCCATAACCCATATTAAAAACTACACCCCTCAAAGTATTCAAAACAGCATTCAGAAAGTTTCTTAACCCTTTAGGCATTTCACAGGAATTAAAGCAATGTAGAGGGGAAATTGACAAATTGTTTTTTTTTTGCTGCAAATTATTTGTAATACATTTTTTTCTGTAACACAGAAGGTTTTACCAGAGAAACGCAACACAATATTTATTGCCCAGATTCTGCAGTTTTTAGAAATATCCCACATGTGGCCCTAGTGTGAAAAGGGACTGAAATACCGGCCTCAGAAGCAAAGGAGCACCTAGTGGATTTTGGGGCCTCCTTTTTTTAGAATATATTTTAGGCACCATGTCAGGTTTGAAGAGGTCTTGTAGTGCCAAAACAGTGGAAATCCCCCAAAAGTGACACGGTTTTGGAAACTGCACCCCTCAAGGAATTTATCTAGTGGTATAGTTAGCATCTTGACACATGTCTTCTGCTATGTTTATTGGAGTTTGCCTGTGAAAGTGAAAATTTGCTTTTTTTCTGAAAAAATATTAAAAAAAAAGATATTTGCAAGGAATAAAGAATAAAAAGCACTCCTAAACTTGTAAAGCTACTTCTCCCGATTACAGCAATACCCCATATGTGGTACTAAACTGCTGTTTGGACCCACGGCAGAGCTCAGAAGGGAGGGAGCGCCATTTGGATTTTGAAGCGCAGATTTTGCTGGATTGGTTTTCAGTGCCATGTCGCGTTTGAGGGAGCAAAACGGTGTAAACCCCCCAAAAGTGACCCCATTTTGTAGACTACACCCCTCAAGGAATGTTTCTAGGGGTATAGTTAGCATTTTGACCCCACAGTTTTTTTGCTGAATTTAGTGGAATTAGGCCGTGAAAATGAAAATCTACTTTTTTCTGAAAAAACATAGAAATTTTTAATTTTTACAATGAATAAAGGAGAAAAATCACCCCAAAATTTGTAAAGCAATTTGTCCTGATTACAGCAATATGCCATATGTGGTAATAAACTGCTGTTTGGACCCACGGCAAGACTCAGAAGGGAAGGAACAATATTTGGCTTTTGGAGCTCAAATTTAGCTGGAATGGTTTTCAGGTGTCATGTCGCATTTGCAAAGCCTCTGAGGTACCAAAACAGTGGAAACCTCCCAAAAGTCCCTTTAGGGGACTGGAACGAGCAATCATTAGGTCGCTGCTACAATACACTGCAGTACTAATGTATTGCAGTATAATATCATTTTTACAAGCTCCTGTAACAGCGCGATCGCTGTTCCTGTCCATTAGTCCCGGGTGTCAGCTGTAATACACAGCGGACACCTGCAGAATATGGCGCGGGCGCAGCGCATGAGCCCGCTCCATATATAACCCCCCGCACCACGACATGCTATTAAGTCGTGGTGCGCAAAGGCGTTAATGCGCAGCGGATGGTGCAAAGTGAAAATGTAAATTTTCCACTGATATGCCATTTTAACGCACAATATGTTGTGCCCAGTTTGTGCCACTGAAGACAAGTACCTCATACAATGTTGAGCAGGTTCTCCCAGATATAAAATATCATATATGTGGACATAAGCTGGTGTTTTGGCATGCTGTGGGGCTTAGAAGGGAGGGAGCGCCATTTGGCTTTTGGAGCGCAGAGTTTGCTTGGTAACTGTTCTGTTTGGGGTTTTGCTTTTATTTCAGTTCATGAAGAGGGGGTATGTGTGAATTGGGCAGAGTACATCAGGACATAATAAGAGGGTATAATAATTCGGTAAATAAATAATAATCCGCAGATATGTGGCCAATGTCGCACTGATAAATGGCGCCTGATCTTATCAGCTTTTGGACACTGCATAATTTCTGTCGCTATATTCTGAGAGCCAGAACTTTTTTTTATTTTTTCTTCACCGGAGCCGTGCGAGGACTTATTTGTTGCGGGACAATCTGTAGTTTTCATTGGTACCATTTTAGGGTACATGTGATTTTTTTATCACTTTAAATTAGATTTTTTTTGGCAAGCAAAGTGACAAAAAAACAATTCTGACAATGTTTTTTGTCTTTTTTTTTTACACTTTTCACCGTGCGCTATAAATGACATTTTACTTTATTCTGCGGGTCGATACGATTACGGCGATACCAGATGTATATAGTTGTTTTATGTTTTGTGGCATTTGCGCAATAAAATTACTCTTCGATTAAATTATTTATTTTTTGTGTCACCATATTCTGAGAGGCATAACTTTTTTATTTTTCAGTCAAAAAAGCTGTGTAAGGGCTGGTTTTTTGCGGGACGGGTTGTCGTTTTTATTGGTACTATTTTAGGGTACATGCGACTTTTTGATCACTTTTTATTCTATATTTTTGGAGGGTTGATGACCAAAAAAAATTGCGATTCTGACATAGTTTTTTAATTATTTTTTTTGCGCTGTTCACCGTTCGGGAAAAATAATATTATCGTTTTATAGTTTTGGTCGTTATGAACGCGGTGATAGCAAATATGTGTACTTTTTTTAACATTTTAATTTTTTCCCTATAATAAAAGACTTATTATAGGGAAAAAAAGCATTTTTTGTTTTTGTAACTTTTATAACTTGTTTTTACACTTTTATAAAACATTTTTATTACTTTTACTTTTTACTTGAAGACTGGCAGCACTGATCGCTGCTATAATACATTACACCACCTAGGTAGTGTAACGTATTATAAACTGTCAGTGTGACGCTGAGAGTCACACTGACAGGAAGCTTAGGAGGACCGGCCTCCGGCTGGTTCTCATAGGCTGCTGTGCATGGCAGACCCGGGGGCCGTTGTATGGCCTCCGGTTCTGCCTTATAACCGACTGAAGCACGCGCAATCGGTCCCCGGGAAAGTTTGTTGTAGCAACAAACTTTCCAGTTTGTTGTAGTAACAAACTTTCCAGTTCGTTGCTACAACAAGCTTTCCCTGCGATCACATGACTGGGACCTGAACCAATTAGGTCCCGGTCATGACTCCAGGACCAGAGGCATGGGTTAACAGCGCGATCCGGGTGTCAGCGCTACTCTGAGACACCCGGATCGCGCTTTTAACACCCACCGTGAATTCACGTCGGCACTGCACAGAGCCCAGCAAATGCCAACGTGAATATACAGTGGGCGGTCGGGAAGCGGTTAAAAACACATATATTCTGATGTATCAGGAAGATACTATCACACCTCTGTGGGTCTGGAACTCATATCTAGCCTGAGTGTTATCAGTAATTAATATAAATATTAATTACCTGTCTTGTGATTCCTTTCTTGCTGCTGACAGGATTATATGTCACGTTCCTTCTTCTCACTGGGATCCGTCATCTGTAAAGAATCAAAGGTGTGATAATATGTTCCTGATACATGTTATAGACACTAAGGGTATGTGCACACGTAGTGACCAAAAACGTCTGAAAATCCAGAGCTGTTTTCAAGGGAAAACAGACCCTGCTTTTCAGACGTTTTTTGACCAACTCGCATTTTTTGCGGCGTTTTTCGCGCCGTTTTCGTGGCGTTTTTTACGTCCATTTTTGGAGCTGTTTTCATTAGAGTCTATGAGAAAACAGCTCCAAAAACGTCCAAAGAAGTGTCCTGCACTTCTTTTGACGAGGCTGTATTTTTACGCGTCGTCGTTTGACAGCTGTCAAACGACGACGCGTAAATAACAGGTCGTCTGCACAGTACGTCGACAAACCCATTCAAATGAATGGGCAGATGTTTGCCGACGTATTGTAGCCCTATTTTCAGACGTAAAACGAGGCATAATACGCCTCGTTTACGTCTGAAAATAGGTCGTGTGAACCCAGCCTAATATGTATAACACACTAGGGACATAGTTATTTATCTCAGGTATAATGTACAAATAGAAAATAAAGAAAAAGACGACACTAAGGACCTGTTCACATCACCGCTGCCCTTCCGTTGAGGGATTCCGTCTGAGGTTTCCGTCGGGTTAACCCCTCAAAAATGAAACAAAATAACATGCCCCCCCTTGCCTGTGCTGTATGGCAAACCCCCATTTTATGGTAAAAAGTAGCATAACAAGTGTATTCTATTGTAAGGCCCCTTGGGTGCCTAGAATTATGGAGCTTATGGGTATATTGCTTATATAGTTTAAATTAATGTTTATTATCAATGTAATCTTAAATGGTTAACACAATTATTTTTTCTGAGTCGTTATAAAGGGTTACCTGTGCCTAGTAGGCAACAGTTCTCCAAAAAGATTCAGGATTGTTACCACACAGGGTCCTCAGTGGTGGAGTGAATGCAACGGCGTGGAAATCCACTTATTAAGGGATGGCTGGAGTCTGGCAGCTAGTAACTATTTTCCAAAAGCAAAGGAGCTGAGGAGCCCTTTCCAAAAGCTTTTGGACTGTTATTGTTGTCCCATGCTTTTTAGAGGGAAGTGTTATGCTCTAAAAATAGTTCCTCCACCCCCCCCCCCTTCCCTGCATGTGGCATGGCCGGAAGTTCCCGGCTTGCAGTAAAGTGGTCCAGGGATGTGGGACAGCGCTGGTGTAGAGGAAGGAGGAGTCAGTCCTTGTGCTGCACCCTCATCTAACAGGTCCATGAGGCAGGGTTCTGCTCTACCCCAGAGGAAGCAGTAGGGGCATGGATGGCTCGAGGTGTGGTGGGAGGAGCAGTCCTGTGATTATAATGTACAGGCAGACTATGGAGGGCAGTCGGTAGCATCAGTGGTGAGACAGGTGTAGACTCCAAAAGGAGTTTATTGCCCCCTCCTTGCTGCTGGTGGGAGAGACCGTTGTCATAGAATATGGACGAAGACTGCCTCCTATTGCATCATTGGGATCTGCAGCTGATCACGGACAAGAGACTGGTCGTCCAGCTGCTGGAACAATCTTGGAGGCACCCTTGGGTGATGCCAGGATTCCTGTGAGTGGTGAGTCACCTTCATGTTTGGCTGCGTACTCAAGCACAAATGTGTTGACGGATGAGGATTTGTTCTCTGTTTTAAAGGACAACTTGGGCTTGTTTGGGTGGCAAAGGGTGGAGTATAAGCTATGCCAGTAAAGCCAGTACGTTAATACCCCGCCTGACTAGATGGTTTGTACAGATTAACCTTTTGTGGCTTATTATTCTGTGGTGTGGCTCCTCTGGGAATTTACCTGTCCACCAATATAGGGGACAAGATCCACAGACGAGAATTTGTGATATTTGGTTTCAGTGGATCATGTAATGGTGGAGAAAGAGAGAGGGTCTGAGAAAAATTCCAAAGTGGTAAAGACCTGTACGATGTAACCTGTCATTTAAAACGAGATTACGCTTGCCTTGCTGTAAATATCACAGAGACGCTACATAAGGGTCAGGATTGTGAAAATAAAAAAAGTTGTGATAAAAAAAGAATTAATGTTCCATTATTAGTGAAAGAATCTATGAAATTATCGGCAGAATTTAATATGGTCTAATAATTAATATTACCTGTCAATGCTCACGGCTTTTACAGATGACACCTAACTGTCCGTACCAACGGGTCCCTCCCCATCACATTCCTTTTTAATGAAATGGCGGTTTAGTATACAAAGATTTTTTTCAACACCAATTACCTTTAAAAACCAGTATATAATTCCCTTTTTAAGAGTTCATGTATTGTCTTAAACTGTTTAAATGATGTATTTTTTAGCGTCTATTTATGTTTTAATATCTCGATGTGAGTATTGCAGAGGTTCATATCCGACAGCCTAATAAACAAAAATAAGCATTAATACTCTATCCACTACTCAAGGACAAAATTGGATCATTGTTATCCCTCATCCTATCATTGATAACTATCTATCAAACAATGCTGTAAGTACACAACTTACTATTAGAGCAGTGATGTTCTATCACCAACTCTCTGTTTCAGCACCACTTTTGATGGACAGCTCCACTGTGCTGGATAGCTTTTATTTATAGACTGCCGATGTTCCTAAGGCGTCTCCTTAGTTCAACACTACTCTGCTGGACAGCACCACCTTGCTGTGACAGCACTAATTTTCACCTGTTGGCAACGGATATAAACCTCGTTCTGACAAATAGTTGTTAGCATTAAAGCCATGAGGAAGAACGTGGTATACATCTGAAACGCGTAGGCACTTTACCTACATTTTCACCCTTGCATTCGGGAATGATCTTGTTTTAACCATCCAAATAAAATTGGAACTACGTTCTGTTTTAAACTTGACTGCGCTGGACCATCTACTTTTGCCCATTTTTCTTCTGTCTAAAACTTGCATCAAGGTGAGCTGGAGGATCCCCCCCACTGTTTGTTTGTATAGTTATACGGCTGCATCCATCCGTGCACACCTACTGCCCATTATATAGGGTTCACAATACAAAAGCACAATTGTATTTTGACCATATCCCGAATGTTAAAGAGTTCTATAACATACTAATATACTCACAGAGTTATTAAAAGTACAACAATTTTTCTTTATATATATATTTTTTCTTCTGGCTTTAAAATACAAATTTTTAAAACTTAACTGGAATTTCGGTTATATATATATATACAGTGAAGGAAATAAGTATTTGATCCCTTGCTGATTTTGTAAGTTTGCCCACTGTCAAAGACATGAACAGTCTAGAATTTTTAGGCTAGGTTAATTTTACCAGCGAGAGATAGATTATATAAAAAAAAACAGAAAATCTCATTGTCAAAATTATATATATTTATTTGCATTGTGCACAGAGAAATAAGTATTTGATCCCTTTGGCAAACAAGACTTAATACTTGGTGGCAAAACCCTTGTTGGCAAGCAAAGCAGTCAGACGTTTTTTGTAGTTGATGATGAGGTTTGCACACATGTTAGATGGAATTTTGGCCGACTCCTCTTTGCAGATCATCTGTAAATCATTAAGATTTCGAGGCTGTCGCTTGGCAACTCGGATCTTCAGCTCCCTCCATAAGTTTTTGATGGGATTAAAGTCTGGAGACTGGCTAGGCCACTCCATGACCTTAATGTGCTTCTTTTTGAGCCATTCCTTTGTTGCCTTGGCTGTATGTTTCGGGTCATTGTCGTGCTGGAAGACCCAGCCACGAGCCATTTTTAATGTCCTGGTGGAGGGAAGGAGGTTGTCACTCAGGATTTGACAGTACATGGCTCCATCCATTCTCCCATTGATGCGGTGAAGTAGTCCTGTGCCCTAAGCAGAGAAACATCCCCAAAACATAATGTTTCCACCTCCATGCTTGACAGTGGGGACGGTGTTCTTTGGGTCATAGGCAGCATTTCTCTTCCTCCAAACACGGCGAGTTTGCTCAATTTTAGTCTCATCTGACCACAGCACCTTCTCCCAATCACTCTCAGAATCATCCAGATGTTCATTTGCAAACTTCAGACGGGCCTGTACATGTGCCTTCTTGAGCAGGGGGACCTTGCGGGCACTGCAGGATTTTAATCCATTACGGCGTAATGTGTTACCAATGGTTTTCTTGGTGACTGTGGTCCTAGCTGCCTTGAGATCATTAACAAGTTCCCCCGGTGTAGTTTTCGGCTGAGCTCTCACCTTCCTCAGGATTAAGGATACCCCACGAGGTGAGATTTTGCATGTTGCCCCAGATCGATGTCGATTGAAAGTCATTTTGAATGTCTTCCATTTTCTTACTATTGCACCAACAGTTGTCTCCTTCTCACCCAGCGTCTTACTTATGGTTTTGTAGCCCATTCCAGCCTTGTGCAGGTCTATGATCTTGTTCCTGACATCCTTAGAAAGCTCTTTGGTCTTGCCCATGTTGTAGAGGTTAGAGTCAGACTGTTTAATTGAGTCTGTGGACAGGAGTCTTTTATACAGGTGACCATATAAGACAGCTGTCTTAATGCAGGCACCAAGTTGATTTGGAGCGTGTAACTGGTCTGGAGGAGGCTGAACTCTTAATGGTTGGTAGGGGATCAAATACTTATTTCTCTGTGCACAATGCAAATAAATATATCTAATTTTGACAATGTGATTTTCTGTTTTTTTTTTTTTAAATATAATCTATCTCTCACTGATAAAATTAACCTAGCCTAAAAATTCTAGACTGTTCATGTCTTTGACAGTGGGCAAACTTACAAAATCAGCAAGGGATCAAATACTTATTTCCTTCACTGTATATATATATACAACAAGTAATAACCATGTCTCAAGATACACGATGTTCCAGAGTGGAAATGGCCGCCCAAGTGTTTGGCAATTATGATACTCCAGAAGGAGGTGATCGTGCATTACAGGAAATGTTCCATGATCTAGAGAAACTATCAGTACAGGAGGCTAAGATATGGTGGGACCTGACGACTTTACGTAATTATATTACAAAACAAATGATCCCAAGGGGTCTACGTTTAAGAAAAAGTTCTACTTTTACCTACTCTGAAGAATTCAGCACACACTGGAATTTTATATTAACAGAATGTTCTATAAAACTAATTGAACTAATTACCAGACAAGAGGAGGCCAAATTGACAGAAATTGGAAACTGACATTTCCGCTCTAAAAGAACAAATTAATGCTTCCTCCAGCTCACCCGACTTTACTATACTGGAACAACGTACTTCTGTACACTTGGAAAAATTTAATAAATCCATAGCTGAAACTAAGAAAAATAAATTCCAACGAGACCTCAGGGACTATGCAAACAAGGAGGTATATGATTGGAATAAAAGTGACAAAGTACACAACAAAATCAGACCCATCTTAAAAAATCGCAGACAAGAGAGAAGATCCGGCAGCAGTCTGAACAGAGTCAGTTTTAGCTCCTCTGAACCTGATTCAATCGAAGGAATAAATGAAGCCTCAGATAGTGATAACTCTAGGATCCTATATTCCCAAGGATACCAATCAGTCAGCAAGTCAAGGAAGTAAAAAAACGGGGAAGGAGAGGCGGTAGGAAACATCACCCAAACAGACCAGGAACAAAACCGTCGCCTACGGAACCGCAGGAACCCACACCCAGCATTAATGTGATCAACCTTTCCTCATCCGAACTAACTCCACACAAGTCAAGGTTCTTTCGTTGGGCCTCAATTTTGCCCCTAATCGTACGTTCAATACTTTCAACACACTTCTGGACATTAATCGATTTGTAAGGAATTTAACAGTAAAGAGGCATTTCTCGCTCCCAAATGACAACAGACTCCGAAGATTATAATCTCAAAGAACCCAATACAAATATCCACGACCATAGATTACTATCGTTTGAGGAACATAGGGCAATCCAATGCTTAGAGAGTCTGAAACCAGAACTTCCTACAAGAAATATTCATTTTTCCCCGGACTTTGTCACAAAAAATCCAAGCTTCTATCCTCTGGCATCCAGGATAGACTCTATGGACAGATTTCAATGGGCAATTGAAAAGGATCTCCAGCAACTATCCAAAAATTCGTAGTGTTGTAATAAGAATTGTAATATCTCTAAAGAGCTGAATATGGCAAATAAAATCGTTAAAAAATAATAAGGATATCATTATTAAGATGTCGGGAAAAGGGGGCAGTATCACTGTGTTAGATAGGGAAATGTATAAGACCCAAATTTTGAAACTCCTAGCAGATACAGACACATATAAAAAACTAACGTGCAATCCAACATCTATGTTCCAAAAAAAGCTCAACAAACTGATAAACGATGGTTTAGGTAGTGGCGTATTAACAAGTAAGCAAGCAGAATATATTATGGTCCAATGTCCCTCAAATTCCAATCATGCACGCATTGTCCAAGACACATAAAGGCATAAACCCCTCACCTATGCGCCCCATAGTGTCAGGGATAGGATCATTCACAGAAAAACTATCTGAATGGCTAGACTCCTTGTTACAACCCCTTGCATTAAGAACCCTGGGCCATTTACGTGACACCAGAGATGTTTTATGCTCATTTCACAAAAAAAGATGGGAAAATAAATTTACATGGCTGAGCTGTGATGTGACCTCACTTTATACCAGCATTCCACACGAAATAGCCCAAAGGGCACTAGAATATCATCTTTTTAAACACAGCACTTACAGCTATGAGCTACAATCATATACACTAGAGGTCCTTGTCTTCCTGATGACACACAATTTCTTCCAGTTCGATGGGTTGTTTTACCTACAACTTAAGTGAGTATCAATGGGAGCTAAATTCTCCCCTTCTCTGGCAAATCTTGTGATGGCGTTGTGGGAGGAACTTTTAATTTTTTCTAGTGATAATCCTTTTGGCAGATCTATTAACTGGTATGCAAGGTATATAGACGACCTGCTATTTATATGGGAAGGCAATATGTCAGATATCCCAAATTTCATCAATTATCTTAATAACCAACTCAACTTGAAATTTACCTATTCTTCACAAAAAGATATTATCCAGTTTCTGGACCTAGAACTCAAAGGACATGCAGGGGAAATAATCAACACTAAAACATATCGTAAGCCGATTTCAGGGAACACTATCTTGCATGCTACAAGCGGTCACCCTAGACAAACCATCTCATCAATCCCAGTGGGAGAAATGTACAGAGCAAAAAGAAATTGTAGTAACGACCCCAATTACCGGGTGGAACAACAGCAAATTTGTAGGAGACTACGCAAAAGAGGGTATGCAGAATGGACCCTCAAAAGAGCAACCTCCATTGTAGAAAAAAAGCCCCGAGATCTACTTCTAGAGGCAAAACCTAATAATAAAAATACTGGTCTAAACGTACCTACTTTGGTGTTACAACACAGTAGTCAGTTTAATGAAATAAAGAAAATCGTCCATAAAAATTTAGCCATCCTAATGTAAGACGAGGCTCTGTCAGATATTTTGAAGGATGGTTGTCGTGTAGTATCCAGAAAAGCTCCTTCCTTAGGTGACCTGTTGTCTCTTTCTATATTTTCCTCAAACATTCCCAAACTGACATGGCTTCAATATACGGGTTTCTTTAAATGCGGCTCGCATCCATGTAAAATCTGTTCATATGCTAAGCCTACTAAGAACTTCAGAGATTCAGATAACAATACACATTTTTCAATTCAAACTTACATTAATTGCAACAGTGAGGCAGTAATATACATTGTGGAGTGCATCAAATGCAATCTAATGTATGTAGGTTGCACCAGCCGAAAATGTAAAGCTAGGATACTAGAACATTTGGGCTATATAAGAAATCCTAACCTCACTAACATCACTAATGTTGCAAAACTTTTCATAACCTTCCATAATAGATCAATTATAAGTCTGAGATGTTATGCCATAGAAAAAGTCAAAACTCCAACCAGAGGGGGGAACATCAAACATAAAATCTTATCACGAGAAGCATACTGGATATTTACACTAAAAACCAGGTTTCCTAAAGGTCTGAACATAAAAAAAGAATTAATGTTCCATTATTAGTAAAAGAATCTATGAAATTATCGGCAGAATTTAATATGGTCTAATAATTAATAATACCTGTCAATGTTCACGGCTTTTACAGATGACACCTAATTATCCATATTAACGGGTCCTTCCCCCATCAGATTCCTTGTTAATCAAATGGCGGTTTAGTATACAAAGATTTTTTTCAACACCAATTATCCTTAACCCCTTCAGGACTGAGCCTGTTTTGGCCTTCAGGACGAAGCCGATTTTTCAAATCTGACATGTGTCCCTTTATGTGGTAATAACTCCAGAATGCTTTTGCCTATCCAAGTGATTCTGAGATTGTTTTCTCGTGACATATTGTACTTTATGTTAGGGAAAAAATTTGGTCGATAAATTTAATATTTATTTGTAAAAAACACCAAGATTTGAAGAAAATTTGCATTTTTCTAAATTTAAATGTATCTGCTTGTAAAACAGATAGTAATATCACACAAAATAGTCACTGGTTAACATTTCCCATATGTCTACTTTAGTTTGGCATCATTTTTTGAACATTCTTTTATTTTTCTAGGACATTACAAGACTTAAAACTTTAGCAGCGATTTCTCATATTTTCAAGAAAATTTCAAAAGGCGATTTTTACAAGGACCAGTTCAGTTCTGAAGTGGCTTTGAGGGCCTTATATATTAGGCAGTCCCCATAAATCACCCCATTTTGAAAACTGCACCCCTCAAAGTACTCAAAACAGCATTCAGAAAGTGTTTTAACCCTTTAGGCGTTTCACAGGAATTAAAGCAAAGTAGAGGTGAAAGTTACAAATTTCATTTTTTTTTTACAAAATTCATTTGTTTTTTTTAAAATCAGATAATTTTTTTATTGAAGTTTCAAAATTATATAGTACAAAACATACTAAACAAACCCTATCCAAAACCCTCCCCCCAGGCACCGTCACAAAATTCCAAATTAGATAGTATATGAAATAGAAATTGTACCAAATATCGAATACATTATTCACAAAATACAAGGTACATGGGACAGATCATTTTCCAAATGTCAAGTAGCTTAATCATGTACAAGCATGTATAATATATGGCAGATATTTAATCCTCTCTATTTCCCCCCTTCTCCTTATCCCACATCTATATACATAACCCCAATACCGTGTAAAGGCTGGCAGTCATACAGAGTCCCTGAATAAATTTTATAATACAGATTCCATTACCCCTACCCATGGTCCCCATATGGATTCAAATTTTTTAAGCGTTTTGCGCTTTACATAGACAACCTTTTCCAATACAATCATTTTATTCACTTTTGCAATGAATTCGCTCATAGTCGGCGGGGTGCCTTGTATCCAATGTAGGGCAATTAGTTTTCTAGATATATATAGCAACCTTACAATAGCCAACCACTCCAAAGTAGAGGTTGGGGTGTCCATAATACATCCCAAAACGCATTCCATAGGAGTCCCTTGCAACACAGGTCCATAGGCCTCCTGAATCACCTTTAGTACATCCATCCAGTACGTGGTTAACTGTGGACAGGACCACAACATATGCATATGGTCAGCCCCCTCTTCCGCGCATCTGGGGCATTTCGAGTCACTCCTTACCCCAATATGAAAAATAAATTTAGGAGTCCTGTATACTCTATGGATAATATATAATTGAGAAAGGCGCCCAGCCTCACTAAGAGAAGTATTCAGAACTGCTTTCATAATATCTATCCATTGTTCTTCAGAGATGGGACCCATATCTCTTTCCCATTTTTTAGAAGCCATCAGGGGGTATTTATCAAAAAATTTACTGATCAACAACTGATAAATATGTGAAATAACCCCCGATGTAACACTCCCGGTATGTAAAACAGACAACACCCCATCTGCGTGTATTGCCAAATCCACCGCCTTCTTCTGGGCATCAAAAGCATGTCTTATCTGTAAGTATTGATAGAGGGAATTTCGAGATAATTCAAACTCCTCTTGGATCTGTTGATAAGTTTTAAATACATCCTCCTGGAGCAACTGTGAGACATAAAGGATGCCTTTTGCTTTCCATCCCTCAAATCCTTGAAGAGAGAAGAATTCCGGAAGTGCCTTATTCCCCCATAAAGGTGTAAAAATTGTGCAAACCCCCATATCTCTAATAGCTCGGACTTTATCCCATACTTTACGCATTAATGTATATGTGGGCGTATTCCTGCCCGCCAACATAGAGTGACCTGCCTCCAATACTGAGAATAAAACAGATGGTCCAAACTGTGCCTGTAGAATCGATCCATTGGATCCCTTTGATATAATTTCCCCCCACCCCTTAAAGTGCTGACATTGGGAGGCAAGAAAATATATCCAAGGGTTGGGTAGGGCCAGACCGCCGTCATGCTTTGCGCGCTGTAGAATTTCTAATCTAATTCTTGAGCGACCCTTCCGCCATATTAGGTCCCTAAAAAGTGCATTAATGTAATAAAAATTGCGTAATGAGATCCATACAGGGGAGTTATGTAAAATATACAATAATTGTGGCATTAGGATCATCTTAATAAGATTGACCCTACCCACAACTGTCAGATATAATTTACACCAAGCCATTATTTTCATTTTAAATTTGACCAGAAGGGGTTGCAAATTGAGAGCAACATATTCAGAAGGGGAGGTCGAGATCTTGATCCCTAAATATTTAAGATGTTTAACGCATCCTACAGGTACCCCATGCACCCCTGGTATAGAACACTTTGAATCCACAGGGAGCAGATGGGATTTATCCCAATTTATTTTAAACCCAGACAATGCCCCAAATTTCTCAATTAGGGATATTGTTTCTGCCAGAGAGCCACCCATATGCCCCAAGTATAGAAGCATATCATCTGCATAAAGCGCTACCTTTTCTTGCACCGAGCCATACAAGAAGCCCTTAATATCATCAGACAGACGTATGCGTGCAGCCAAGGGCTCTACTGCCACGGCAAACAGGAGGGGCGATAATGGGCATCCCTGTCTAGTCCCTGTTTCAAGAGCAAACCGGGGAGACAATCCTCCATTTGCCTGTATTCTGGCTGTAGGGCAAGAATACAGGACCTTAATCCATGCTATAAAAGATGGTCCAAAACCCATAGCCTCCAAGGTGCACCAAAGATATTGCCATTCCACACTGTCAAACGCTTTGGCAGCGTCCAGTGAAAAAATTGCTCTTTCGCCTTCATTGTCTGCCCTCAGCTGAAGATTTAAAAATAAACGTCTCAAATTCATGGCTGTCGACCTAGCAGGCATAAAACCGGTCTGATCCGGGTGTATAATGGTAGAAAGAACGCCATTCAACCGCAGGGCTAATGCCTTTGCCAGAATCTTAATGTCAGATGTTAATAATGAAATCGGTCGATAAGAATCAGCTAATTGAGGATCTTTCCCGGGTTTTGGCAAGACCACAATAATGGCTTCTTGCATAGAAGCCGGCAAAGAACCACAATCCAATGAACAATGAAATACTTCTAATAATTTGGGCAAAAGCACCTCAGAGTATTTTTTATATATTTCAACTGGTAGCCCGTCCACCCCAGGTGCCTTATCATCAGCCATCTGTTTGACCGCTTCTTCCAATTCCTCCAACGTGAGTGGAGAATCCAGAAGTGCCTTGGCGCTTCCTGACAGCTTAGGGAGCTCTGCTTTACAAAATTCATTTGTAATAAAAAAAAATCTATACCACAGAAGGTTTTACCCGAGAAATGTAACTTATTATTTATTGCCCAGATTCTGCAGTTTTTAGAAATATCCCACATGTGGCCCTAGTGCAGTAATTTACTGAAATACAGGCCTCAGAAGCAAAGGAGTACCTAGTGGATTTTGGGGCCTCCTTTTTTTTAACATATATTTTAGGTACCATGTCAGGTTTGAAGAGGTTTTGTGGGGCCAAAACAATAAAAACCCCCAAAAGTGACCTCATTTTGGAAACTACACCCCTCAGGGAATTTATCTAGGGGTATAGTTAGCATTTTGAACCCACAGGTTTTTTTGCTAAATTTATTTGAATTAGTATGTGAAGATGAAAATCTACTTTTTTTCTGAAAAAACGTAGAAATTTTTAATTTTTTCAAGGAATATAAGAGAAAAAACACCGCAACATATGTAAAGCAATTTCTCCCGATTATAGCAATACCCCATATGTGGTAATAAACTGCTGTTTGGACCCACAGCAGGACTCAGAAGGGAAGGAGCACCATTTGGATTTTGAAATTCTGATTTTGCTGGAATAGTTTTCAGTGCCGTGTCGCGTTTGAAATGCACTGGAGGGAACAAAATAGTATAAACCCCCGGAAAGTGACCCCATTTTGGAAACTACACTCATCAAGGAATTTTTCTAAGGGTAAAGTTATCATTTTGACCCCACAGTTGTTTTGCTGAATTCACTGGAATTATTCTGTAAAGGTAAAAATCTACTTTTTTTCTGAAAAAAGGTAGCCATTTTTAATTTTTACAAGGAATAAAAGAGAAAAAGCACCCCAACATTTGTAAAACAATTTCTCCCGATTACGGAAATATTCCATATGGTAATAAACTGTTGTTTGGACCCTCAGCAGGTCTTAGAAGGGAAGGAGCGCTATTTGTCTTTTGGAGCTCAAATTTAGCTGAAATGGTTTTTGGGTGCCATGTCGCATTTGCAAAACCCCTGAGAGGCCAAAACAGTGGAAACCCCCCAAAAGTGGAAACTACACCACTTAAAGAATCTATCTAGGGATATAGATATAGTGGGCATTTAGACCCCACAAGTCTTTTGCAGGATTTATTAGAATTAGGCTGTGAAAATGAATATCGACATTTCTTCCACTAAAATGTTGCATTTTTTCAATTTCACAAAGGATAAAGGGGGTAAAAGCTGCCCAACATTTGTAAAGCAATTTCTCCCGAGTACGGCAATACCCCACGTGTGGGCATAAATGGTTTTTCATTAGAAAGTAATTAACCCTTTCTGGACTGATCCATTTTTTTCTTTTCCTTTTTAGTTTTTTCCTCCCCGCGTTCCAAGAGCCACAACTTTTTTATTTTTCAGTCAATAGAGCGGGATGAGGGCTTATTTATTGAGGGACGAGCGGTCGTTTTTATTGGTACCATTTTTTGGTACATACAACTTTTTGAGCACTTTTTATTACATTTTTAGGTAGAGCCAAGGTGACCAAAAAACAGTGATTTTGCCGTTTTAAATGCTTTATTTTTCACGTGAGACGCTCCATACATCACCCCCCACACTACGACATGCTATGTCGTGGTGCGCGCAGGGGTTAATGTGCAGCGGATGGTGCAGAGTGAAAATTACAATTTTCCACTCATATGCCATTTTAGTGCACTACATGTTATGCCCAGTTTGTGCCACTGAAGACAAATACCTCATAAAATATTAACCGGGTTCTCCCGGGTATGGCGATGCCATATCTATGGACGTAAACTGGTGTTTGTGCATGCTGCAGGGCTCAGAAGGGAGGGAGCGGCATTTGGCTTTTGGGGCGCAGATGTAGCTTGGTAGTAGTTCTGTTTGGGGTTTTACTGGTGTTTCAGTTTATAATGTGGGGGCATATGTTATCTGTGCGGAGTACATCAGGGTAAATGTTATCTGTGCGGGGTACATCAGGGTATAATAAGAGGGTATAATAATGCAGTAAATAAATAATTATCCGCAGATATGTGTCGCACTGATAAATGGCGCCCAATCTTATCCGCTTTTGGACACTCTGCACATTTTGCATCGCCATATTCTGGGAGCCAGAACTGTTTTATTTTTTCTCCACCGGAGCGGTGTGAGGGTTTATTCTTTGCGGGACAATCTGTCGTTTTCATTGGTACCATTTTGGGGTACCAGAAAATTTTTTGATCACGTTTTATTCCATTTTTTGGCAAGCAAAGTGACCAAAAACCATCAATTCTGACAATGTTTTTTATTCTTTTATTCATGGCGTTCACCCTGGGCTATAAATTACAATTATATTTTATTCTGCGGGAAGGTACGATTACGGCGATACCAGATGTATATAATTTTTTTATGTTTTGCAGCGTTTGTGCAATAAAATCACTTATTTATAAAATTTATTATTTTTTGTGTCACCATATCCTGAGAGCGACAACTTTTTTATTTTTCAGTCAAAAACGCAGTGTAAGGGCTTGTTTTTTTGCGGGACGGGTTGTAGTTTGTATTGGTACCATTTTGGCGTACATGCGACTTTTTGATCACTTTTTATTGTATATTTTGGGAGGGGTGGTAACCAAAAAATTGTGATTCGGGCACTGTTTTTCGTTTATTTTTTTTTGCGGTGTTCACCGTGCAGGAAAAATAATATTACAGTTTTATAGTTGGGGTCGTTACGAACGCGGTGATACCAAATATGTGTTCTTTTTTTAACGTGTTAATTTTTTTCCTATAATAAAAGACTTATTATAGGAAAAAAAGGTTTCTTTGTTTATGTCACTTCTAACTTTTATTTTTACACTTTTTAAAAACATTTTTAATATCTTTTTTTTACTTTTTTCACTTGTCCCACTAGGGGACACTTAGACTTGCAGCTCTGATCGCTGCTGGAACACATTACACTATACACGTAGTGTAATGTGTTCTAACTGTCATTGTGACGTGACAGTCACACTAACAGGAAGCATCGGAGGACCGGCCGGAGGCTGATCCTCCGAGGCTTCCGTAGATGGCAACCCGGAGGTCACTGTCTGGCCTCTGGTTGCCGTGATAAGGATCGCCAGCCCCCGCAAATGCATGTGGGGGGCTGCCGATCCGCTGTAAACCTCTTCAATGTGGTGATCGCAATCGACCACCGCATCGAAGGGGTTAATTGTCGATTTCAGCGGCGACAGGCCGCTGATCGGCAACGGGGAGAGCAGGGCTGACACCCTGCACAGTTAACTGCCGCTGAGATGTAGCGCCGCGCGGCGGTTAACTGTCAAAGCACTGACGTTAGTGCACGTCAAGGTGCGCGAAGTGACTGCACACATTGACGTGCATTAACGTCAAGGTGCGGGAAGGGGTTAATGGTCTTTTGTCTGATTCTTTGTCTATTACAAATGGAACAAGACAGGGGTGTCCACTTTCGCCTCTGTTATATGTGTTAGTCATGGAACACCTGGCTGTGGCACTGCGGACTAACCCTAGCATTAAGGGCATATGTGTTGGTGCTCAGCATCACTGTACGCTGATGATCTTCTAGTGTACCTTACGACTCCTATGATTTCTTTGCCATCTTTGACTGGGGAGTTTGAGCGATTTGGTCACTTGAGTAACTTCAAGGTCAATTATTCTAAATTGGAGGTGCTGAATGTATCTCTGGACGCCCCTCTAGCTGCTCATCTCGCTCGGGTTTTCCCGTTTAAGTGGGTAACTGCATCTTTAAAATATTTAGGGATATATATCCCCACACATTTGTCTGCTCTTCTCGGCCTCGGATTAGATATTCTATTCTCAGTAGGCCCAAGGTGGAGGGAGGAGCGGGCTTGCCGGACTTTAAGCGCTGCCATCATGCTGCGATCCTCATGAGGTTGGTGGATTGGTACCGTGCGGCTGCGGGTAAGCAATGGGTGCGAATCGTGAATAATATGTCCTCTCTTGCCTTGTCCTCTTTACCTTGGTTGTCTGGTGTACAGCGACCAACGTCCTCTCTGCCTTTCCTCACACGTCATTTTCTTGTGGTATGGGAGCGGATCATTGGTGCCCTGGACATTGCTCACCGTCCGGGTCCTTTGACTCCTCTGTTTGATAATCCTTCCTTCCCTCCGGCGGTGGGTGTGGACACATTCCTCTGTTGGGGGAGACAGGATGGCAGATATTTGGCTCAGACCCTTACACCTGACGGTGCAATTTTGTCGCTTGCTGCTGTTTCTGAGGCCTGCCCGGGGAGACGATCAATATGGTGGTACTATTTTGAGCTACGTTCCTATCTTTCTTCCATGGGTGACTGTCTTGTGTTGCTACAGGGTAAGACTCCTCTGGAACATTATCTGTCTTTGACTTCTGCTCCTACTCATGTGCTGTCCTATTTACATGGGATCCTCCAACCTGGTTACTCCTCCTCTCAGTTAACATTCACCACAGCTTGGGATGAGGAAATGGGGGTTCAATATTCTGAGGAGGAGTGGGGAACTTCTTTCTTCCTGGCTCATAAGTTACCGACTTCCTGTTTTGCTCAGGAGAAAAAGTATAAAATCCTTACCAGATGGTACCGCTGTCCTTCCTTTCTACATAGGATATTTCCTGATGTGTCTGCAGCTTGCTGGAGGTGTGGGGAGGCTCCTGGAACCATGTTGCACATTTGGTGGGATTGCCCCAAGCTCCGTCCCTTCTGGGAATTTTTTTTAAATCTTGGCAATAAGCTTTTTGGCACTGACGTTCCTACCTCGCCTTCTGTTGGATTGCTTTCCATGATTCCTGGATCACTCCCATACCTCAAAAACGGGATCTTTAGACATTTTCTGACTGCAGCTAGAACGGTAATTCCACGTCATTGGAAGTCTAGTACTGTGCCTTCTTTGGAGGAATGGGTAACGGAGCTGAATGGGATTATGAGGATGGAGGAGCTGATGTCTGCTGATCGTGGTAAGTCCGAGATTTTTGTTCGAACTTGGTCAGTATGGTCCGGATTCCGGGGGGGTCCTGATCTGCCTCTTTGGTTGGATGGCCTCTATTGAACACTCATCTCGCCAAATTCTGTGTGCTTTTGTCCGTATGTGTTCCCCTTTGTTGTCTTGTGTTTATGTAACTTTGTGTTAGAATTTGCACTTAACCGTGTCATTACTAATCGTTTTTGGGACTGGTTTCCCTAAATATTGCACTACTTTTGCTGTGGTTATGGTATTGTTACTTACCATTAGATTTTATTATTTTACTTCCTATTCTTTTGATGTTTGGGAGGCTACCTCCTACAACTACTCATATGTTTCTGTAACATTTCTTACAGTTTGACTTTATTGTATTGCACTGCGTGCCAACTTTTGCAATTTTGTGTACTGTTTTATCTGCTCTGTTTATTTTCTAATAAAAAATTTTGATAACGAAAAAAACCAAGGGGTTCACAAGGTGAGAAGACTAGTTTACATTTTTTTTTCAAGGTATTACTCTAGGGAGCGCTCCTGTTATCATCTTTTTCTCACAATGTATTTTCCTAAGGTACTGTATACATTTCACTCATTAATGCCGACATAGCCAAGTGAGAACACAACAAAGTAAGCCTGCGCACCCAAATAGAGTACCAACCATCTACACATCATTCCAATAAAGGAGTTTTGCCTTTGCACAGTGCTCCAAGGGGAGCACAATACAACTTCAATACTGCAAATCCCTAACCTGAATGTCACATCTGCACCTTGGCTAGCTCCGATCCCTGCCATTAACCCCTTTGATGCAGCAATCAAAAGCGATTGCTGCATCTCAGCGGTTGCTAGCAGATCGCCAGCCCTGACAGGCAATCAGGACTGGCGACTGCTGCTATGGCAACAGGAGACACAATGGCCTCCTGCTCTGCCATTACGGAAGCCGATTAGGCCCTGCCGGGAGGCGAAGCCTAATCGGCTTGCTGTCAGTGAATAACTGACAGATCTAATACATTGCACTACGTAGGAAAAAAATAAAGCTGAGAGTTGGACCGTCAAGTCCCCTAGTGGGACTTGAGAAAAAGTGGAAAAAAAAGTGGAAAAAAAGTGAAAAAAAAAGTTTGAAAACTTTGACCTACATATATTGGAATAAAAAGTGATCAAAAAGTTGCACGTATACAAAAATGGTACCTATAAAAACTATAAATTAGGTATCGCCAGAATCGTACGGACCCGCAGAATAAAGATAACATGTAATTTATAATGCTTGGTAAACGCTGTATAAAAAAAACTAAAAAAACTATGCCAGAATTGAATTTTTTTGTTTACCTGGCCTCCCAAAAAATAGGATAAAAGGTGATCAAAAAGTTGCATGTTCCCCAAAATGGTACCAATAATAACTACAGCTCGTCCAGCAAAAAAAACAGCCCTCATATACCACTACGTCTATGAAAAAATAAAATTAGTTAAGGCTCCAATAAGTCAGGAAATAAAAACATGCAGTTGTGCAGATCAGAGGGGAACATTTCATCTGTTTCAAGATACGATTTATCAGGGCCCTCAAATTAGGGAACCAGGAAGGGGAGGGCCCAAACATATCTGCTGGAAGCGAGGGTGCCCGTATTATACCAAACTGCAAAGGTGCGGAGTCTGGACCAAAAGGGGGATAAGGGCATGTCCGCATCAATGCCGCACAGAATCTGCGTTGCAGATTCTGCTGCGGATCTGCACAAAATGTGCAGTAAATTGATGCGGACTAGCTGCTGCGGACTGCGGGAAAAGTGCTTCCCTTCTCTCTATCAGTGCAGGATAGAGAGAAGGGACAGCACTTTCCCTTGTGAAAGTCAAAGAATTTCATACTTACCGCCCGTTGTCTTGGTGACGCGTCCCTCCTTCGGCATCCAGCCCGATCTCCCTGGATGACGCGGCAGTCCATGTGACCGCTGCAGCCTGTTATTAGCTTGTGATTGGCTGCAGCCGTCACTTAGACTGAAACGTCATCCTGGGAGGCCGGACTGGAGACAGAAGCAGGGAGTTCTCGGTAAGTATGAACTTCATTTTTTTTTACAGATACATGTATATTGGGATCGGTAGTCACTGTCCCGGGTGCAGAAACAGTTACTGCCGATCGCTTAACTCTTTCAGCACCCTGGACAGTGACTATTTACTGACGTCTCCTAGCAACGCTCCCGTCATTACGGGAGCCCCATTGACTTCCTCAGTCTGGCTGTAGACCTAGAAATACATAGGTCCAGCCAGAATGAAGAAATGTCAAGTTAAAAAAGCAATAATATTTTCCAATATGTAAGGATGCACTCCTTAGAATAGCGCTATATTGGTGCTGTAGAGGTTCGGGCTGGAAACCCACAATGAAGATCCAAGAAATAACCTGAACGCACTCCAATGATTTACAGAATAATTTTCCAAAATAATTTATTATGTTCAGTTCGTGAACTCGTCACATTGGTGTAAAGCGATTTAATTTAAGCGATTAAATTTAACGTTTCGACCCCACCTGGGCCTTTATCACAATCGCTATGGATAAAGAATAATAATAATAATCATATAGTATATATAACATATATGAAAACATAATAAGATACAATAAGCAATTGAAAATATCAAAATAATACAAAACAGAATCCCTGTCTAGAAATGGTATGAAATATACACAATAACCATTATCAACAATAAACATGCTCGTAATTCAGTATTTAGTCATATAGGATTAAAGCAATCACAATGTGTCAACGGTAAGTATTATAAACAATACATATGGCAATACAGATAGGAATCCATATGATATTAAGTATACTAATACTATCGCATAACAGTAAAATAATTGGTAATAGTAAATTATAAATAAATAAAAAGGGACTTCCCAAAAGTGGGTAAGAAACAACGATACTAAAGGAAATATTACAATAAATACACTCATGACGGTAAGTATTCAAAAAGAATGGTTAAAGCAAGAGGGGATGTAACTACGATGCCCCCTCAGACCATACCATAAAATACCGGTTGATATTCGATGTGCACAGAATAAGAAGAAAACAAGAAGATACAATTAAAGCTAAGTATCGGCATACCTGATGATAGTATGGGTACAACGTGGTAACGGCGTCTACCAGACGCTCTAGTTGCAGATTCTAGTCTGTCACTGTGTCCCCGGAAAGATGTTTAAGTACAGCGCGCCAACACCGGATATCCGGTGTGTGGAACGCACACGTGACAGGCGCAAGCGCACTATACAGGGTAGCGCTGTGTGTTTGGAACGCAAACAAAGCAAAAGTCAAGAATATCTATTTGGACATGATCGTGAATTGGACTATTAACTAATGAATGTGGGAACTTAGCATCTAGGAGTATATATGGTTAGGTATAGATCTTGCTTAATCTAGGAGTATATATGGTTAGGTATAGATCTTGCTTAATCCTAATAGGGTATGTGTACACATGTGAAATAGTAATATGTAAATTAACGATCTCACGTTTAATATAGTATTAGGAGTAGATCTTAATTGATCCTAATTGGGGTATATGCAAATATGTACTAATTATATACACCATGAGAAGCCAATCTTGTTGCTGGTAGATATAGAAAATATGTGTTGTGAAAAGAGAGTAAATAATATATGAATATTTCCCATAAATTACGCTATAAGTTTTGCTGGTGGACTGATATAACTAATATATATATATATATATATATATATATATATATATATATATACATACACACACATATATATATATATATATATATATATATATATATATATATATATATATATACACATACATTTCTGGGCCAGAAAGAGAAAAGGAATAAAGAGAACATATTTATATAGAATAATAGATGAATGGAAAAGAAAAAGAAAAAGGAGAAGACAAATAAGACAAACCAAGAAAGAAAGGTGAACCGGTTTTATGGTACCTGTATCTGGTCATCTAATCGATCTCATGTTTTCTTAGCGTGCCTGAAAGAAATGAATATAGGTGTTATAAACGGAAAACCCGAAATAAACAGGAATACAAACAATGTTTAGAGAAGAAGATCATATTCCCTGTTGAGACCTTTAGGCGCAAGAGTTTCTAGTGTATGTATCCAATAAGATTCCCTCATTTTTAATAACTTGATATGGTTACCTCCCCTTCGAGGTCTGTGCACCTGTTCGATAACCTGGAATTTTAACTGAGAAAGGTTGTGATTGAATTTCTCAAAATGGTCAGGAAGGGGTAGCCAAGTTTTTTTTACATCGTATAGTAGATTTATGACTAGAAAGTCGATCTCTAATGTGCTGTGTGGTCTCACCCACGTAGACAAGACCGCATGGACATTTGATGAGGTAAACCACAAAATTGGAGTGCGTTCAGGTTATTTCTTGGAAGTTAAAAAAGCAAGACGGATCCGCAGCACACATAACATGTGCATGACAGCTGCGGACTTCATTGCGGAAATTAGAATCTCCATTGAAGTCAATGGAGAAATTCCGCCATGTGTCCGCCACTGCTCCGCAACAGACAGAGCATGCTGCGGACACCAAATTCCGCTCCGCAGCCTATGCTCCACAGCGGAATTTTACGCCTCGTCTAAACGAACACTGCTAAATTAAAGTGTAAGTCAATGGACAAACGGCTCCGCTGCGGATTAACGCTGCGGAATGTCCGCAGCGGAATTTAAGTGAAATTCCGCCACGTGTGAACCCAGCCTAAGAAAGGACTCATCTATGGATCATTTTATTGTTTTTTTACCCCATTATCATGCCACCTGACTATGCCCTTGATGTACTCTGCCCAGATTACATGTACCCCCACATTATAAATGGAAACACCAGCAATAATCAAACAAATCTACTAACAAGCAAAATCTGCTCTCCAAAAGCCAAATGGCGCTCCCTCCGCTCTGAACCCTGCAATGTGCCCAAACAGCAGTTTACTTCCACATATATGGCATCTTCATACCCGGGAGAACCCTTTTAACAATTTTTGGGGTGTGTGTGTCAGAAACTGGGCATGACATATTTGTTACTGAAATGGCATATCTAGGGAATCATTTATGGATAAGACCTGTGGGGTGAAAATGCCTTGAGGGGTGTAGTTTCCAAATGGGGTCACTTCTCAGGGGTTTCTTTTTATTATTTCACATCTGGGCCTCTGCAGTTGTGAACCAATACTTTGTAAATCGCCAAATTAGGCCTCAATTTTACATGGTACGCTTTCACTCCTGAGCCTGGTCGAATGTCCAGGCAAAAGATTAGTGCCCCATGTAGGGTGTTTCTAAATCCGGGAAACACTGCATAATAATTAGAGGGCTGTCTTGTTATGAAGACAAGCTGGGCACAACATATTGGCATATCTATGGAAAAAAATCCCATTTTCACTCTACAACATCGAGTGCACACTAAATTCTACAAAACACCTACATAGTTAAAATGCTTACTAAAATGCATTGAGGGGTGTAGTTTCCAAAATTGAGTCACTTCCGGGGGGGTTCCACTGTTTTGGGCCCACAGGCGCCCAGAAACCAATCCAGCAACATTTGCACTCCAAATGGCGCTCTTTCCCTTCTGAGCCCTGCCGTGTGCCCAAACAGCAGTTTATGACCACATATGGGGTTATTGCCGTACTTGGGCGAAATTGCTTTACAAATGTTGGGTTCTTTTTTTCCTTTATTTGTTGGGAATATGAAACATTTTGCGCTAAAGCTATGTCTTAGTGAAGAAAAAGGATTGTTTTTATTTTCACTGCCCAATTCTAATAAATTCTATGAAACATCTGTGCTGTCAAAATGCTTACTACACCCCTAGATTAATTCCTCAAGAGGTGTAGTTTCCTTAATGAAGTCAATTTTTGGGCGTCTTCATTGTTTTGTCCCCTCAGGGGCTTTACAAATGTGACATTGCCTCTGCAAACCATTCCTGCTAAATGTCATCTCCAAAATCCAAATAGCGCTCTTTCCCTTCTAAGCCCTGCCGTGTGTCCAGACAGCCGCTTATTACCACATGTGGGGTATTGTTTTACTCGGGAGAAATTGCTTTGCAAATTTTGTGGTTCTTTTTCTCCTTCAGTCTTTGTGGAAATGAGAAAAAATTAGCTATACCTACATTTTCTTTGAAAAAATGAAGATTTTTATTTTCAGGGCCTAGTTCCAATAATTTCTGCAAAAAACTGTGGTTTCAAAATACTCATTATACCGCTAGATAATTTCCTCAAAGGGTGTAGTCTCCAAAATGGGGTCACTTGTGGGGGGGTTTCCACTGTTTTGTCCCCTCAGGGCTTTGTAATTGTGACATGGCCTCCGCAAACTATTCCTGCTAAATGTGATCTCCAAAAGCCAAATAGCGCTCTTTCCCTTCTAAGCCCTGCCGTGTGTCCAAACAGCCGGTTATTACCACATGTGGGGTATTGTTTTACTTGGGAGAAATTGCCTTACAAATTTTGCGGTGCTTTTTCTCCTTCAGTCCTTGTGGAAATGAGAAAAAATTAGCTAAACCTACATTTTCTTTGAAAAAAATTTAGATTTTTATTTTCAGGGCCTACTTCCAATAATATCTGCAAAAAAACTGTGGGGTCAAAACGCTCATTATACTCCTAGATAATTTCCTCAATGGGGGTAGTCTCCAAAATGGGGTCACTTGTGGGGGGGGGGGGTTTCCACTGTTTTGTCCCCTCAGGGGCTTTGTAAATGCGACATGGCCTCCGCAATCCATTCCTGCTAAATGTGAACTCCAAAAGCCAAATGGCGCTCCATCCCTTCTAAGCCCTGCCGTGTGTCCAAACATCCGTTTATTACCACATGTGGGGTACTGTTTTACTCGGGAGAAATTGCTTTACAAATTTTGTGCTGCTTTTTTTTCCTTCAGTCCTTGTGGAAATGAGAAAAAATTAGCTAAACCTACATTCTCAGGGCCTAATTCCAATAATTTCTGCAAAAAACCTGTGGGGTCAAAATGCTCACTATACCCCTAGATAATTTCCTCAATGGGGGTAGTTTCCAAAATGGGGTTACTTGTGGGGGGTTTCCACTCTTTTGTCCCCTCAGGGGCTTTGTAAATGTGACATGGCCTCCGCAAACCATGACTAGCCTAAGTGGAGTCATGTTCTGATTAACCATTTTACCTTTATTCCACTTCTTTCACCCCCTTCCCAATAAAGACACGTGACAACCGAGGTTGGATGTGAAATGGCCACAGCAGCCATTTATTTATTTAACATAAATTAAATGCAATTTAATCCGAAACATTCGGATAACTCTTTTAGGAATTCGACCAGAGAATTCCTACTATAATTCAAATGACCCAACGTGGGTCAATTAACACTAAACAGAGCAGGGGAAGTCCTTGAAGCCATTTTTTCCGATTTCCTTTAAATGAGCCATCTGCAAACCACCACCAACTATTTACCTCCAGCCGTAAACTAGCTCGGAAGCACCGCTCACCCCTGCAGATAGCTCCAACCACCAGAAGACCACTTCAAAGGGTTAACACCCTATGAAGTCTTCAAATGAGCTACCATTTTGGGGGACGCATACCCCCGATGCGACCCCCCCCACCATTTTGTACTGACCAACCTCAAGGACTCCCCCCGCCAGCTGCCATGACACCCGGACCTGCTTAAAAGAAATAAAACAAACACAAGTTACATAAGCATACTTCAAAACACGAAAACAGATAAACCCACACCCTGATCTCATAACCGGACCTAATTCAGGGCGGGTGGGTGGGAACTAATTTTTCTTGTTTCTCCTCCCGCTGCTTCCGGCTCAATGCCGAAAACAGCGGGAGGAACAGTTACCACACCCCGGCTCCTGCCCACTCCCCCTCCTATTTCACCCACCTGTCTTCCTATTGGTTGAACCCTCCCTCCTACGGCAGTCATGGAGGCTTCCCGTTAAGCCCTCCGTGCTGCCGTCCAGCCTCTGCTTGACTAGCCTAAGTAGAGTCATGTGCTGATTAACCATTTTACCTTTATTCCCCTTCTTTCGCCCCCTTCCCAATAAAGACACGTGACAACCGAGGTTGGATGTGAAATGGCTACAGCAGCCGTTTATTTATTTAACATAAATTAAATGCAATTTAATCCGAAACATTCGGATAACTCTTTTAGGAATTCGACCAGAGAATTCCTACTATAATTCACATGACCCAACGTGGGTCAATTAACACTAAACAGAGCAGGGGAAGTCCTTGAAGCCATTTTTTCCGATTTCCTTTAAATTAGCCATCTGCAAACCACCACCAACTATTTACCTCCAGCCGTAAACCAGCTCGGAAGCACCGCTCACCCCTGCAGATGGCTCCAACCACCAGAAGACCACTTCAAAGAGATAACACCCTATGAAGTCTTCAAATGATGTACCATTTTGGGGGACGCATACCCCCGATGCGACCCCCCCACCATTTTGTACTGACCAACCTCAAGGACTCCCCCCGCCACAGCAAAACAGGCCTTGACCACCTCAAGCCTGTGAGTCCCTCCAAACCACCACCGCCCTCTCAATTCCTTCTGCTAAAGCCAGGCTCCACATATCAATTCCAACCTCGGTCAAATGTACCCCATCACTTCTCCAATAATTACCGACCCCTGACTCCAAATCCTTGTGACGAACACAAATGCCCCCGTTCTTAGCAACAAAACGTGACACCGCCCGGTTTACCTTAATGCAGGCTTTGTTAACCCTTTCGACCGATCTTGCCAAACGCCAAAACTTCCTCGGAACGATGTCCGACCAAACAATCACCAGTTGAGGATAAGATACCCATAAACTCAATAGATCGTGTTTAATATCCCGCACTAACTCGCGAAACGGGCGCACCCCCAGATCATTCCCCCCCACATGTAACACCAGAACCTCCGGAACCCTGTCTAACTGAGAGTATGTCTGAAACTCAGCAAGTACCCGGCTCCACAACATACCTCGGAAGCCCAGCCAGTGTACAACCGCATCGTGCCGTGGAATGCGAAGCTGGCGGCCATCTGGGCGAACGTGCGCCCGCAATGCCCCCCAGTGCACAAAAGAATGTCCTAAAATCCACACTAAGCAAGGTTGATGATCTGAAAAGAGAAACAAAACCGCACATGTCAAACAATCAAAACACCTGACCGACTCACAACAAATGAGGGCGCACATAAGTTCGAAACCTATTGGACTCCCACCGGCCTATGCGCCGCACACCCTCGTCATCCAGCCCCCACCGCCCCGCTTCAGTAGCAGCGCCAATCCTGAACGAGTGAGACGAGTAATACCCCTGCCCTACGCCAACCGCAGTCAAGCATTTTTTAAACACTGCACCAAATTGATACCTGGACAAAAACGAGCCATTATTATGACGGAGCAATGGCGCCTCAAGCCCCCCAACCAGTGGCTTAAAAACCGCCATACAAGCGACTGGACACATTGCCGACCCTGGGAGGGCAAACAACACTATCCGCTTACCCCGACCTGCTTGATCAGTCTTGGACCGCTGCAAAAACAACTCAAATCTATCCTCATATAGACCCACATCAGCCTGCCGCAATCCCCCAGCTCTAGCCGCACTAGGAGAAACCAACTCCCCAATTCTGAGTGCTCCGAAAAACGCGAGGGAAAAAGCCAACCGGAACAAAACTACCTCATCAGGCGAATTACAAACAGCC